>NC_141326.1:24402456-24564956 GCF_037954235.1 Aulostomus chinensis
ATCTTTCATAAATACTTTACTTTGACGTAAAAGTGCATGTTGAACAGAAGTTTAGCAAACAAAATGAATCTTTGTTTGGTTGCCAGATCATTTGCTTGTGTCTTCAGAGAATGGAACCACGAAGATCAGGGAAAAACTGGAAAAAAAACATACATTGTGGAGACTTGTTGTCCTTATGGGGACAAAATGCAAGTTTCCATCATGTAAATTATTCAGTTTTAGAGTGAAGTGTTGGATTGGGGTTATGGTTAGGTACGTATACCCTTAAGTGTGAAAACACATCAGACATGTGCACCTGAAGAATGACTGATGGAATCAAACAGTGAGACAGATGAAAGACAATGCACTGTGTGTGTGTGTGTGTGTGTGTGTGTGTGTGTGTGTGTGTGTGTGTGTGTTGTGTGTGATTTATGTTTTTTAGAAAGTGTTTTGTATTGATTTGTATGCATTTTTGCAGCTTCTTTGCTGCAACAGTTTCTGATTGCTCACAAGAGGAAGTTTCAAATGAAAATGGACAACAGGACTGACTCTCACTCAAAATGAACTGGCTAAAACCTGACAGTGGTGATGATATAGGTCACACTTAGAGAAAAAGACATGATGCAATATAGAAAAATGAATAAATAGATAAAAAAATCAGTTACTATGAGACCCCACCTTCATTGTTCCCCAGACTAGCTTCCCATGTAAACAAATTACTGCATGAAAATAGCAGGCCATCAGGTTTGATTTAAAGCAGTCCCATAAGGGTTTGTCCTGTTTTGAAAATGTCACACTGAGCTCACAAAAAGGAAAAAATGAGGTATTTTTACCCCATAGAGATTCCATGATATTATTAATAGTAGCTAGTGTAGGAGGCCAAATGATAATGATGAAGAAAATTAAAGATGCCCACTCTTCTGCTCAGGCTTTCACATCAAATCATATGTAAGTTTCTGTGACTTTACCCAGATGTGCGTGACAGCTGCCTGAGATCTTCCATTATAACAAGCCTGGCGCAGGTGTCTTCCTCCGCTCTGATTCATCCTGGTAATAATCTCCCCGACTTACTGCTATTTCCAGACTAATTGATGTCTGAAAACCAAACCCGTCCAGGTCCTAGAATAGATCTGACTTCCACCCACTCATCTCACAAGGAATCCAAGGTGGCGTTTGTCCAGTGCTGCTACTCTTCTATCAGTCCGGGCCCAACATATGAACACAGCATAGTACACTTAGATGACTCATGTTCTTGTCATGTGCAGGCATAAGGGGCCTTTGTAATTTCACTAACATGTTAGGCACTTTAATAACAACTAAAGCTGTGAACAGTTTTTGTGATTTTCAAGAATCAGTACATGGAAGGGGAGAACAGTTAAAGTTACATGTGCGGATGGTTTGCATGAAGGCTCTCTCTTTGTGAGCAGATGAAAGAGTGTTAGAGGGGCAGAGGTGGACTAGATAACAAGTGGCTCCCCTGACCCTGCCTGCTGGAACTTTTGGCCGTGTTCCCACATTACACACACCTGCTAGTCACACTCCAGCCTTCACCCCTGTCAGTCTCTGAACCCTCTTTCTTTCTTCCTGCCTACACCCTGAGTTACATTGGTCAGAAATGGAAGCTCAAATTACAGTCTTGTAGAGCTTAAAATAGCCAACAAGTGTGTATGTGTGAATGGTCCTGCTTTTGCGTCAGCCCTGCCATGGCAACCAGGCTTTGCTGGTGAGCGTCTCCCCTTCTTCTTCAAACATTTCTTTTCATTAACATCAAAGAGACTGTCCACTCCAATATGGCTAATTGCATTCTGTTTGTGGTTTGTTGTGTAATAATCAAGCTCCAAGCACACAAGGAACAGTAGAGACTGATGAACTGCATTATTTGTTCCTCTCTTGTAAATTGTATGAAGCAAATGTATTTAACCGAGATTTTTTATTTGTATTGATGTAAGCTCACTGAGGTTTTGTAAAAAAAAATAATAATAAAAAAAAAATTTCTATATTACAGTGCAAAGACAATGACAAAACAGTGGGAGACAAATATTTAACAGAATTATGAAGAGCATGATTTTTAAATGTTAAATGGCAGACTTGAGGGCAGATTAGGCACCTCAGGACCATTTTCTAAAAAAAAAAGAAAATAGGCATCTCCAACTGTTAGGCTGGGAATACATTTGTTTTATGTTTCAGGAGAAGGAAATTGTTCAATAGATGTTTGTGCTTTCAGTGATAATTGTGGCTATTTCTCAGCCGTTGTTGAGCATGTTTTGCTCAAACATTTTACAGCTACTGTGCCAACCCATCGGTTTTATAAGTGTTGTATTTTGTGAAATGTTTTGTTGTCTATGATGTCATTTTACTTTCTCTACTGCTGAGTTTCACCCTTAAGGGTTTCTTAACAGGTTTGTTGGGTTAGTTACACTTTAAGCTTGAATCATCTAGATTTCTTTGTGAATAGTCACACTCCTAATGGCTCCGGACCTGGTGAGGAGGAGTTTCCGCTGTCCTTTCAGTTTAAACACTGAGGGTTCCATAAAAAATGAAATACACGTCTTGCAAATCAAGATTGATTTGCACTGTAATTATCAGAAAATGCTTTAATGGCAGTAGGGATGGTGCAGAGAAAATTACACTGATGTGGGCTTGTAAACCATATGGCAGCAGTAATATCGCCCACTGTAACAGACCTAATAGGCAACACTTCTGTGTATTGTGTATGTGAAGTAACAGTCTGGTTGATGTTCTCCTTAAATAATGAGAACTGATCTGAATATAGTCTAACAGAGAGAAACAATGCAATTTCTGCATTTGTTAGGCCTCGACTGGGGTAGTTTCATGTGGGGATCTGAAAAACTTGGAGCAGTAATAAAAAAAAAATCCAATTGGTAGCAAAATAATCCTGAAACCCAAAACGAAAGAATGATGTACAACTGCATGAAACATTAAGCATTAAAAACAGGTATTACCAGCTGCCATCGGCATATATCTCATGATGTTTAGTTGTGCATGTCCTGTTTGAATAGACACAGCAAGTGAATTTGTTTGACATAACATCCATTACTAATGGTAGAGAAAAAGACATAAATTAAATTTCCTGAACAATATTTATTTTAATAACAATAATAAAAGTTTAGCAGCATCTCCATGTCAGAGTTTGAATATCTTTGTTTTGTTTCCTGTTTATTTTGATAGTCTGTCAGTGTGTTTCTCCAAGTCCTCTCAATCTTCCCGCCTTTCTGATTGTTTGCCCCTCGCTAATGTGTTTCACCCTGTCTAAGTCAGTGTCTTTCCTTTGTTTTCTGCCAGATTGTCTCTTCCTCTTGGACTTGGACTTTGTGCAGCTAATACCCCCCCCCCCGTGGTTTTACATCTATACTTGTATTTATTATTAGACCCTCAGAATTTTGCATGAAAGACAGTGTTCAAACATCAGAGCCTTTGTGAAAGTTTCTATATTGAACCTGAAATGCAATGTTTACCTAAAGCTGACCTCTTTTCTAACAGATCCGAAAGGAGCTTTCTGCCAGAGATCCGGAAGGGGTAACGTCTCTGTGCCCCCCTCCCAGTGATTTTGTTTACATGCAAATCATATTCCAATTGTGGTCCATATTCTGGTTTAGAGTGCACAGTTTACTGCAGCAAAGAGTAGATCAGGTTCTCTTTGATTAAATCAAATACATTTCATTTTGTTTACTTCTACCTGAATGATGGTGGCTTGTGAAGCATGAGGCAGCTGCCCGTCTTTGCAGAAATAAAACCTGCATGCTGTCAACACTCATCTGTCATCAGCTTCTTTCTATCTTCCACCATCCAGGTGCATCTGTTCATCCCTCTGACCATGCTGGCATGGTTACGATATGAAAAGACAGAATATAGACATAGAATGTTTTGTAGGTTTTGAGCCAGTTTCAGTAATGCTGATTTTTTCTCTTGGTCTTCCCCGTCATTTGAAAAATTACCATCTAAGACACATTTAGAAATATAGTTTTCATGAGATTTTTTCTTTTATTTTGATTAATTGTACTCTGTACTTTATTGTTAAAAAGGAGACATCTTTTGTTGAGCAGTTTGACCAAGGGAGAAGGAGTAGTTGACATTTGAAGGATTTAATTGTTGTAATTCTTTTCAGTAAAAGCTATGTCAGGGTCCTGATCATTTTTGTGTGAAGGTAAATGAGTTTAATTTTCACACCTTACATTGTGAAAGGGTTGAACCAAAAGGATATATGAACCTGAAAAGCCTTTTTAGTATGTCATGACCACAACTCGACATACAGTACAGTAAGTAGCCTTGCAGGCATCTGGTCAGAGTCTGTGTGTAGTCGTCTGTCTCCTGTCATGTTGAGTTAACGTTGTGTGATTCATGACAAATCAAATTCAAATCACTTTGTCTGCTACTTCCAAGTCCTTAGAGACTGTCTCTCTTCTTCCCTTCACGAGTCTTACACATCCACGTTCATGCGCACGCACGCATGCGCACACACACACAGAAAGAAAAACCTCAGAAGCTGAGGTGCATTAAGTCTGAAGAATTGACAGATGGAATCAAACAGTGAGACAGATGAAAGACAATGCACGATGTGTGTGTGTGTGTGTGTGTGTGTGAGAGTGAGTGAGAGAGAGAGAGAGAGAATGTGTGTGAGCGCACATGCTCAAAACTAATCTTACCTTTGCTAACCCTAAAAAACCTGTGTCACCCTGCACAGTTCTCCCATTCCCACGTGAATGGGAAAATAGCTCGGAAACTCTGGTTTGACTTTTAAAAAAATGTCACTGTCACAGAGGAGTCGCCTTTATATACCAGATTTTGGGACTTGTGTAACAAAAACACAATTATTACCTCACTTGAGATATGAGAAAACTTGACACTTGGCAGGTACCTTACGACTGTGAAATGTCACCCTTTAGATTTCCTAACCTTGTGAGGTGATCTCATGATGCCTCGTAGATGATTCAGTTGCGAAGTTGGCGACCCTTGAGTGCTTCACATAAATGTCATTAATTTGAATATTATTACAGCAATTAAGGGGGAGAAAAAATGATTGATTTTTCCAGACACTTTACAAATGGTTTATGACATCATGTCTGTGTGCTGATATTTCTTGGTAAATCATGTTTTGCATTTTATAAGATCTACACTGCTAATAAATCTCTCTCCTGTCTTGTCTTCCTCATTGGGGGTTAAAGGGATTATTGGCTTGTATTTAAGTTGATCCCCTGAGGACCCCTTAAGTTCAGTGTATACACAGTATTTATTTATTAATTTATTCATATAATCCCCTCTTTGATAGCCTTATCATCATGACTCTTTACAATGCTGATGGTGAATCATTATTGAAGAGTATAGCATCATTGTCATGTGAAGCATAACCTAAGGACTGGATGGAGTAACATTGGTGCTTCATTAAGACAGGCCTGCTTCTTTTTACTGCATCATGTTACTCCCAAGGACACCATGTTAAAGTAATCCAGGCACGAGCAGCCAGAACACATGCTGACTGTCCTACAGCTTCTGCTTCTGCAAATAAAGAAATGTCCATGTTTTGTCTCTGGATTTGTACAGGTTAGCAAATTTCCTCAAGGATGTTTCTTTCTCAGTCTTGAACTCTAGCTCCCAGTTGACTGACAATAATAGTTGACTGCACTTTACATGACAGAAACCCTGAGAAACCTTTTCATAACCGAGAAAACACTGATGGCAAACGCCAGAGAAATTTCTTAGTTGTAATTATCATACTTTTATAATACCAAGGTCTATCAACAAAATTAAACCTGAACTCCCTTTTTAAGCCCTTTCAACAGCATTTAGCAACTTTCCAGTTGACAGCAGTGGTTGAAATGTGCGTAGGACATTCACTCAGTTTACATTGGCTCAACTTTGCCTCTTTTCATTGCCTGTCAGTGGAATTTAGAGTCATTACTTTGGAATTATACATTTTTAGTCTTCGCCTTTCTGTCCCTATATCATGGCCACGCAATCACAGATGAAGAGAGGTTCTGTCAAAGTCTGTGTAACCACCAGTATCAGTGCCAGTTTCACCAGTAACTACTAATGTAGCAGGAAGTGGAAGTACTGTTGCTACGGTAACCAGCTGTTTAATATGCCTCGTGCAGTGATTTATAATGATAGTTAAAAAAAAGTCTGTAGATTCAAATGGACAACCTCCAGCCAATCAGAGACAGTTTGCTGCATCATTAGAAGTACCAAACACATCATTAGCTTCTATTAATTTTGCTAAAATGGACAGTTTAAGTGTTTGTTTGCATGCTAGTGCATCTGTAGATATTTTTTAACACATTCTAATTTGAAAATAATTACATGGGCTTATGTTTCATTCATCCACAGTCAGGTCACATGATCTTGACTGAGTCTCAGCAAATTTTGTGTGACCCTAATTATGCTGCTTGTGGCTGACAATCAGGCATAGGCACACACACTGAATATCAACACACTCAGTTCGTTTATATGAGGGTAGAAAAAGTTGAATTGTTAGTGTTAGTGTGACTAAAAGTGTTGCTTTTAGAATACATAGAAATGGTTTAAAGTTGTACTTTTTGAAGTTGGAATAATGTATCACGATAATGCAGTTCACTTACAATCTAAACTCCAGATTACAGACCCCCCCCTTTTTTTTTTAGGGCCTGAGCCTGAAGGTACCTATTATGTTTGCTCATTTTTAAACTATGACTGGTATCACAAGTTTCATCAAAACACCTGTTTGGTAATACAAAACAGACACCACGATGAAATTCATTATATCAGGAGGGTAAAAAAGGACAAGTGAATCAATAGTTATGAATTATTTTGATTATCCATACGGTTTGTTCTCTCACCACACATTCACGCTCCAGACTGGGAAGTTGCACTCATCCTCCACCAGCTCAAATTGCCTCCTGTGCGCTTGAGGATATGAGGTTCTCTGGGGAGAAATCTTAAAAGAAGCTTTGATAACAGAGTGGTGCAGAAATGAGTCCTAAACCTGGGAATAAGTTTGCATTGTTTAACTTCCGGTTCCCCTGTGTCAGAGTGGATCGGTTTTTGAATACCGTTAAGCAATTGAGCTACACAGGCAATAGATTGACTTTCTGGTGTGTAGCTCAATTTCGGATTGCTTATTACACATTCCCTCCGACCCAGAACCCTGCATGTGAGTTTAGATACGTGTGTCTTCCTCTCCATTAATTACTTTGTTTAAATTACTGAACTAAGGTTTGTTGATCATACCAGCTTAAAATATTTTAACGTTTTGATCAATGGTATGAGTTTTTGATGTGTTTTGAAAGGTGGGTTGCAAACGGGCGGTGAACATTAAACATCATGACACCAAAAACAGAATGACCGCAAAGCTAGTTGTTATGTTGAAGTCATGCTTGTAGTTCATTAGCATGACATTAGCTTTGCACTTGAGTTCAGCGCGCCATTTAAAAAAAAAAATGAAAACAGAACAAGACATATTAGATTAAAAACTATCCTTCCTATAATTTGCTAACATTTTTCTCATCCAATTTTTGCTTTGTAACAAGTAGACCGGAACGATCTTTGAAGGACTAGAGCATAGTGGAACTTCACCTGTGTGCAGGCAGAAGGATTTTACAAAGCCATCACATATACTCTTGAGATCAGAAGTCAGCTAGTGAAGAGTGTGCTCAGAAGTGCTATCACATAACCAGGCCACCTGATTTTATCAGGCCACCTGAGTTAGTTAGCAGTTACAGACATACAGACACAGTCACAAAAATGTTGTAGGAGACTCTTGAATAGTTGCATAAAATCAGGTGGCCTAATTTTATGCAACTGCACACATACAGACACGCAGTCACAAAAATGTTGTAGGAGACTCTTGAATAGCTGTTAAAAACCATGTGCAATCTGTTCAAATGGCTCTCAGGATGATTTAAGTGCTGATCATCATTCTGTCTCAACTCAACAACCATTTGAGGGTTGTAAACTTAGATGCAGATGTCTCCAAATGGGAGGTTATTTGTTCTTTTTGTTCAGTTACAGCAACAGTAAGTCATTAATTTAAAAATTAAGAGAATAGACAGAAAATATATAAATATCTGGAAAGATATTTAAGTGTAACTTGATACACAGAGGCAAAGAATTTAGCTTGTTTAGGTTGGCTATCCATCAATCTGTCCCATAAAAGGAAGTGCAGGGTTGTAGCAATGTATAGTTACAGTGGACATTTGCAAGATTTTGTCCCTACAGCAACTGCACATTGTGTAGTTTTTGTCCCTGTGCTATTGCTTAGCAATTCATTTGAAGCCCCTCTGGATGAGTATGCGAGTAAAAGCCTCAGATGTAAACATAACAAAAATAGGTCTTTGGTGTGTTGAAGTCTTTGTGAGCCTTTCCCATAGAAGGCCTCATGAAGAACATCTTTTAAAGCCTCGACGAACGTTAATATTTGTGTCATTGGACTGGATACATTCATACAGAATCAAAGGAACCCTAATTGTGCACAAAGGCTACACAACATTGACCGGGAACAGCAGAGCAAATGATATTTCAACGGTCTTGAGGTGGTTTGTGGATTTTTATAAGTTTATCAGTATTAACAGATGTGTTGTTGTTTTTTTTTAATGATTTGTAGTTTCAATGTGATGTCATTTGTCGTCTCTAGAGATTATGTGCTTCATCTGTTTGTCTGTCTGTTTTCAAGATTATGGGAAAAAAAAAGTTATGGACAGATTGTAACTGAAATTCTGCCAGGGATAGTCTTGACCTCAAAAAGAACCCATTACATTTTTATTGCAGATCCAAATCAAAGGGCAGATCCAAGACATGGCAAATAAGGACAGCTTTTTATATATCTGGTTATCTATTTAGGACATATTACATGGACTTTTGGAACTATTTGTAGACATATATGATGGTTTCACTTGGTGAGCACTTATAGTGTAAGATGTAGTGGCATAAGTTCAGAATATTTGTTTTGTTTACAGATAGATAGTATCATAGTACATTTTCCACAACATTAAACACATCTACCCACAGTTTAATGGGTTCTTCTTTGGCCTTTGATACAACCCCTCCAAAAAGTTCTTTCAAAATCAGCCTGATAGTTTTTGTTTGATCCCGTTAACAGACGAACAGTACAGAAAACATAACCTCGTTGCCGGCGGTAACACCAGTTTTGCTCATTACATTGCTTTATGAATTTTCTACATTGTGGTTTAGTGGTGTTTACGGTTTTATCCAAAAAGGAATTAATAGTACATAAACTGCAAGTGCTGTGTTCATCATAATAAAATAACATGTTAGGCAGAGCAACAGTCTGTATTGTTGATGTGTTTTTTTGGACCGTGATGAAGGTCTGTGACCCAGACAAGCTTTATGGCTGTAGATTCAGAGGAACCATTTGGGAGTGGGAGGCCAGTGTTCACCTCATTCTTAGTTTCTTTCTCTGCAGATAACAAGCTGGTGCTGTTTTTGTTTTTTTATTCAGCTTCATCACAGTCTCTGTTGTCAAGATTGGGACCCTGTGAGTGATTGTTGATGCCTTGAAAACCATTTGTTCTTCTATATGTCATTAAAAACTGTGAAAATTAGCATCAAGCTTCCTCGAAAGGTGTTTCTGTTCAGACAGGCCACAACATGAAACTGTAAAATCCTGCTGAAGGATTGTGTGATAGAAAAAAAGTGATTTTTAATTTAGCAGAGAAGATGAAGAAAATTTACTCTGAGCAAACAAACTTGAGGGGATTTCTTTTCTTTGACATTCAGAGACGTTCAATATTTATGTTGATTCTTTTAACTGTACGGTGAATTCTGCAGGGAACATATGAAAAGCCTTTAGGTATTAAGCAGATGAATAGAAACTGAAGATGAGAAGTTGCAAAACATAATTGGATTTCCTGGAACTGAATTCGGTTGCTTAGATCAGTAGGTCAGTTCATGTCTTGAACCTTTACACTCTCGAAGATCATTTTCTCAACAGAAAAACAGACCATGAAGGCAGAATCTAACTCTGGAAATAAACGATAGACTTAAACAAGCCTCATAAGATCCTCAGTGGTGCCACTGCCAGTTTGATTTGGAAGCGCTCACTGTCCCGTGGTCAAATCCTTGTAAAGGACACCATTTTATCATGTGTCAGATTAATCTTCCCTCACTGAGAGCACGCTATGTTGACAAGTAGGAGAGCAATGATTCAGCATCACGGACATGAGAACTCAGGCTTCCAGGTGAGACAATCTCACCTTGTTATTTTGGATGATCTTTGCAGCACTCAATCTTTTCATGTGTAGTACACTTTTCATATCATCAGTGAGGTTGCCAAGACACAGACACCAGAGCTATGAAATGTTTATTGAATGATATCCATGATAAGATGCAGCATGAAGGGTTTATCATCTGTGACTGAGCTGGCGGAAATAAAACATAAAATCTAACCTCTGCTTTTCTCAATGAATCTTCAATCTGTTAATGAGCATTCATGCTACTTCTACGTGTTTTTTTTTTCTTTAACTTGATTGAATATAGAAACTTGATGGTAGGTGTGCATAACAAAGCCTGTATTGTAAATGATAGACTTTCACCTATCCCCCTTTTGCTGGTCTGATTTCTCTCACTCTGTTATTGTGTGACTTTATCAATGGCCACCTTAAAACCTGTCACACTCCAAAAAGCCCTTTTACACCCTTGCTGCTCAAAGCTACCACTTTCACAGCCTGGTAGTGAAGCTCTGTTTTATTATATTATTGATGCTGAAAAGAGAAAAGAGAGACTGAAAAATCTTTTGCAGCTGGGGGGTGGTGGGGGGTGGGGTGGGGTGGGGGGGGGGTGGGGGGTTGGGGGGAGTGGAATTGATCCAAGCACTGTGAACCCCTACATTGCATTCTCACTAATTATCCAGGAACAAATCGACAGTCAAGGCATCAATCAACACAAAAGACACGAATATTGTTGAGGTGAGAAGCTATTAAACTTTTGCACTAGAACAACAGTGTAATCTGAAGAGAATATTGTTGTTATGGTCCATCATCTTTATTCACAAAGTAGTTCCAGCACTTGACAGCAATAACAAGGTCTCAGCCAGTGACCATGAGAGAAGCTTTGTTATTTTTGTTTGAGTTAAAACTAGGTTTTCTTATTAGAAGCACTGCAGAGAGTCATAGAAATTCATTTTGAAAGCTTTTCAGCAAAACCTCATACAAAATGTATATGGAGCTCCCATTTCATATCATTTGACTGACAGTTGCTCTCTCCATTGAGCCAACTGAGTGAAGAATTGTGATAGGTGATGGTGCTCTCAGACTTTGTTGTTTACTCACAGGCAGGGATGAAAAGAGCACATATAGTATTGACAGCTGGTGAATATTTTATGAAGCTTTCCTGTGTATTCTAGCATTTCTGTTGCCCTCTTCATGTGATAACTTTTTCACAGAAAAAAAAGAATTCAAGAATTTTGTTACAAAATGACTTATTAAACACCTCAAACCCCAATAGAAGCCGTGTGCCGACCCTTCGGCGCGAACACACTTGTCATAGCATCCAATGAATCCAAGTACATAATGCTGTTTTATTTTTGACCTTATACCACATGTGGGGTTTGCCTTCCAACCTAAGCTAAAAAGCTTGTGTAAACATAAAATTTGCAGCACGCTTTCTATGGCTCTGAACTATGCTGCCTGTAATCTAAAACCTTATTCTCCCAGGCTAAAAGAACCTGCGTACACCCAGATTTTCTCTGACAAGCTAGATATAGATACAAACCATAACTGTCAGCACATCAGATGATGTGATGTGACACTTAACCAGTAGGCCCACTGCCAAAAAAAATCTTGAGAAGAAATCATTGCTATATTGTCACCCTATATTATTTGCTATAATGGGGATCTGGACTTCAAACATGGTCCCTGTTTCTATCCGATTGTGAGGCGTATCAAGCTGCAGTATCTGGGAGGAATGTGAACTCTGGACTCTAACCCATTTCCAGAGTTGATTTACTCCCAACATGAAATCTGTGACTTGTACGATCTGACAGTATTCACTGTGATATCATCAAATCTGGGTCATATCATCGAATATTTGGCCAAGGATACCTCTGGATTCTTGGAGTGTTTGTACACAATTCTTCTTTCAGTCACTGTGGGCAATTTAGAGTTGATAATTTACTCACTGCAACTACTTTTTAAACATTTCTGGCATTAACAATCATCAAACAATAATCACAAATATCAAAGGTATCAATTGGCAATAAGACATAAAACACAAATGCTGTACAATATCACAGTAGCTCTTTTTCAGTTTACTTATAAACTAATCATTAGAGTCAATTTATTAAGTTTTTTCTCCTTGACGAGCAGTATTTCATTTCATAATTGATGTTCAAGTTGGAACAACAATGCAGACACAGTACTCAAATGGAAGATGAACAGTGTTTTTGGTTATTTTGGATGTTTGACTTTATAAATTTGAGTAATAATTCTCAATGTTCTGATTATAAAAAGGGAAAGTAACATTAGAGCTGACCTGCAGGTCGGCAACATAATGATAGTTGCAAAACTTTAGACAGACAGACACTGAGAGAGTAAAGCAATTTCAGCGGGATGCCAGGACCAATTTGTCACTGCACATGCAGGCGGGGACAACATCATTTGGACATGGGACTGACTCACAGAAAACACAGTTGAGGAGTGACTCAAAACCTGTCAGAGAGCCTCTCTCTTGTTTTGCTTTTTCTTTAAAACAACAGAACAATCATCTTGGAGATGTAACACCAGACTCCCATCACAAACTCTTAAAATCCGCCCACTGTACAACGTTTCACATGGAAACCCCATTTCAAGGTTGATTCTACAAAAAGGGAGGTTATATTTTTCTATAGATATTGCATTCTAATATCCTGTAATCCCCTCCAGATGTTTGGTCGAGAAATGCTGCCTCTAAGATCAGAATAACAAGAATCCAAAGATGGCAATAAAAGAAATGGCCTCTTTAGCAAAGTATTAGTATGTTCACTTGGTTTCTTTATTATTTTGTAGTGGAAATACTATCCTAATATTTCTCAGATGGCTGAGCAGTTTACGAATGAATCTTCTAATTGCTGATGTTAAGTGACACCCCACTGCTTCCATGATGGGGTTTACAGAATTGCAACAAGTAGCACTACCTTTGAGGCAATAAGGAAGACATACTTGTGTGAATGAGGGAAAGTACACACAAAGCCACAGCCACATATCAGGGGATTGTCCCACAGAGAGCTGGGGCCTGTATCGTAACTCAGGTTCAACATATACTGGATGACTTTACTGCCCTGTTTCCACACAATGCTATGAATGGATGAGTCAACAGGAATCTGTTTAGTCCTATGAGAACCTCTGGGATCTCTAATGGGTGTATGAAGTCCCTCTGTTTATTTGGGACTCAAGTACATTTAAAAAAATGGGAAACGGTTGCTGCTGAACTTACAGCAAAAACAAGCTAACCAGCTACAAGAAAGCTAGGGGGGCTGTTGATATTTCTGCTGTGCTTTCATGCCAATATTCCACATGACTAGATGGCAAAAAACAGACAGAATTTTTCAGGCGGTGTTTTTAATCCATCTGTGTCAAAATGCATTTCCTTGCATTGAACACAGGAGTGTCTAATATCATGTGGAATGACAGACACTAGGCAAGTCTCGGTCCCAGTGAGCTTATTTAATAAACCCAACCTATCACAATTGCTAATGAACAGTATCAACAAGGTGGGAAACAAACTTGTAAAGTGAATCCAGGTTTCTCTCCAATCGAGTTGCAAGCCTTCTCAAATAAAACATGACAAATGAATAAATGTTAGGAATATAAATCCATCATACAGGCTAAAAGCAACACAGTAGCTGCAGTTATACACACACATATACAGTATATTTATATATATATATATGTACAGTGGGGAGAACAAGTATTTGATACACTGCTGATTTTTCAGGTTTTCCCACTTGCAAAGCTTGCCGATGTCTGTATTTTTATTTTTTTTTAATCACAGGTACTCTTCAACTGTAAGTGACGGAATCTAAAACAAAAATCCAGAATATCACATTGTATGATTTTTAGTAATTAATTTGTGTTTTATTGCACGACAAGTATTTTATACGTCAGAAAAACAGAACTTAATATTTGGTACAGAAACCTTTGTTTGCAATTACAGAGATCAGACATTTCCTGTAGTTCTTGACCAGGTTTGCACACACTGCAGCAGGGATTTTGGCCCACTCCTCCATAGAGATCTTCTCCAGAGCCTTCAGGTTTCGGGGCTGTTGCTGGGCAATACGGACCTTCAGCTCCCTCCATAGATTTTCTATTGTGTTCAGGTCTGGAGACTGCTAGACGACTCCAGGACCCTGGAATGCTTCCTACGGCGCCACTCCTTAGTTGCCCTGGCTGTGTGTTTCGGGTCGTTGTCATGCTGGAAGACCCAGCCACGACCCATCTTCAATGCTCTTACTGAGGGAAGGAGGTTGTTGGCCAAGATCTCACGATACATGGCCTCACCCATCCTCCCCTCAATACAGTGCGGTCGTCCTGTCCCCTTTGCAGAAAAGCATCCCCAAAGAATGATGCTTCCACCTCCATGCTTCACAGTTGGAATGGTGTTCTTGGGGTTGTACTCATCCTTCTTCCTCCAAACACAACGAGTGGAGTTTAGACCAAAAAGCTCTATTTTTGTCTCATCAGACCTCATGACCGTCTCCCATTCCTCTGGATCATCCAGATGGTCATTGGCAAACTTCAGACGGGCCTTGACATGCGCTGGCTTGAGCAGGGTGACCTTGCGTGCACTGCAGGATTTTAATTCATGGTGGTGTAGTGTGTTACTCATGGATGTCTTTGAGACTGTGGTCCCAGCTCTCTTCAGGTCATTGACCAGGTCCTGCCGTATAGTTCTGGGCTCATCCCTCACCTTCCTCATGATCATTGATACTTCACGAGGTGAGATCTTGCATGGCGCCCCAGACCAAGGGAGATTGACCGTCATCTTGAACTTCTTCCATTTTCTAATAATTGCACGAACAGTTGTTGCCTTCTCACCAAGCTGTTTGCCTGTTTTCCTGTAGCCCATCCCAGCCTTGTGCAGGTCTACAATTTTATCCCTGATGTCCTTACACAGCTCCCTGGTCTTGACCATTGTTGAGAGTTTGGAGTTTGGTGATTGAGTGTGTGGACAGGTGTCTTTTCTACAGGTAACAAGTTCAAACAGGTGCAGCTAATACAGGTAATGAGTAGAGAACAGGGGGGCTTCTTAAAGAAGAACTAACAGGTCTGTGAGAGCCGAAATTCTTACTGGTTGATAGGTGACCAAATACTTATGTCATGCAATAAAATGCAAATTAATTATTTAAAAATCATACAATGTGATTTTCAGTTGAAGAGTACCTTTGTCCAGTCCTGTGATAAAAATGACAGACCTCTACAAGCTTTGCAAGTGGGAAGACCTGAAAAATCAGCAGTGTATCAAATACTTGTTCTCCCCACTGTGTGTGTGTGTGTATATACACACACACACACACACACACACACACACATATATATATATATATATAAAATCACTGCCTCATCATGAGACTAATGTAAATCTGATTATAATCTCAATTAGGGTATATCTGCCATTACATGAATGGGCTGCTGATATGTATTTTTATGGCCTGCAAATGAATATTAGTGTCATTCTTTCAGCTGAAACCCTGGCAGAGTTAAACCGTCTTGGTAGAAGTTATGTGAAGGATAAATCTAAAATTGTTATAATTAATTCTTAATGAATCAATCAAACTGGTTGATACTTGCAAATCTTAGTTCAACCAATACAAGGCTTTAATGATATTATCAGCATCGGATTAACTGGTGTACAAATGCATATAGACTAATGTAGTTGCTTTACAATTGATTAAAGCCATCTAAATTAATCAAGGTAGACAGGAGGGGGTAGATATGGTTTCCAAACATCCACATCCATAGAATCTTCCAGGAATGGTGGTGTGACTTTTTTCAAGAGATTGGTCAGTAGGCATTTCTTTTACATGCTGGTAAGCTCTACAGCATGAGTGACACTACTGTGATGATGTATCCTGCTGAATAGTGGACCACTTTGTGAGACTGAAAATTCTGTTTTGAATCTGAATGTACCAGACTGATCTTGCTTCATGACACAGGCCCCCAGATGGTGTGTTTAATGATTTGTTTTTGTAGAAATTGTGTCAGTATCGGCATGTCACAATCAAGGAGGTAGAGATTCAAGCAACCTCATTAGCCTCCAACAGTAGGCCAACGTTTGAAGCCTCCCCTTGAAGTACAATACCGATCTATAAGCTGATTTTGGGAAGTAAACAACCAACCTCATCTTCAGTGTTGACCTAAATTTGTCCAAAGCAAATACAAACCAACACCTACATGTCCAAAAGTTGGGTTTGATGATTGGTAGAGTCATTAAAAGGCAGCAGCATCCATGTTTCCATTAGCAGCATCCATCTAGAGACCAGAGGACATGTAATTACTTGCAGGGATTTGAACAATTCCCTCTGCCTCCTCTGACCTCTATCTCCTGCGCTTAAGCAGGACCCCTGAGAAATGCTTGACAACTACATTCATTCACTTTATTGTCATGGGAATATGCAGCATCAGCTGCAGGGCACTAATTCATAGCTGGGCTACATTTTGCATAAGATCCTAAATTCATTTTGAAAACATCACTTCCTTGCAATGGAAAGCAACCCAGCTCTGGAGGACTGCTGTGCTGCAGAAGGGCACGAGATCCGAGGGAGACTATGAAAAAAGAAAGAAGAAAAAAAAACACAGTCAAGCCTTTTCAGAAAGTCATTTCCGAGTGCTTGGACCATTTAATACAAAGCTAAGCCAAAATCTCATTTTTTTGAAGATTGAAAGTCACATCTGTATCAAATACCCTGCAGATTTAATGGTGGACCGTGTAAGCTGATCCTCAACATTTATGGAACCTCCTAAAATGATTCAAAGAAATCTCCTGGAGCTTGGCTAAAAGGAGGAGAGGGTGCACAAAACAGACAGAAAATGTCCTCTCAATCTGACAGAAGAGGGATGCACATTGAACAGAAAAAGTAACTGGGCTGGATCATTTTAAATGCGTCTGTAAGAAGGCACAGGTATGATAGAGATGATAAACGCCTCCATGCTCTCAGCCATTTGTATAATTAATGAGGTCAGCTGCATGGAAAACAATTGAAGCGAGGGGCTTGTCATGAATACACTCCTGCAGCTCATGCACGGCCAGCGACAAACTCAGTGCACTCTTCAGTCCATGAGGAGGGCACGCCACTGGAGGTGGAACTGCCATCTTCCCCCAGTTACTGCAAAAAAACCTGACTGACTTATTTACAGTATGGAAAAAAAAAACATCAGTTTATTTCTGTCTGCTGTACAGTCATCAGAGACATTATCTTGTGACGAAGTGCTGCCGGTGAACAAGCCACACAACTTCCCTGCTTTGCATTCATTTATCATGACCTCATTTCCCAAGTACATTTCAAACCACTCAATATTTCATTAGAAGTTGTAAGGAAAATGTGTCATATTTACAATCTGGCACTGAAGGTGATTGCTCCACATAAAAACAATATTCCCAGAAATAGTTTCATCACGTGTCCTTCTTGTTAAAAATGCAATTTTCCTTTATGATTATATGATTGTTTCAACATTTATGGTTTAGTATCACATGCTGTGCAAAGGCATGTTTCAATCAGCCCAGTTTTCCTGAAGTATCTTGTCTTTGCTCATCATATTTTTTTTAATGAGGCAACAATGTGGTAAAGATATTTGTCTCTGTAAATTTTAAGATCATGTGAACTTTTTTTACATGGTTAATATCAACATCCGTAAATATCAGCCACTGGCCAAAATTAATTTTAAAAATATTGGTATAAAAACCTAATATTGTGCATGCATAGTGTAAACGACTTTCTTTTCTTGTGTCCGTGTTTGTACTGAATGTTGATCAAACAGAGAGCAGCAGAAAAAAATGGTGTGAAAATGACGAGGGAGGCACACAGAGAAACACACTCACACAGGAGGATGTATTCTATCGCTCCTGTGCATCCTTCCTCCTGGATGAACATCACACAGTTCAATCCCCATACAACGTCCCCAGGCATCCCTGTCGGCCCATCCTCATTTCGAAACAAACTGGCCTTTATCGGAGCTCCCTCTTCCCTCCACATGTGGCTGCGTGTCTGCCTGCATCACCCGCAAGTTGAGACGGCAAAACTACCCACAGTTCTCCATGGGAGCAACTCTTTCTCGCCTGTTCAGCGGGTGAGCATCAAGATGACACAGCCATATGTTCATCCCCCTCTCCTCACCACTCTAGTGAGATCCTATCAGTTTATCTGTGGTGTGACTGAGGGCTTGTGTCACTTTGCCTGTAGCGTGCATGTCTGTCTGTGTGATTCATGACATTGTGACACTGTATGAACATAACTGAGGAAGATGTCAGTTTGCCCCCTGAATCACCTTCACTGATGTGTGTGTGTGACCTGGTTGATCCAGTGCTTTATGTGCATATTGACCCCAGTATGTATCCTACTCAGGGGACACTGAGGCTCTCTGGCTGTCATGTAACATCAGAGCAGAGACGAAAGACAGGGCGTCACAGGCACAGCGTGTTCCACATACAGAGACATGTATGACGATGTCACGTTGGAATGTCAGGACACCTCCACTTTACACCAGAACGCTGTTGTTAAACCTGAGTTGGTTCACAAAAATGTCAGTCTTGTTATTCAATTAAAGCATTGCCGATATATGTTTCATGGGTAATTGGTTTTAAAAATGGCACTCAATTAATTTTCTCACTATCTGCAAATTGATTTTGGTAACCTTTCAACATTAAATATCTTTAGGCTCCTAAGATAGCTTTGATGGTAGTACTGTAATAATGATTGTATTGTTTTACTATTTCATCTTGTTCCACAGGGTGAATATGTTCGCATCACAGTATCAAATGAAGCCTGTTTCTACATTCGTGCTCCTTTATTTTTTATCTCCTTGTGTGCACAAGCCATTCTGTTCTCTCTCCATACAATTAATTTTTCATGTATGTTCTATATACATGCTGCAGCATCTGCTAAATATGTAGATTTATGTGTATTTATACAGTGTTTACCCCCCGCCCCCAAAAATAAATAAAGTGCAGTACATTGTTTGTCAGTAGGATCACCTTCTGGACAAGCAGTACTTTGGGTTCTGACAGAAAGTAGATAAGATCTTTTCTTTCTCACTAAGATGCTAATAAATTTGGTGACAGAAATAGAGAGTGAGGCTATATGTGCGAGAGGAAGAGAAAAGTTTTTTTTTTTAAAAAAGCCTTGAACAGCAGGGGATTTCGGTTATCATGAGGGAAGTTGAGCAGCGGACTAACAGGAAGTCTTTTCCCTCCTGAGAGAACCAAGTGTTGTTACTGTAAAAGAAACTGACCTTGTGGTTTCTGTCCGGAAGGAATGCTTGCAAAGGAGACAGACAGTGAGATAAACAGGAGCTCATACAGTATAGAGGATCTCCCTCCAGTGCATCTACACACAAGCTCTCTCTCGCTCTCTCTCTCTCCTTCTATCACTTTCTCTCTCACTCGCCCACTTACTCAGGATTGTTTCATCTCTCTCTCCCTCCCTTCCTCCCTCCCTCCCTCTCTCTCTCTCTCTCTCTCTCTCTTTCTCCCTTTCTGACAGACTTGCAGTCGCTGTGCTCTGACAGATGGGGGATACACTGCCAAGGAGGACTTAGGAGCAAGAAGAGTGTTTCTTTTCTTCTCCGGTGTGTTTTCTTTCTCTTCCGCCTGGCTTCCCTCATGAGCTGTTAATTCCAGCCCTGGTCCTGAGAATGAGGGGGATCTATTTGTGAAGAGGACGCAACAAAGGAAGAGGGAACAAGGAGCAACAGGGTGGTAAATTCTGAGAGCCAGAGTGAGCGAGAAGACCTCTTCTTATTCTCCATGCTGGAGCAAGGTCAGTGAGGGAAGCTGCTTACGAAACACAAACACTGGCTTTTGTTATCACTCTACTTTTACACTTTACTTTGTTATCTCATATAAATGTTCATTCCATCCTTAAGTGTTTATTGAGGCTTTAACGGAAGATCTACTCATAAGGGGTCGGTAGATTTCAGGACATGTTCTTTCTTCCATATTAAAAGTCCGATTCAGAGTCACTAGGTCGACCACTGAAGTTTCGCTTCTGATAATTGTGTAATCTCCCAAAGGTGTAGTGTGATTCTCAGGTCAGAGGCAAGGAAGCTCTCAGTGAGCTGCAGGAAAAGGCGAGGACAGCTCGCTTGCATCGGTGCTCCTCAGCCCATCACTTTACGCAGGAGGCAATTAAGCAGGATTGGCAGGCGATGCTGCCGGTAACTTGGAAACAGGCGTGTGGGAGATGCATGGTGGCACATGATAGGATTTAGGTGAGAGAGGAGCAGAGGAGGAAGGAGATTCCCTTTGTTCTTGTGCACAAAAGCTTTCTCCTCTGTGGAAACTCCTGCTCTCATCTCACTGAAAACTGGTTCAGTGGCAGCAGTTTTGAGCTGGCATGACAGGGAACATTGTGAGCCCGTGGTCACATGCACATAGGAAGTGTGTTTTTGTATTATGTATGTGGCTGTGTATGTCCCTGTAGGCGAAATGGTAAATCTGTGAGTGAAATTGCAGTAAGGAAGTAAAATATTTCATTCTTAATACAACAGGATATTCGCCTCTCAAATATTATAATTCCTGGGTGAATTGTTGTGCTGTTTCTTCAATGTATTGATGAACAGTTGTGTCATTTACACAATAAATAAGCTCCGTAAAGACTCTGCCATTGCTCAGGCTTTATTTAGTTACAGAATGCAATCAAAACACTCTCACTGGAACCAATAAATTCCTATTGTCCTCACGATTTGTCACAAAGCCTTCCTGTAGCCATTTTTCAGCGTTATTAAGATACGCGCACTTAGAGACACTGAAGTTGGCCTCCGGCTCCTGGCAACAAAGGCTTCTGACGCAGGTTTAAGCAAGCTGATGAGCGGCAAAGTTTTTTACAGCTTAACTGGAGGGGTGGGAGAGTGGTGGAAGGATAGTTGTATTAAACATGTATCAAAGAAGACGACAGGGCGCGGAGAATTTTGTGTTCACACTGTAAACCCAGGTAGAAGTACACTATGTAATTATTCTGTACTGAAAGTGTTTTGACACAAAAGCAGAAATATTAGACTACCCAGCACCTCACTGTCCATTCAGTTCATTGACAGTAAAGTGTTAGTCTACATGCGGCAGGTTGTGTTTATATGAAAACCACTAAAGTAAAGAATTTTATTTAAAAAGGCATCATTCAGCAGCAGAATGGTGTTGCGGCTGGCTTCACTTTGTGTATATTCTGGACTTGTGCATGTTAGAGAGTGTATGTTTAGTCATGTAATTTCTGTCGTCACCTCCACGGCAGTGACAGAGCTCAATTGAGGTCAGAACAGTCATGTCTGGCCATCAGTCATGAGTTTAGAGCCATTTCCTGTGTCACCTTGTCTCAGGCACATCCACAGCGACAGCACTGCGCCTCACAGGGACAGTTACTGTGAGTCCATCACTGACTTTCCCTGCTCGGAAGAGTCATTGACATTGAAAGGGCGTTAGTGGCCACTTGATGCGTACACTTATTTGCACTTACAGTATGCACATTCACATTTCATCCATGCGGGCACAAACCTGGAACAACAGATACCGCAATCCCAAAAGCACACCAGAAGAGGAGGAGCAGGGAGAGATGCTGTGACCGGTGGCTTGGCAGAAGCCCTCAAGGTGAACATTTTTAGCAAGGCGCATTTCAAATTCAGATGATCAAGCTGGTGATGAAACTTAAGGGTTGCTGCCGGCACCAGATACAGACAATCACTTGGCAGGGGAAGAGCTTTGGCTGGTTGAACCTCAAATATGAATATCAGAAGTGTAAAGTAGAAATTAACAACTCATCTCACGATTGGTGGCTCCTATCACAGCCCAGATGAGGCTGAAAACACTCAACCATACAGAGCAGCATTCTTGTCCAACTATCATTACAGCTCAACGAATCTGGATATTCATCTTGACATATCAGACAGGAAGGTTATTCAGGAGTGAATACAAACTGAGACTGTCAACGGTTGATGTTTAGTCACAGTAAGTTTGAAGCATGTCCCCAGTTTATATCACTCAAACAGATTATTTTCGACAGAAATGGAATATTTTGTCACTCTAAATCTTAAAAAAACTTTGTAATACACACAAAAAATAAAGCTAATCAGCCAATAAAGAAACACTATTGTCCCACTAAATCTGTATGAGCCATGAGGAAAGAGTAGATCCATTTTACCACCTCTTAACTCCTTACATCCAACTACATTAGTTTGACTCAGTAATAACTCATATGTAAACATGTATTATTGCCTCCCACTCATGTAAATGCTATGTGCCCCTTAATTTACAGAGAAAATGAAGACAGAAAGTGCAAAAGAGATCTCTGTGTGCTGTAGATACTGAAAGAGGAGGAAAATATGCACACGGGGCAGCATTTTTGCAGAAGATGATACTAAAGTAGTAGAAGTAGATGAATATACCAGTTCACTTGAGAGTGTTCCTGGATGTGCAGCACATCTAAATACATTTCAAAATTTAAAAAAAAAAAAAAAGTTGTTTTTTTTTTTTACATGTTTTTTTAAATTTCTATTTTATGAAAAACACAAATTCGGCTGTAATCAATTTATAATATTACATTACCACTGTACCACTTCTACCCTCCTCAAATATTAAAGATTGAGATGACCACAGCAATTCAAGCTGACCTCAGACTTGTTCAGGGGGACTCTGTTATAAATCTTGAATTGCTCAGGGGTTCCTTGTACATATTATGTTCCGTTTGAATTAAAGTGCCTGGATAAAAGTTTCTTAATATACTGCAATGTTTCTTGGAACATTGGGGATTGAAGGATATGATTTTCCTCGAGTGATACAAGCACTGAATCGTATTAGTTTGTATGTCTGACCAGAACAAACACTTCTATCTTGATTTTTAAGTGCGTTTTACTTTTTTTTTTTTTTTTTTTTAACATTGAAAAGTTTCCAACTGAGAGTCTAAACTGATTAATCACGCCAGCAGCTGTGATGGCAGCTAAATAATTACATTCTCCCACCCAAAATAAACAGCAGCATGTACTCACTCAGCGTGAACAAGTGTCTTATTTTCCATTCTGCTGTGCAGAAAACTACATTTTGGTTTATGTGGTCTGTCATCATGACATCTCTGTCTGAGTGTGTGCTTTAATTTGTGTTCAGATGTATGTGTGTGTGTGTAATTGTGTGTTTATTGGAAATAAACTGTTGAGCAACAGCGTGTGTGTGCTTACTGTGCGTGTGTGTGTGTGTATGCGTGTGTGTGTGTGTGTGTGTGTCTGTGTGTATGCGTGTGTGTTGTGGAAAAATTATTAAGATAGATACACTGTCCCGAGAGGCTTGAAGTTCTGGTGAGCTGAGAAATAACACTTAAACCGTTGTAGAGTCTGAGCAATTCTTAAATATTGCAAGAGGGAAATCTGTTCAACACACAACGAGCATGAGCTGAAGAAGAATCTACGGAGTGCAGAGTCACTTGAACTTTTATACAGTATTTGTTGCCGGGCAGATTAAAATCCACCTACTCTTAAGGTTACCTTTTAAGGTAATAGGGACATAAAATCTGCTGCCATATGCAAGAGGAAATAGAAGTTGAACTCTTGTCAGCCTGCACACCTGCTAGATATGAAAATTCAGAGAAACAAGAACATAAAAAAAAGTCATCGTCTGAAGTCTAATACGAGATTTTTTTTTAGACATACTCAAACTTAAGGTCACACTTAACCACAGAGTCCAAACATAGTGCAAAAATAAAAAAACAACACAATGTGATACTAAAATGTTCCATTACATTGTGTTTGTGTGTGTGTGTGTGTGTGTGTGTGTGAGAGAGAGAGAGAGCAAAAAAAAAGAAAGGCTGACAGAAGCAGGTTTCTTGATGAAGCGTCGACGTTCCCTTTGATGCCGGCTTCCCCTGCATATCAGATTCCGCCTATCGAATGATGAAGTGGCCAGCAGAGGGAATCTCACATACACTCTATCTCTTTCTCTCTCGCTCCATCTCTACACAGCCGTAACCACCCGCTCTCCCTCCATGTGTCCCTCATGTATTGTAACCATCAGATGCCAGCGGCAGAAAGCCAGCCAGCCCTTTGTCCCATTATACTGTCAGTGCTAATATCTGTAGCCCACTCCACGTGGAGGTCTTTCCTACAGTAATGCTAGTGCTCTCAGCATCCATAAAAGTCAAATCACACAGGTGCTTTTTTAAAATTTTAAATTAGTTGCACCTGATGAAATGGTTAGTATATCTTTTCATCATATCTAAATGTCAATATGTCAGCATTTGTCATCATACTCCTCCTCAACTGCTCAGTTTGTGTGTGTGTGTGTGTGTGTGTGTGTGTGCGTGCACCTGTGTATGTGAGTGTGTGTGCGTGTGTGCACGTGAGCGTGTGTAAATTGCTTCGAGCTTTGTTGAGTTTTTTTTAAAGTGACAGGTTTTTGTTTGGTTTTTTTTTATATTGGAAAGTAATTGCCTTGTTTTCTGCAGCCAGTGAAATTAGAGGCTGAACAAATAATCAAACCATGAACAAGCTGTTAAAATTCAGACACAGGTTCACCCACTGGCCATTTTGAATATTAATGTTTTTGTAGTGTAATTGTGTCTTTGGTCAACACAAAAGGGAAGAAAAATGACATTGATTCAGAGCCCCTTGAGGCTTTTGTGGTATCGACCCAGTTGAAACAGTTAAATCATGCATGAATGATTGTTCATGACTTGTAAAATTAATACCTGGAGAAAACAGAGGTTGAACAATTATTTACCAGAAGGGACTTATTTTGCAAATTAGTATCTTTGGTTGTTGATCATATGCATACATAAATAGTAAGCTCCTTTTGCATATTTCGCTCTGTCTACTGTCTTCATTTAATTGAGACAGAAGGGTCAGGGTCCTCCCCCTTGGGGAATCATTGAAAAAAAGTTAAACACTCTAAGCATAACAATGCCATTGAGTTATTGACTTTTCAATCTCCAATGACCTGACACCTCTCCAGTTCTCCCTGTTTCTTCGACCAGCATCTGACCTGTGACCAGTGTGTGCATCGAAGCCATGTGGCCTCCTGTTTAACCTCCACTTGACTCATTCCGCTGCGTCGCCTCATTTATCATCGTGATATGTGACTAGTGATGATTGGACATGTTCACCAATATTGTTGTTTTTGTATTGATGCAAATGTTAGCTCATTTGTTGTGGAGAACCGTAAAGGCAGCTGTTCCACCCTCAGTCATCGGTGTAATGACGCACGGGGACCTGCAACTGAATGTGACAAGTCAAATTTCATACTTGTCAATCTTGCCCTGTCTGATGAAGGAAGTTCTAGCACAAACAGATCTTCTCTCAGCACAACGGATGTTTTTGTGAATGTTGATATGTTTTTGTATTTATGGAATCAAATATGCAGAATTTAAAGTTCTGCCAAACTTGGAGTCTTGAACAAGCCTCTGGAGGCTCAGATGCTTAAATCCATGTGTGCCAAATAGCCTTTAAATACTGTATATTAAACTTCGATGGGAGATTCCTGATGCCATTACACTGTTCTGATTAAACTGTATTCAATTTCTTTTTCAAATCACAATGCAGACTGGAAGACAATGGCAAGTAGAGGAAGATGTTATATTAGAGCAAAGTGAACTGTCATTTTCTGTTCAACCTCTAGCCATACATCCGCCTGACCTCCTGTATGGAGGTGTGATGGGCAGTGCGTGTGTGAATGACAGCAGCGATACACAGGGAGTGAACAAAGGGTTAAATGTTGATGTCAGACACTGGCTGCTGATTACAGAAGCAGAGGTGCGGCACAGCCTCAGTCACATTGGCTCAGCCTTGCAACACAGAAAATAGCTTTTATCGCCAGCTTAAGGGAGCATGTCAAGGTAACAGCTTAAATGCATCTCCAGTGTCAACAAGAAGTGGCAAGTGAAAGGAAAAAAGCTGGGCAGTGAACCTCCGGGTTAGTATTCTAGATGCTGGCTATATTCTCACACCTTATTTTAAGTGATAAAAACATCTTAAAGCTTAAAAAATATTTAATGCTAAACCTGAGACATGGTTGTTTGGATAAGCTGGACTAAATCTGTCAAATTTACACACAGTTCAGTGAAAACTAAATCATACCTACATTTGGGCTGTGCAATAAAAATGATACAGAATTATATTGTAATTTTTCTCACAATACCAGGACAGCTATATTTCTGTGTGTTACTATTCAGTGACACATTTTTGAATGTGGTGTCATGGCAGCTACACTTGGTGTGTTGAGTTAAAATGCACAACTACGCAACTTTGCAAAAATTGTTCTATGAAATTGTAGTGGGAATTTTTACAAAATTTTTGGTTCAGTTGGTTGCATTATGATCATAATTGTGATGTACATTTTTATTAGACTACCCAAATGGTACACAGGAAGTTTCGTTTTGAGTAAATTATGTGGAATATCGCATTTATTCGACTATATCATATCGTATTTCAACGTAGTGTGTTAAATTGTGATGTGTTTTTCATACTCAGCCCAACACTGAGTCTGCTTTGGATCCAGGAAACCCATGACTTAGAAAATTCTACGTGACAGAGTTCATATATCAGAACATCCCCATTACAAGTGCTGTAAACTGAATGACTGCTGATGTGTATGTCAGACACGTGTAGCCTCAAAAACATGTATTTGCGCAATCAGACACAGAGGTAATGTGCTCAGACTGACTATAATTCATGAGACATTATGGGCTCCAGTGACTGTCATTTTGATTCACCTGGTAACATCATGGCTTACCACAATCCCTTGCTCGGATAATGGTTCTTAATAATTATGTCCACATATTATCGCTGAATAACAGCAGGTAACTATTATTAATTTTGATAATAAAAAATGTCACTCCACAGTGACGTGAATTAGGTGAATAGAAGCGTTTTAGTGGAGACTTCAGAGCATTTAGCACAAAGCTATGATAGCAGAGTTGAACTCGCTGGCATTCAGGGAGCATTTCAGAACATAATAGGAAGTTATTATTATTCACAGATCCGCCAAATGTATTCAAAGCGAGGTGAGTTCACTAGCTGTGGGTCAAAATCAGGACAGCCTCAATAATGAGGCAATAATCCAATCCCACTGCGATGGCCAGTCAGCCAACACTTCCAATAATGATTGCTGGAAACACTGCCATGCATTTTAAGGCTTTCTAACAGGCCGTATAAAGCGGGAGCCAAAACACCATTAGTGTTGGGAGAAGTGTGGAGTATTATCCGTTCTCTTCTGAGGTGTTCTTGCCAGTTCAGCAGTGGTTCTCAAACTGGAGGGTGGGCCACCCTTAGGGGGTGTAGGGTCACGGGGGGGGGGGGGGGTGTGTGTACCCAGGGAACGTCAATGGATCAGTGTCTCTTTCTATTAATAGCTTCCCCAATCTTTGTAACTGGTCAGTAAGATATGAGGTGGGTGAGCTTTTTCTGCTCAAGAATGGGGAGGACTACTACCATACTGAGTGACGGTGTCTGTTACTGCCCCCCCCCCTTTCTTTGGCAACTTCTGACACCTCAAGGTGTAGGAGAGATCCTCAGGTCTACAAGTCTATCTGTTGTGTCTATTTGTGGAATTTTTGTTGCTTAGAGTTTGTCCCTGAGTGTCAAATCTCTTCAGTCAGCTTAAGACCTTTATCTAAGGGGAAAACCCACTCCCCTTTCCATGTTCGGCCTGCTGTTTTAGATCTGACACTCTCCAGGGCAACTATATAGCAAACTGAACTTAAGCTACTCTGAAGATTAGTGTCACTATGCTATTTTTGGCTTCTTTATTAGAATTACATATTGTTAGATGGCTGTTATTATGTTTTTGCTAAATCCCTTTGTAATTGTGGTCTGTAAAGCTGAAACACTGTATTAATGCCAACCACAGGGGAGATAACAAAGATAATCAAACTGTGGTGTTTTAACTTTAGTTTTGTCATGCACCGATGTCCAATATCATTTGATTTTCTATTTCATTTTTTGAAATTCCCACCAGGCTATTTGTCTGTGGGTACAAGCTATTTTAAATCCAGGGTGAGGCAGATGATGATTGGGAACATTTCCAAGAGAAACCAACTGAGCCCAGAGTGTGGTGTTAAAGCAAATCCAAACAAACAATGCTGGCTTGTGTCTGGGAGATAGTGGCCTGTCCGTCTGCATCACTGACACCAAATAGTCCACTGGATTTGGTTCCCAAACCCTGGAGCCAAAACAAGTCCAGTTATTCTGCATGAGTCACCATCCCAGTTTAAAAGAAAGCTGAATTTTAGTGCCAGAGCACTGATGTGTTGACAGATGTGGCTTCTGGGGAGCTTGCAGGCATTTTAAACCTTGATGGAACAGCAAGTTTGGAGCTACAAAACAATTCCTGGAAGGCTCTCTGCGGCCTTGAAAGTGACTGAACTGCAACACTTACTGTATCTCTGTAACCTTTAGCTGTCAAATCCAATCCTCCCAGTCCCTTGATTAAGGCAATTTTTTGAGCACTAGAGATGCAGCTCAGGGAAAGCAAACCTGATCAGTAGTAAGGCTACAAAATCTATTGCTTCCTGGTCCTTGACTTCAACCTTGACCTCTTCTCTATGACTACCGGGTCAGTGTCCCACATGGCATGAAGTCGAGGGGAGCCTGCTCTAAGGCTGGGACATGAGTCACTTTTGTTGTTCTTGCAGGGCAGTGCAAAATAAAGTCAGGATAGGGTAGGTAGGGGCAGTCCTCAACCCTGGGTTTGCGTGTATTTAGCCCTTTCATTATACAACTGGTTGGCTCCCAAGTTAACAGGTTTTACTGGTAGTGCTGGCTTGATCTTATAGAGCACCAAATGAGCCAGAACCTTCACTGGTTCCAGACCTTTTTTGCATGTTATTTTCTTTTTGCGTTTCATTTTTCAGATAGTTTTATTAGATTTTTTTTTTATGTTTCTTGAGAAGACAAAACCATAAAACTCAGAATTTTTGTTTTTATATTTTCCTCTTTGGAAAAAATCCATTTATTTATTCTTGTGACACTGTGGGTTATTTTCCAGAGCCCCATGATAGGAGTCACTGATTACTAAATCCATTACAGCTGGGAAACTTAAGTTTTCTGTTGATTTGATTGAAGTATCACAACAGCCACTCAATCCTGTTCTGTTTTGTCATCTGAATATTTATACCAAGATTGCTGTGCTAAGGACATACATCTTCCTATTTGAGGAGCTGTAACCAGAAAAGATTTGTTAATTCTTTCTTAACCGATGACAGGGACGAGATGAATTTGAGAGGCAGAAATGAAGTTGCCCTGCATGTCGTCTGACCCCCGATGACCACATGATCCGTATGCATCTCCTGGGTGTGTCATAAGTACACTTTTTCCTGTTTCATAGGACTGAAGCCTGAGAAAATGTGTCATATTACTTTTCCCTCACCTCCGTACTTCTGATATCACTTTCAAATTGAATTGAGGCTAGAGAAGTGTAGCAAATTAGCAGTGCTCAGATTTCTTATGAACCACTGCTCGGGGATGTTAATTTCCACTCTGATGGCTGACGATGTAGCTCTCCACAGGAATATCCACCAATAGTATCCCACAGTGTTTGATGGATTCTATTTCCACCAGATAAAATCTGATCAGAGTTGTTATTCTACTATGATTCTGCAATTATTTTTCGAGGCTACTTTTGTGATCCAAGCTGATGAAAAATTCAAGATGCTGGACAAAGTGAGTGAGGAGGCAGGTCTCAACATGACACGTCTCAGCAGGTAGGAACACAGTGAGCCTGCTGCGGTTTGATTACAGCGCTTCTCTCATCTTCTGCATGTGTGAAGCTAACAAACCATTAGAAGTCCAAAACAGAAAAAGACCACCCATGCAGTAAGGTGACTGCATTGCACAATAGCTGAGCCCAGTTTCCTGCCATATTGGTCAAACTCTCCACAACAAGCTCTATGGCAACCCTGCTGTGTTATTCTCTAGTGGCTTTTTTTTTTTTTTTAGTAGATACTCAATTCATTTTCCTGTACTCTACACTGTGGCCACTAATTAGTAGATACTTATTCTTCCTCATGTATGTTATATGACGTAAGCGTCTCCCAGGCGACATCAAGGTACCAAAGCAAAACACAAAGCTACTTCTGGGCTTTATTTATCCATCCATCCATTTTCTATACCGCTTATCCATTAAGGGTCGTGATGATGGGGGGGCTGGAGCCTAGCCCAGCTGACATTGAGTGAGAGGCGGGGTTCCCTGGATGGGTCGCCTGTCCAACACAGGGCCATCAGGAGCAAATAGGGGTTCAGTATCTTGCTCGAGGATACTTGGACATGGTCACCGGGGGGGTGAGGATCAAACCAGCGACCCTTCGGTTGCTAGATGGCTGCTCTACTGGCTGCTCTACCTCTGACCCATGCCGCCCCACCAGGCTTTATTTAGTATACTTGAATAGAATATTTATCTGGAAAATTCTTTCAAGGGATTTATCATATAAACTGAAGAGGAGCCTCTGTTCTTCACTTTGATTTATATACTCAGAGTAATAAAAGTTAAGACTTATTTCGTATTCGTTGTAAATAATCGACAGGGTGAGTTGTGTAAAGCAGTTTGTTATTAAACCAAGTAAGTCCTCTGTGTATCTACCATTTTGTTTGTGACTTAAGCAGTTTTCCGTCATTCTTTTAATTGCACTTGAAACAAGAAATTCTTATAACTTCTATTAAACTAAGTCATATAAAGAAGCCAAAGAAAGACCTGTGAAAAAACTGTTCCTTTTATCTTGGCTGAGCAGGTTTTGTTATAAAGTCTGAGCCATTGTAGGAGGGAAAAGAAAGTTCTTTCAAAGCAATAAACCAAATTTAATGTTCATTTGCTAACATTTTGTCCTTGGAGTCTCACATAATTAAATACAACAAATCAAATCAGATCGTAAATTTAGTCGTGCCTTAAATTAACCAGAAGTTTAACCTAGCACTAATAAGGCCCATCCTTTATACACAATATTACATGGTCTTTCCAAGTATGGTTAAGGTTAAACTAAGAGAAATAAATCCATTGGCGTACTATCAAGAGACAGACTGAGACATATTGGCTGATTGATTATCAAATTCCTCAGTAAGATCAGATTGCTGCAATGTTTCCTGGACATTACCATGTTTTTGATCTGATCTTCCCTAGTTTTGGTCACTAGTAAATTTATTAAAACCAAACCTTGCCAACATATTTGTTTTCCTGAATCTGTGTCAGCTTCTCTTCTCTTTTTTAATTAAAAACGGCGCCAGTACTCACTTTATGAAACAGATCAGCTGCACCGCCAGATGTGACCAATTAAGTTCTCTTTTGAATATTAAAAATAACTAATAGTGTGCCAGTGCGTGCAAACACAGCAGGCCACAGAAATTCATGACCCTCTGTTACCTTGAAATAATATCAATGAGCTCCATGCAGTGAAGTATGTTTATTGTATTTAAAGTACAAAGTAGACAGCCCTCTGTACTAGCATTAGTAAGTAGACTAAATATCAAACTTGAAAAGCCAAAATTAGGGTCTGGAATAGATTGTAGCACCAAGCTACTTTTAGTAAAGGAGTTTGAGTGGGTGTCTAGTAACTGAAGGGCCACTGAGTCGATCCCTGCTCGCCCTTCAGCAAGAACTCCTAATTGTTTCTGATGAGCAGGTGAGCAGCCACCACCGTCTGAGTGTCTGAGTCAATGATCCAATGCAGTAAAGTGCTCTAAGTGCCATAAATGTATAAAAGTAAAGTATGAATACATTCCATTTACTATCTAAAGTAAATCGCTTCATGGTATTAAATGAGTCGTTTAAAAATAGTGATGACTCACCCAGCATTTAGGGGCATATACAGTTGTCCAGTACAGCATGTTTCTAAATTTATATCATTCAAGCCAACTGGCTCCGTCATGCTCACACCTGCAACCTTATCAACTTTCCTTCCAAGCCGTCATTGTGAACTCATGTACACTACTGCCACAATTTCTCACAGTTTCGCATGATCATTTTGCAACTGTTCACATCAAGCACGCTCCTACTGTGGCTTCCAAGTTTTTACTGTTATTGATAATTATGTGGGATCAACTAGCACTCTGCTACCTGTTTCATAAAGAAACATTATGCAAAATATGAAAACAACTTGTGTTTTTTGGGGTTTTTTTTTAAATTCTGCAATAAAAATGTGTCTCTGTAGCCCGTCTAAGGGTGTGACGCTTTCTTAACAGCCCTGCAGGATGTTTTAGAGATGATGAGCTTGTTCTTTTGCTATCAGTAACTCAACTTCTGACACATACTGTCCTTCACATCCACTAACAAATTATTCTTTTCCCTGCCTCAGGCTGCAATTCTTAACTCACTGGCAGTTGCGCGGGACACAGTTCAGTCCTCTGAGCCTGAGATGATCATTAGGTCTTTGAATCTGCCTACACAGGCTCATATCCTAATGGAGCACTGTAGGGCTTTTCAGTGACGCTGTAATGTCATCAATTAAATGAAACATCATTTATTATGATGACAGTCAAAGGGAGCATCAGTGAGGCACAGGACTCGTTACAGCAGATCAGTATTTGGATGCCACTCCATACTAGACCAAGATATAGGATGCCGTCACTTAGCTGCAGCGTCTCTATGTATACTCCAACTCACTGCTCTCCAACACATGTGTTTAACGGTGATTGATAATAGACATTAACATGGATTAAGGGCCAGCGTAGCAACAGAGAGTATTTGTGTGCTCAGAGGGAAACATAAACCTAATAACGAAGCACAGAGGCTGCATAAATATCCCACTACTATCTCCATAGGAGACAAATGGTTACGCATGCACTCAAAATGGCAAGCCTAAATGTTTAATCTAAAAATAAAGTAACACTGAAGACAGGGAGAATTGTAATGTTGACTTTTTGCCTTTACAATCTTGAAAGCCTCTTTGATAAAAGACATGATTAAATAAATTGATAATGGTTTTCAGACGACTTAATCACATGTCACAGACTTTGAAGTTCATTTTTGAACAAAAATACATGTTGGACAACAGTGTAGAGATGGGCTTGGACATCGCAGTGTGTAATCTCCAAATAGCCCAAAATCTTCTACTGTGCTTCTCCCTCATCAAACCTCTGACAGATTTGGGTCTCCTGCTGTGGTGTGATGAAAAGTGGGCTGTTAGATTCTCAGTGGTTGCTGAAGTAATTGGTCACTTAATATTTCCTTCTTTTCTCATGCAGTAACAGGCGGTAATATAGATAAATAAAAAAAAAAGCTCGGTGTGCTTTTGCTTTATCCCAAGAATGTTGTTGTTGTTTTTTTACATAATTCCTCTCTTAACAGCCTTAAGAATTAGCCTGACAGTTGTAACAGGGTTGTCCTAACCTTTATGTATATTCTAGTTTAATTCCAGACATAGCAAGACTCTCCATCTGTGTTTTATGCCTGATCATCTGGCCAGTATGTTCTGTTTTCAGTCTCGGGGAGCTATGCGTGTGCTGCGTGTGCTTGTCTGCATGCACGTCTGTGTATTTACAGTACGTGTTCTGCCTGACTACTATCAGGCTCATTACACAAACCATTCACTTCTCTGCAAACAAGCCTTGCACTGTATTGAGTGGAACCTTGCTCTTTTATACCCTTTCAAGCAAAAGGAGCAGTGTGACAACTCCATGTGAATATAATGCAAGACAAAGGCACAATATTAATATATAAAACCCTTTTGTAAGAGCAGAGCAATAGAGAGAAAGCAGAATCAGTTTATGAGGAGGATCTGAGTGGACGGGAATCCCTCGTCGTATAGGACGTGTTTTCCTCTGACAGTACACCAAAGCTCTAACCACAAGTAAAAAAAGATGGAAAAAAAATAGATAAAATGCCACTTTAACAAGCCTCGCGGGGCTTCAACTGACTGGCTTTTTGAAGAGGGAACAGCTTGTCTAATCTAACATGCTTTAAAAGACTAACAGAAACAGGCTGCTGTTCTCTTTGTATGTATTCTGTCCATACAGCCCACCATAATGGCCCTGAACCCTGTCCTTGTCGTGTGCAACCATCTGCTCATGTTGTGTTGATTACATAGGATGTTTGGCAACAAGTGGGAACTGGAACGAGTAGAGCAATAACACAGTTACGTAAAGGGTATCGCACTGCCCACTTGTTCACCAGTTTTGAGCTGAATCCCTAAGTCATCAATGACAGGCATTGAACAGTTGGTAAAAACTGACATGTTTTAAAAAAGGGGGTGAAAAAAATGGGATAAACTCAACGATTAAAAAAAATACAGTTACCCAAGCAGACTAGATATTAAGATTAGAACTACTGAAAACAAAACAAAAACTAGATTCAACCATTTCATTGGTTTCATCGTGAAAGAGTGGGAAAGTGGGGAGCTGTGCGTGAGATTTTATCAGGATTTTCGAGAAAGAAGTTGTATTTTTGTGCCCCACTGTAAACTTTTTTTTTTTTTTTTTTTGGCGCATACTAATGTTGGTAGAATGTTCAGAAGGGTTCAAAATAAATAGTTTGTGTAACAAACATGAATGTCATTTCCTGTTTGTGGAAGAGGCCTGACAGTTTTTTGGAACTTGTTTCTATGTGAGGAGTTGGAGTCACACTCTATCACCAGTTGTTTGTGTGTGTGTGTGTGTGTGTGTTTGCGCGCGCGCGCACGCGCGCTGAGTGATGACAAAGGGATCCAACCAGCCATATTTTTAACACTAATCATGTGATGTTTCATATTCTGTATGTCCCTGTCCCCAGGTCAACTTCTGTTTTGTTTTGTGTTTTTCTATGAAAAGTAGGAACTGCTAGTAAAATTAGATAAATGTGTTACCACTCTTGCGTTTGTGAGATTGTGTCTGACTATTTCTGGGTCAGTTTTTATAAAAAGAAATTCATTTTTCTTTACTTGTGGAGATCTCAGAGAAAAACAAAAACAGGCCTGCTGCTTCACCCAACTTTTGCAACTTTCTAAAGCCAACAATCTCATCTTCTTTTTGGCGTAATTGCCCAGGAGTTCAACGGTGGTCAGAGCCTCAAGTCATTCTTTAATTGTTTCCACCATATTTGTGCATCTGCCTTTGTCAATGATCCCTGATCGAGGAAAACAACATCAGAAGAGATACATTCTGCAAACACACAAGGAATTATTCTCACTGCTCTGTAACCTGTCACCACAAATCCAAAACTTGCAAGTAGTAGTCAACAATACATTGTCTGGAATCTCTCTGAAGAAGTTTTTTTTTTTTTCCTTTAGGCTATTTCTTCTTCTCTTTACTCCTGCTGTTGACCCGTCTATGTCATTGTCAGCTTTCATGAAACATGGCAACACCAATAAAGAAACTCTGTTCTCCCCACACATGGAGTTCCAGCCCCAGCCGTGGCCCTGAGTTCTCACCAGAACAGTTTACAAATAATTCAAGATGATGGAGAAAAAAAAACAGTAGCGTGTGGTGATGCAACACTGAACTGGATGTGATCCACCAGCCAATCATCCTTTTTGATCACAAGAAAAAAATCTTTGATGGTCCTCCATGTCGATGGAGGTTTCTGCACTCAGCTGCTGTCATCCTTTCAATAATTCAGGGCACAAGATTTGTAGCACTTGGAACACACTTTCTGCTGAAAAGATGCTTCTATGCACATATGCTTTTTTCAAGTACAGAATTTCAGTAATATAAGTAAAAATGAAATGTCATGAAATTTGTCATGAATATTTGAGATGTAGAGGCAGTGTGGAGTAGAGGTTCAACATCCTACCTGGAATGAAATCAGAATTTATGGGTGCAGGTCTTCAAACGATGCATCATTCCTGCGTTTTTCTGTCACATGTGGCGGACGCTGATAAGAGCCTCCCATATAAATGCAAGGTGTTTCTCTCTTTGTAAAACTACTTCCAAATGCTAATAGCCCATTGGAAGAGTTTGTATTAAATTACCATAAATACCACCTTGATCTAATTCAGGGACAGGGACCATTTATTTTTATTTTCCTGTGGTAGTATCAAGGTAATACATGTGCCAGAGAACAGAAACAAGTACGGCTCGGCAAAATGTGCTGCAACCACATTCATCTCACTTACTGTCTGTGGACGGTTGGCCATGACAGAGCTTTTAACATTTGCTGTGCTGTGATACCCAGCTGGAATAAGAGGAATACATGATCTCCCATGATGCATCATTTACAAGCCAGCTGCTCTTCAGCAGTTCTGCATTTGAAACTATATTGGAATTGGTTTGATATTCTGTGAAAACAGCAACAATGTCTCAAAGAATCCCATGCGTTGTATGAAGGTCTGTTACAAATGTCCCTTTACCAGTTATGCTTTACATTGGAATGTCTGTGATTAGATGCTGTTATAATTTTAGTTCTCATCAGTACAAATTGATGAGGTACGGTATAGTCTGTCCATCCATCTATCCATCTATTCTTTTGAATGTTTTTCCAACCGGAAATACCAGAAATGATTAGTTGAGTCGTCAGTGAGTCGTTAAAAAAACAACAACCTGTAAATTGTTTGGATAAAAATGAAACAAGTATTCCTTTAATTTCACAAAAATGCCTGCACATCTTTGATTTTTGACTTTTTGAGACAAAATGTGTGATTCGCTATGACCTCTTAAAGGGAAGTTATGGGAACTTGCAAGGACCAGTGTTTTCTATTTTGTGACATGATATAGAGTGATGAATTAAAACAAAGAATATGTATACATGTAAAGTAAACCAATGATGTAAACCTCCACAAAGGCCAGTCAACCACATTTCATTCATCATCAAATGAAAACATCATGTATTTCTAGAGATTATTGTAAAAATAATAGAAATATTACAGATTTTTTTCCCAAGAAACCAATAGAAATGTCCAAAAGCCCTTATCTAGCAATGTTAACATGAACGAAATTACAGTACCATGGATATAAAAGGTAATTGGGCTTCATTTATATACTGTAGCACCCTCTCTACCTTAACAGGACTCAGGTGACTCAACGGTTTTCCTTTGTTCACTGCACTCACCCACACAGGTTCACAAACTGATGCCGCCATGTGTCATGCCAACCAGCTTATCAGAGGCAATCAGGGGTTCATCACAACCTCTGGGAGAGCAAAATGTTGGCATGGCATGATCACAATCAGTTATTTCAAGTGACGAAAGAGGATTCAATAAAGGTACTAATTGTGATTTGTGTAAACATGGAACTAACGAACCCCGGTGCTGCCAGATTGACAAATGTAATTAAAGTCATCCTCTTATGTAACACAAAGGACAGATTTTAGGAGACATCGTGTGCGCTTGCTGCCAAACAAGCTGTCCACACAGCACAATGAACCTTCAAGAAATCCAAATCAAACGTCTTAATCTTTTCTCTCCCTGCTTGTCTTGTTCCCATCAGGAATCCTGACTCCCAGCAGCCGCCATGTGAGAGGAGCTCTCAGCAAGCAGACGATGCCCATGTCCAGCTAAAGCTGAACAGCTTCCCCACTCCTTCCCTCCCTTCCTCCTACTCCCTCCCTTCTTTCCCACATGAGGACGAGAAGATGACTATCACCAGTCGGCAGTCCTTCAATGTCCTGACGGTCATCTTCCTCCTGCTGTCCACTGCAGGTCTGCTCACTTTACTGTGTGTTTGTCAGTGAGTCTCTGAAGGTTCATCCCCTTTTCATTACAGGGGCTTCAGAAGAGATACTGATGTGTCGGTGCAAGGCATTCTGGGTCTCAGTCCCAGTTGTCCACTTTTGCCACAATTTGAAAAGAAGTGGAAAAAAAAGAAACTGACTCTCCCGGGACACAATGAGGAGAAGGCTTTAAGTTAAGTCAGATACATGTTGTGTAAAGGCATGAAGAAACATTCACAGACCAAAAAATTGAAGCTTGCTGGAAAAAAAGGTACAAAGAGACGATTAAAAACCAACACAAATACCTGGGACAAGGATAAATGTTTTGTGTAAGGGCAACATGAAATCTCAAGCTTAGATTTTAGCAAATAAAGCAAAAAAGTGTTTTTTAAACCCGGAAAACTTCAGGGCCAAGCCAAACGTGTCTCTCGATGTAGTGATGGTTCTATTTATTCGGTTTTAATTCTCATGTAAGAGCAAGTCATTGTGGGAAAGAGACAGAGCTGTTTTCAGAGCGCAGATTGCAAACATACTCCAATACAAGAGCCAAGCAGTTTTGCTGTATCTTACATTTCAGGAGGTGTTAAATAAATCAGAGTGTGTTTGTTTACAACCACATCACTCTCAAAACCAGCTGTTGTTCCTTTGAGCTTTTCTGAGACTTCCACTGAATTATTTTCTGTTCAAACCTGCAAGAATTGCAACATCAGAAGACTTTATGGTCCAATTCCAATGTTTAGGACCTCTGCTGCACTTATTGCCAGCCCTCCCCCTTACAACCCTTCACCCCTCCTTTATGTGCAAGGATTTATGGGATTGAATTAACATGAGCTAATTGCAGAACCTTCTGGCCGATTCTCAAACTTATATAGTCAACGTAAAGGTCAAATGAAGAGTTTTCTGCAGCTATAGACTTGTAATCCTCCCATCCTTTACTGCAGCTGCTTCATTCCATCCTGTCCTTTTACAAAAAAATGAGGGTTTCTTGAAGGGAAGGTGTCCACATAAAGCTCATTATAACCTGAAAGAGCTCTCTGCTTTCAAATGCTGATCCATCCCTACCCGAGATAACTGAAAGCCTTCTATCAGCCCGCAGCGTAAGTGGACCTTGAACTGAATCACAGTATCAACTCTTTTACTGACAACACAAGCTTGTTTTAAAGCTCCACTGATGAAAGGAAATACACAAGACAAAGAAGAATCAATTAGAATAAAACCAATTAAAGCGCATTTCACATGAAGTGGCATGATTTAATTTGTGCTTCAATTCAGAATTTGGGCTGTCTGATCTCATCATTGTTTTTCGATCAGTTTAGCCGGTGTAATTGCGCTGCTGATTTGTAGCACATTTAGTCATATCTGTCCAATGTTGTTTGACGAAGAAAATATTGGGAAAAGGCTTTTGTCTGGTCAAATTAAGCAGAACAATCTGTTCAAAATTCAAATGAAGATAAAGCACAGGAGGAGCAGCATGATGTTTGTGTCTTTGTTTTGCACGATGGTATCAGACAGCCAGGCCTGTGACAAAGTTTTGCAGTTTGATAAACATGTCCAGTTCTGTGCATTTCCTATCACTACTTTGCAGTCATCAGTGTCTTTCTGCAGGCGAATCAGAAAAGTGAGTCAATGTGTGAGCAACTGAGAGTTTGTATGAGGCTAGAAGCAATAAAAATCAGATGAGACCACAAATAAGATGGTTTACCTTCAGCGTTATTTTGCAAGGGCACCATCACTGCATCGTGGCTTTAGCTACCCACGCCAGTAATGATTGGTTTTCAGAAAAAACAAACAAAGCCAGAGTGTGTTCTCTACTACAGAAGAACGATAACAGGTTCAGCCACACGTGTCTCCTGTGCTAGCAATGGAAGGAAGTCTGGCTGTGAGGTGGAGACGATTGGAACCACGACACCTTCTGAAAACTGTGAGGCTAGCAGTTTAGAGTGTGTCTTTCAGTTTTTCCTCAGCTGTTGTGTGCAGTTTCTGTGTTTCTGCCTCCTCTGTGTCATATATCTTTAGACAAAAAACTGTGACTGCATGTGTGAAGGTGTTGGACCAAGCCATGATGTGTGAAGTCTTGCTCTTTCTCTCTTAAAGCGAATCTGCTGGACTACTATTTACATGATGTTAGTCATTTTAGAGAAACACCACGAAGCTCACATTAGAAGTCAAACCCCGTAATTAGACAGTGACAAGATGTTATGAAGGTGTGGGCCTATCCTGGTCCATTGTGCCATGCACTAACTATCATCAGCCCTGTAAAATGACACTCATTATCTCTGGGTCATATCCCTGACAGATTGCTAATTTAATATTATTAGATGGAGTCTTAGCTGCTTCAGTGTGAGTTCCAACAAACACCCATTGGTAAACAGATTCTTAAACTATGATATTGTAAGCTTTGGGGTGGTAAGGAAGCACATGTTTATCTTTTCCTGAAGCTGCAGCTGCTTGAATGAAAAGCCACAGAATACAAATAAACTACAGAAAGAAGTACTATTTTTTTTTTAAGTCTTTTATTAGGATAAGTATTTACACATTGAAGAAGAATAGAAACAGGCTTTAACCCTCACACACACAAACAAGGTTGTCATAGATGTGCAAAATGAAATAAAACAACTTACTAATTGCATAAATCTAGAAATAAAACATAATCCAAAGTGTTGTGTCCACTCAAAGAGGGATATTCTTCCTTTCATTTAGTTAATTAACTCTTGTGGATGAAAACACATGCTTTTCTGATTTTTTGGTTTTTTTTGGGGGGGATAAAAGTTTCTTTGTGGTTCAGCATGCTTTTCCACATCTGAGCACATCTGTCTTCTCCTCTACTGCAGCCCTCTCAGCTCATTATCGGGTGTGTGAACCTTACTCTGACCACAAGGGGCGTTACCACTTCGGCTTTCACTGCCCACGCCTCTCAGACAATAAGACCTACATGTTCTGCTGCCATCACAACAACACCGCCTTCAAGTACTGCTGCAACGAGACGGAGTTCCAGATGGTCATGCAGATCAACCTCACCACAATCTCAGACGGTTATGCGCACAAGTAAGTGTGAATAAAAATAATCACAAACAACAAAAATACACACAATAATGCCTGTGTGATGCATGTAGCAATACTTGACAATGCTTTTGTCTCATTTTTATTATGGGCATACGTACTTCCTCCAGGACCACTAAATACTTTTATAATGGAGATTTTTCTGTTCACATTTGGATCTTGATCAAAACACACAAGTTGATGGACAATTGTGTTGATTTTGGAAAATACCAAAATAGATGGATCGCTAAGTTAAACCAGCTGGCAGGAGGCCCAAATACCAGAACATCTGTTTTTTTCATTTGATTCAAGTTGTTTCATGTGTAGTATGGGAGGAAAGATTCTGAGTCCTGCCCATTCGTTTTCATTACATCCAACAAGGAGATTCAAAAATGAGCAAGAGTCCTAAAGGTATTGATATTCACCACACTTGATGGAGGGAACCAGTAATGTGTAACATGACAAAAAACTCTGCCTTGTAAGTTGTTGCTCCAGTAAAACCAATACATCTATTAGTCACTGAGTTTATGTAATTATATACGAACTAATATTTTTTTAGTTTAGTCATCGTCAAGCAAATAAGTCTACATCTAAGGGTTTTTTGGCATTGTATTTTTTTAAAAGTCATTACGTACATTTGTTTTATAGCAATTTTGAACAAGAGAGACAGGAAATGTGGGGAGGGTGTTGACTTGCAGCCTGCCAATAAATCCTCCCTTCAACGGCATCTTCACTTGTTTATTAAATCTTTTTGAGAGGTGTTGTTATTTTTAGTTGCCATTTTAGTGGCTGTCGTTTCTGACGCTGCTGGGTTTTACTGAGGTATCAGTATTATAGTTTTCCTTCCCATTTCTATCAATTAAAGTGACAAAATATAAGGAACATCTCATTTTATCTGCAATTAAATCTGTTAATGTAGATGTTGAGACATTCTGCTAACTCGCAAACCAAAAATATTCCCCCGTAGAGAAATAGCTCTGAGCTGAATCTTGAGTGGAGTTTTGTCACAAGCTATTGTGGAACAAATAGGTTCTGAAATAAGATTTCCTCAGATCAGATGAAAACAGCCAGTTGCTGGTTGTTTGCTCCCTTGACATTATCTCACTCATTGACACCATTTGTGTCTAGTTGACATTGATCTACACCTACAGAGGGATTCCAAACCAGCGCTGAGAAGCAAAGCAGCTGAAAACAGTTGTTGTGAGTGGGATGTCTGCTCATGATAGCACTCGAAGGCAGATGTCAAGTGCCAGTTATTATATCAACTATCGCGACGGTATCCAAATGATAAAAATACATTCAATGGTAAACTACACCCGTGTTGGACAGTGTTTTTCACAGACGGAGGACTCGTGAATCTGAAGGTACACCCATCCCTCGATAAGCAAATTTGAGCGGAGTGAAGGACACAGAAAATGAGCCTCCTGGTCTGTGGAATCTCTCAGTGGGAGGATTGAGTGACAAAACCACAGCTTTCTGTGCTAATGCCCTCCCAGCATGCCCATGCCTCAGTTCTTCCACTGCCCCACAGCAGGTCATGATATTTCATTTTATCATCAGATGGCCTGTTGGGGCCCTCTTTCATCCCTCCTCCCTGGTCGAGAGGACAGCGGGCTTGATATTTACCACCGGGCAACCGAGTTAACCCTTAGAGGCATACAGACGTCATTTGCATCCAGATTCACATCCCTTAATCTCAGCGGAATTGCTCACGACCTATTCATGACAGCAAGGTGGTTCACACATAAATGAAATGGCATGACTTGACCTTTCCAACAATGTGAGTTCCTTGACTATGCACGGAAGTGTTGGAAGGAAGAATAATTTTAAATTGACATCAAATTTATTCATAGTTACAGTTTACATAGAACTCTGCATCTGTGTGTTCGAGGTTCTCAGCTGAATAAGTCACAAAATCCTGATTGCTTTACAAAGTATATCACACCAAACTACCAGGTTGATCCTGCCTGATGTTACGACAGGTCCTGTACAACGCATACATGTAGAAATGTAACATAAAAAGGCAGACCTGGATGTTCTGAGAAGGTGAAAGATACAGCATGTGTGGCTAACCCTTATCAGTACCCAAGATAATGACTTAAAAGTAAAATAACTTAGAATAGGTGGGGCTTTATAGGGTTAAAGTGGCTTAATTTTGCTCCCTGCTCATTCTGCATGGGGAGAGGATGAGAATAATCATTTGAGATTCACAGCAGTTCAAGGTTGAGCCAAATGTATTTTTCCTCAAAGAGTTTCATGGGTCAGTGCTCTGTAGCATTGAGTCCTCCTTAGAGTTAGTTACTCGGTATGGTGACGAAATACTGCAGAAGTGAAATATTCTCTGAGTGCAAGAGTCATCTGAGGATATACTGTACCTTTTTTTTTTCAAAGCAAATCAGCGAACTTTGACAGATGATCAACTGCACCGTCCTGTCTCAGGAAAGTGTGTTAAAATATTGAATAATATTTGCTCTTCCTAAGTTGTCATGATCAATCCCTTCAAGGATTCTGCACGTATTGTTGTTGGATCAACCTCAGTTACCCAAGATTAACCCCGCGTGGATAGTTTCCTCCTCTCATCACTGTAGTTGGCATAAAGATTAAGTAAAAGGCACATGTCTCCAACTCAGAGGGGAGGAAAGGTAAATGCCATTTAGGAGACATTAAGATCTGAGTGCTGTGCAGGTGATGGCCTGTTTTTCGGCCTCATTTGAGAGGCTTGGATATTCGTTTGAAATCTGTTTATTCAGATAAACATCCCCATCATATTCAGACAGAGGTGGAATAACTTGACTTACCAGACTTGAAATACTTGAATATGATGATTTATTACAGCTTCAATCTCAGCGGTCAAATAAATGACTGTTCCGTCCTTAATTTCCTGCATAATGATGTTCCTGAGAGTACTAAATCTCTTTGCGTTTGTGTGTTATTTTCCTAATAAATGTCTTCAACGCCACATAAACAGACACCCAGAGATACTTAGTACCCCAGTTTTATCAAAAAGCTGTTTGTCAAATCTCTTTGGGAGCGCCGTCTCCTCATCTACTTTTCTGTATTTTATAGATGTGGGTGGACTAAACCAAAACTCAAATGTGCCCTACATGAATCGAGTGACATTAAGAAAAGTTGAAAATGAGGTTCGCAGACTTTCACAGCCTCAGTGTATGAGCCAAGAGGAGATGGATTAAAAAGTGTTTTGTGCTAATTAAATCCTTTCCCTAATTTAAGACACAATATTTAAAAAGCATCAAAAGGAGACAAGGGAGGGTTAATACATAAAATAGTTCATTTAACATCAGGCAAGAATTAGATAGAAGCTTTGTTCAGACACATAAACGTTCACAACTGGCAGCTCCATCATACGGGTAATTTACACCTTGTGTTAACATACGTCTCGCACACAGATTGTCTGGATAGATTTAATCTGATTACATTGATACATACGTGTGACTGCAGTGGCCGTGTGGAGATTACTGACATACTCAAGCTCACGTAACTGCAGCGTCTCTCACTGTCTCGGTCTCAAACATCTGGTTTTATTCATGGAAAACTGGAACTGGTGTTGTTCAAACATGCACGTTAGTTGTTGTACGTTGATTGGATGTATGAATTTGTACTTGTGTCACACTTGTGTTCAATGTGCTCACAATGCGTCTCGGCCCACCTCCAGAGGTGGTTTGCTCTGGAGGTGGGCAATCCCTTCTCAGTGTCTCCAGGGTGCATTTATATCTGTTTTTAATGTGATCAAGCAGCATCCAGTCAATGAAAAAGTGCACATGAGGTCATTTTCTTGTGGAGTTTGTAGTCTCAATTAAGCGTATCTGTTTCTGTAAGCATGTGAAGAGTGTTTATCTCAGCTTTCCCAGAGCACACTGTGTTAATACTCTGTCTTCCCTGCAGTAATTATACAGCCCTGGTAGGCGTGTGGATCTACGGCTTCTTCGTCATGGTTCTGCTGGCCCTGGACTTTCTCTACTACTCAGCCATAAACTACGAGCTGTGCCGGGTCTACCTTGAGAAATGGGGTTTAGGAGGACGCTGGCTGAAAAAGGCTCGGAGTCAGTGGCACAGGTCCATACCAGAGGAGAGCGAGGCCCAGGCTCAAGCCCAGCCCATGGTCCCCAGTCACTACCAACCCAGACACAGCCTCCGAGGGGAGAGCCACAGCCCCACGCTCCTGCCCTACAACACCTCCACCGCATGGTGAGTCACATGGCAGACCGCCAAGCTGCAGTTTAACATTAATGTCTCCTGTACACCTGCAGTGTTCAGCGCGTAGTCACTTTGAATAACAGATCTCCTCAGGAACAGCTGGTGTCTTTGTGAGATCCATGAAACAGTTGGCTAGGACCAGATAATAATAGATGAGTGAGACAGGTAGCTGGAGGAGATACAGATCACCATTTGTAAAAACAATCTGATGATGCAGCCATGTTGTTGTATCTTTTTTTTCTCTCCAGTCAAATCAACTGCTGTGTATTGATATTGTTCAAGATGAATTGTTTCTGAAGAATTTAAGATTCGAGCAAAATACCACTCACTTCAACAAATACCTTCACGAAAGCTCATGTTGTTCCTAGACAGCAGGACAGCTATTCAGTTGGTATTGACACTCACTGCTGACCAGTCTATCAAAATGAAGAGATGATGCTCCACACTTAGAGCACTGAGGCCACATCAGGCTAACCTTGGGAGAGCTCCAGTGTTATCCAAAACAACAACAGTGGTGACTGGCTGAATACATACAAGATAACACTGTGTTAATACACAGAACCGTTTTATTCAGATGCGACAACAAACTGTTAATATATGCTTAAGGTCTTGACGTAACCCCACGTAATCAGAGCTGTTCTGCTCTTCATAAGCTTATTAAACCGCATTTTCGTCCTGTTGTCTGGAGAACTGATTCATGCAACAAATCCTTCAAAACACATCTCTCTTTAGAAATGTTCTTTTTCTCACATTTCTTGCCTGCCTATCTGTTCTTCTTTGTGTTTTGTTACATAGAGGCTGACATGGCAGGGAAACGAGCAGCACATATTAGAGCATTTCTAGCATAGTTTTTAAAACACCAACAGTCAGGGCGTTTAAACATCAGTCTCCCCGTTTACTTGAGCTGAAGTGCACACACACACACACACACACACACACACACACACAATTACTGACTACTAATGACATTGCTAAATGTTCCATATCAACTCACTGATAAAGACTTTAATATATGATTTACCTCCTAATCCAGATGTTATCAATATTTTAAGATCACTCCTCTTCCACACAGTAATTGATAATATCCTGCAAAGTGTCTGATCTCTTTTTTTCTTCCATCTGAATGTAGCTGCTCTCTGTCTTGACCTCAGCCTTAGGGAGGACATTTTCTTGGTTTTGATTCTGACCAGCTTATTAGGAAGCTGTCTTTATTCATGAAAAGAAAAGAACAGAAGAATATGAAAGCCCTTCTGGGGCCCCTAACTCATATTCATATCCTGAAGGATTTAAAACTGAGTCACATTACAAACTGTTCTGTGGCAAAACACCATCTGCTAACTCTAACTTTCCAGTTTATCTTTTTATTGCCTTTTTAGTTACAGGAATCTCAGGGTGTATTGGCTTCATTGGGCTGTTGTGAAAACATACAAACTGATTTACAATGTGAGCTACTAGAACATACAGCAGCTGCGGGGAACTTTTCTTGTCTTGGCAGACATTGTTCAGACTTTCATATTGTAGCTATGCAATCACAGTCTGAACAAACCTACATTTTGTTCTGTCAATTTTTCATTCATTTCCCCGGTATCAGACACTGTGCACCCTATCCGTCTGAATGAGGCTCTCAGTCTCTTCCAAGAGGTAGCCATCTCTCTCAGGTCATGATAATTTAATGCGGGCAGAGTTTTGACAAATGGCTTTGAGAAGCCAAATGGACTGAGTGAGTCGTAGCTGGAGGAGCAGGGAAGCTGCAAAGGCATCCTGGGGCTGGAATCATAGTTAACTAAGACTGGATGTATCCACGGGGCCTCCTCATTAGACATAAAGTCAGCCCGCTATGACAGGACTCATCAATCCTTGACTGGCGAGGTTGACCTGTAGTGGCAGCTCTCCACATTTAAGACAATGGATGTCTATAAAAGGGGGAGAAACTTCAGCACGACGCTCATTGACAAAGTGTGCCAGGAAAATGAGAGCATGCTAAGTTATGGTAATTCAAGCTCTGAACGTGTGGTGGGGAACTACTGTAGGATGGGTGTGATAATCTTCTGCAATATCTTATAGCCATAAAAAGTGTAACCACTTTCTAATAAACAGGGTTGCATTTACAAAGAGCTAAGATTATACTTTGAAAATCCCTCAGATTCCTTTAAAAAAATAACACAAGCTGAGAGTTAAATTCAGCCGCAAGCAGTTTCTGGGGCATGATTAGAATAGTCTGCCAGAGTTTCACACAGTGATTGCAATCCGGATGATGCTGATGCTTTTCCTTAGATGTGCAAAGTATTACTGTACGTACATCAGACTTAAAGGTTCCATGACATAGAATATATATTTCTCAGTTTTAATCCTGTGTCCCTCTGTTAATTTAAATTTAACTATATATATATTTATATATATTTAAATGTCCCAAAAAATCACTATCAAAGTGGAGGGATTATTTGCACTCAGGACTGTTAACTAAATTAGAGTCCAAGGGAAAATGCTTTCTTCGATATTTATGAACCTCCTCCATATATGAACTGTGGCCCTGACTTTTTCACTTACATTGTCTGATAGACAGTCGATAATTTATTTTGAGCATCACACAGCCCTTGCAACATGACTCGCTCTGCTGCCATAATGTCATCTAGTCAGTTTATTACACGTAGATTCAATCTAGGAGACAGCAATGCACAGTTTGATTGTGATCAAATCTGAAACATTTCGAAGAGCCTACTATTGAATGATCAAGTCTCTAATTTGTATATTCTATCATTATGCACATTCAGTGCTATTAGCTTCTGTAGACGCTAGTCAACATCTTGCAACAAGTCTCTCCCTTGCTTCATGTTTGTTCCGGGAAAATGTAATTATTCAGAAAGAGATCTCTGACTTCTATCTTTGTGTTGCCCACACAGTGAGTCATCACATATCCCATGGTTTATTTGCAGGGGTACAGATCTTTATCCCCAGAGAAGATGCAGGGTAATGGCTCAGAAAACAGGGTCCACATAGATGAACATCTGTTGTCCAAATGTAAACAAAGAGACGGGGTCAAGTCTCACAACTGGCTCTGCAACATCTAAAAACAACCAATTTAGGAATCCAGGACAGATGGTTACCAGTGCAGCGCTGCAGTCCTGACATCAAGTATCGAATCATTTCTCCACATGCACAGATCTTCAGAGAAAGTGCCGCTGCCGTCATGTGGGAATACTGTTTACCATAATGCTACGTGAGCAGGCTGGTATGTTCTGCTAAAGATCTGCTGGGGGTTCAGCGTGGGCGGCCTGGGAAACTGTTATTACTTTCTCTCCGTGAATATCTTTTATTAAAATCTCCTATTCATGTATTCAGTACAGTTTGAAAAAATAAAGGGAACTTAACCGGTGCCACTCTTGACCAAAGAATGCGTGATCCAGGTGAGAGGAAAACACAAAACAGGCATTAAGCTTTATCTTCTCTTTATGGGAAGAAAAAAAAAAAACAACCCTTGATTCTGTAGGGGTGGGGAATTTCCAGCAGATGAAAGTTAACCCACTGAATTGAACATCAACAACTGAAGGATCACAATGTCTTAAGTGGAAAGTTATGATAATAACGTCCGCTTTTATAGCAGGGATAACTTTAAACAAAATAAACACGGTTGACAGAGGATAGGTGGTTTAAAGGGGTCTGTGCGATCATCTGCTTTAAGACATCCCATTACCACGGGAGAAAAAAATCCAAGCAGGGCTGTAATGTAAGCTCTAAATGGCAATAAACTCAGATGAAGCTCCCACTTTATCCCTATAAAGTGCTGGGCGGCATTAAAGCCTTGATCAGTTGTCCACTCATGGCTATTAGAAAATTAAAAGTTTGGCCAGGATCCCAGGTCGTCCACCTCTATCAATTAGTTGCAGCAAGGAGCAGCATCTCCTGCATATCTTAAATACAGAAGGTCGTTTAAAGGAGTTTACATTTACATTCTTGTAGCTTCTTGTACCCTCGCAAGCCTGTTGATTGTTATATGGGTTTTCTCTGTCTTTATTAAAGACTTAGCGCAGCATATAAGGCTCATAGAGTCAAACACTCGTCACATCAGCTCACACAGAGTGCATTAAGCTCATTGTGTCTGTGGTGACATGCATGCAGGAGGATGAATGGATGCTACACCTGCTCTACAGGGAGAGCACACCTGAGACCTACTCTGGTCTACTTCCAGTTAGCACTCTGCCAACTTCAGTCTGGATAAATAATTGAATTTTTTTGGCTCTTCTAGGTGTTCTAAATATGTTGTCTGACCAAATTCTGATAGTAGAACAAGTCCTTTTGAGGAAGTTGCGTGACTCAAAACAGCTCGCGCATCATTTTACAGCAGAAACAGTAATAACTGAGTAGACGACATCAGAGTTGATGGTGGTATCATGGCAACCGTCGTTTGTTACAACCGCCAGTGCCAGCAGATGGAGACAAAATCTCTGCACCATAGTTTTAAAATGCCTTGGCTTTTTTGACTTTGTGTGTGAGGTAACTTTTAATTTACAGGTAAACTTGTGTTTTTAGATGCTGTGACACTGCCAGAGTTTATTGTGTTGTATGCCATAGCTGTCTTTGAAGAAAAATACACAGCAGCAGGTAGTACATCAAGGGATGTGAAGGGAGAGCGCGTCCTTTGTTTGACCGATGGTTCAAAGGCCAAATCAAATCGACTTCATCCATTCAGAACCAAGTGACAGCTGAACGTAAACCAGGTTGTAGTTTGTTGTCTGCCTTGCTGGTTGGGAAGTGCCGTTATTGATGCAGGAAGTATAATTTTGTGATTCTATTTCCAACTTTATCAAATCCTGCGGTGTTTATTTGCTTCTCTTTCTAATGAAGTCAGTTTTTTTTTCTTTCTCTCTGTGGAAACTCTTCTGTAACACTCCCATGTTCGTCTCACCGTCTATCCTCTATGGTCTGATTTGCTCTTTGATGTCTCGTCTTTCCTGTTGCATAGTTACACGTTTACGTAGAAGCCTTTGATGTATGGCTTGACTCAATATTTATACTTTCATAATGATAAACATGTGATAAATAAATGTTTGTCTTTATATCGAAACTCCACGTTTCCTGATATCTGGCAGTGTTTTAATGATGCGAGTGCTGAGGATGAAAAGCAGGTAATGTGTGATGTTGTTGCCGTGACAACAGAGAAGCAGCACCCCTCTGTTGTGGTTGGACAGTTGAATTCTGATGATTCCTCTCCTAGAGTCTTAGAGGACATGTCTAATCCACCTCTGTCTGGCTTGGCTGAACATTTTAAATGCATCTAGTTTGTCTTTAGTCTGAGCTGATGAAGACGAACTGTAGAAGGACACATAACTCAGAGTTGCCTTAATGTGTTCTGAGCATCAGCCAGAGGTGTCATAAATAAAAATGAGAGAAATGAGTCCACCGCATCAAATGACATCACTGCACATCAACCACAGCAAGACTCCTGTGGGTGTTTTATAAACCACTTGGCATGAAATAAGAGTGAGCCTTGCCAGTATCCACCCACTCGCTTAAGGTGGGAAGGTTACGGGGCCAGCTGAGCTCAACCACGGCTGGAGCGGTCCGTGTGAAGTGGCGTACGTCGCCACATTCAGCTTACCTGACTCACCAGCAATCGTAACACTGTCTCTTTCTGTCAAGGCCCAGTGAGTCAGCATGTAGCAAATAGAGTCTCTTTTATAGTGTCAGCTCCATCTCTTTGGTAACAGTAACCATCCTGAACGCAGGCTCTTGAACACCTGCCGGTGTGTCACCTCCAGTCTGCTCATCTCAGGAAGCTGAAACAGCAGCGTTGCACATCATCTTTCCCCCCTGGTTCTTCTTCTTCTGTCAGCGTCTGATCAAAGCTCTGCTCGGATTTCTTGCAAATTCAAATCCAACTTTGAACTCACTGCTTGGGTTTTCTGCGGTAATAATATAATTGTACATTATGAAATCATTCTGGACCTGTCTGTCCACAGAGCAGCGTGCCAGGACCTTGTCCAATTAAAGCGACGCTCTCCATGTGGTGTGAGTTAATTAACATCATAGATGCTACAAAGGCAGCCAGGCACAGAGTTGTGCTGCAGGCTAGAGAGAAAGAGAAAAGCTTACCTCTGTGCACGTCATAGAAGACCCTCTGGCATCACCACTAGCTGATAGCTTTGCTGTTTTGGTTTTTTTTTTTATTATTTGTAATGGCTGGGTGGTATTATCTTTTATTAGATGTGCTGTCATACATTTACCTTCCATTTTAGTAATTTTCCCTGGAGTGCAGCATAAGAATAACTTTCATGTTTGGTTTGAAGCAACCAGTATTAATGAACAGTACAGATGAATAGAGTAGCACTGTAAATCTGATCTCTCTTTGTGTAATTACTCTCTAATTGTAATATTGTTATGCCTTGAATTGAATTTCTTCTCCATGCACCCTTTGTGATGTGATTGTTTTAGCTAAGGTAGGATTAGATTCAGGTGAATCGTCCAAATCATTTCCTGCTTCCAACTTCCTCTGTCTGCTACAATGCTGCGAGCTACAGTTCTAACCAGCACCAACTAGGTTACTAGAACCATTTAGCTGCAGCTTGTGATGTTCCCCTGATAGCCGCCTGTGTTGGGATCACCACTTTGTTAGTACCTGAACCGAGTCCCCCTCTCCAAAAAGGTCTCTGTTCAATAGGACTAAACAAGGCAGGTGGGAAACCGCCCTGAGTTACATTTGACGACAAGAGAACATTCTGTACACTTTGATTCTCAGTGACCTATTTAAGCTTGCGGCATGAGAAACCTGAGAGGAATGCAGACGTGTGATTCAGAAAAGGTTCCATCGTGTTTCCTCCTGCTCTTTCACAATCAGATCATACTTAAGAAGATGTTTTAGTTGATGTGATAACAGGTCAGGATGAGACCACAATTGCATCAGAGTGGCGTTACATCTCTATAAATATAAGTCCGATATTCACCCTCCGGGTTGCTCTCTCGCTTTTCCTCTTTTCCCGTGACAATTAACAAGTAGAAACCTGCCAATTTGTAACAGACAAATAGCAGCGAGTGATTTGTTGTGCTTTTTTGCTGACCACCACTCTATGAAAGTGGTTTAAATGACCTCAGACAGTAAAGCTGCAGTCCAAACACAAAAACTTGAGAGACACTTATGGATGGGAAGGCAACTTCTGAATGGTCTCTTGCTACTGGAGGTGAATTTCCCAGTAGATCTCTGTGTACTGACAGTACATTTAATGACCTTGGACACTTGCCCAGCCAATGCCGTGAATGCTTAAATCTGCAGAGCTCTGTAGAAGAATCAAGATTCACCCTAACAGGTTCAGATTAAACAAATGATCTGATACCTCATCGGACAGATTGTGAGGAAATATGTTTGATGGCGGTGTGTATCTGAGCTATCCGTCATCCTGATTATTGATGTAAGATAAAAACCTGTGGAGACGTCACGGGGCCGACACAGACCAGTCTATGACAGAGAGGTGCTCTATGTTTCAAGGATGACACTGCAGACCGAGCAACTAAATCTCCACGACGACTACATCCACGAATAAAACCAGGAGACTTGGTTGAAAGTTCGGTTTGTCGTTGTAAATGTGATGTGTGGCAGCTCAAGGATGAATGCTGAACCTTTTTGTTTTTCCTCTCTTCTGGATAGAATGATGCGTGAGTGGAAAACCGAAGAGTAGCAACACCTTGTTTCCTTACGTGGTACAGAGGAGATGCCCCACAGACACCCATCTCTGGACCACAGACACGACTCCACCGGGCTAGCCATACTGTAGTAGTTCCCAGAGACTACTGCCCCTCTCTACTGAGCACAAGCACCCTGACTGACAGAAGCCGGCCAACATGGCATTTAAAACCTGGCTGAACAAAGGCTGCGAGGAAACAGAGGACAATACTGCTGCTGCTGCCACAGCAGAGGAGCCCAACAGCTGCTCACAGGTGTTCAGTGATCCCCTGAAATGGCTGCCAAGACCTGGAGAAACCCCCCCCCTCCCTTTTCCCAAATCCGAGCTGAACTGGATGAACTGCACTTGCAAGAAAGCTTGCTTGTTTTGTTTTGTTTTTGTTTGTTTCTTTCTTTTTTTTTTCTTTTTTTTTTTAAAAAAAGTTCATCTTTCTAGATATACAATGTTTATAACACTGCTGTGTCAGTTTGTGTTGCGTAGCAGTTAGACACAGTTTTGGGTAATCTATTTGGTGATTTATTTATGTGAACTAGTCAGAGAATTATATGAGTGATTAACATTCGGAACAGCTTAGACGATGCTGAGCATCTCTCGTAGAGTAGAATGTTTAGTTCTCGCCAACGCAACATGTGTCTGCAGCCATGTTGAAATCAAGATCTTGTATGAAATGTTTTAGGTCTCTTTTCTGCAAAACCCGTGATTTATCTATATTGTAACATGTCTGACAAGGACATAATGCCATACAGTTGAACTGCTGTAGATCTCGAGTTTTTACATTAGCTCATCAAGATTTCTTATCGATGTTAGTGGCCGTGAGGAAAAGTGTCTTGACTCTCAATAATTTATTTCACCCAAAGCATTAATGAGGATCAGGGACGCCTTCACAACAGCAAAGGACTGTGTGCTCTGTCAAACATAACCTTAACCCTTGGCTGCAAGCCCATTTGAGACCATTACTTACAAAGTCAATGTGTGCCAGTTGCCTCGGTAACCTCATCCGATAACTTGTTCAGCCTTCCTCATTACTGGAGCTGCCTGTGAGAAACAGCTCCATTAGCAATATGATGCAAAATGAATATCCATTTATAAGGAGTGCCCTAGATCCTGCATTGGTAGAGTGATGAGGAAATGTTTTTAAAAAAAAGAAAAAAAAAAACATGAAACCCCGATATAGTCAGCAATAATGTACAGTAGCTTAATAAGGCAGATGACATGGTGTGCAGAGGTCAGAGGGGCCAGCTGAGTATTCACTGAGGTGTAACGCTGAAGCTTTGCTCAGTTTACATTTAAATAAGAAAGTGAAGTTAACGAAATAGATATTCAGTATTTCTAGATAATTAACTCCCATCGGGGAATTATCGATAAATCACATCACAATATCCTACAGCCTGAGATTTTCAGTTCAAGCATACACACTACAACAAAGAAACCAGAATTACTCTCAAAAAACACACACAAAAAGCTAATCTTCTCATATGAGAAGTTGGAACCTGGACTGTCTTTGCTTTAACCATCCAACCATCCATTTTCTACTGCTTATCCTGTTAAGGGTCGGGGGGTCCCTATCCCAGCATCCTTCAGGTGAGAGGCGGGGTTCACCCTGGACAGGTCAACAGTCCATCACAGGGCCAACACATAGAGACAGACAACCATTCACACTCACAGCCACACCTACAGTCAATTTAGAGTGTCCAATTAACCTTGTGTCCATTTGCCTGTCTTTGGACTGTGGGAGGAAGCCTGAGTATCGGAGAGAACCCACACAGGTACAGGGAGAACATGGAGACTCTTACACAACAAAGCCCTGGTCTCCAACTGGGGCTCAAACCTTCTTGCTGTGAGGCGACAGTGCCAACCACTGCATCACCGTGCCGCCCTTCTTTGCTTTAACATTTATTCTAAATAATTAACATTTAGCGTATCAAAGAAGTTGCAGGGTTACAGTATCTTCTCTTCCTTGACTAATTGGCTCATCGTTCCAGTTCTACAGTCACTTAAAAAAAGTTTGCCTGGATGTCCAAATTTGAATTAACTGCTGAGTTTATGGTAATCCCTGAACGCTGATCTGTCTTTGCGAGACAGGACAGAGGACAGATGCAGTAGAAGAGGGGCGTCTGTCCCAGTCTTACATCTGTATTTGGTATCTGGCAGCACAGAATCCATGCACACATGGAGGTGGACTAACAGGAGACGCTGGTTTCAATCTCAAACCGCTGGAGGAGACTCTAATCTGTCTGACTCAACACGACAGACGGAAGCCAGCCGTGATTCCTTGATTTCTGTGTCATGACATTTAAAGGTGCTATTGGTAACTTTTAGCCTTCGTCCAGTTTATGTACCACTTTGTACCTTAAGAGGGGCTACTGAGTCAATATAGTATGAAGGAGCACTCAAAGCTCCCTCCAGATGTTGGAGAGCTTCTTCCCTCTCAAAGGTTTTGCCCATCTCAGTCTCAGCACGAAGCTGAGAGTTCGGCAGTAATTGTTGAGTTGCACCCTTCCACCCTATCATGCTAAAGAAGTTAGCATTTCTACCTGTTGATGAGGCTGGACACCCCAATGGTCTGCTTACACACTGTCCTCTTTGGTTTGTGGTGTGAACTTTCATAACTTTGTATACGAATTTAATAGATTAAAGGCATATATATATATATATATATATATATATATATATATATATATATATATATATATATATATATATATAAACAAAACCAGAGGAGTAACAACAACATACCCAATGTAACATTTTCTATATTCTAGCTCATTGTTTTGAGCAGTGCTGGCTAACATCCATTAGCTGTAACCTTCTCTATAGGGAACTGTTCACCTTTCACCTTTTTGTTCTGATTGTTTTATACTTGGGTCTCTGAATCAAAATATTTTTTATCAACAAAGAGTAGGTTTATTAATAGATTATCTTGGATTAAGTTTTAAATTATAACTGGGGAAATATTTGAATTGATGGACTGTTGGAAAACCGTTACAGACCTGACACAAGACCGTGCTAAAGGGCACCAACTGTTGTGCTAGAGAACGTATTTGACTGAGTAAATAGAGTCTTTATATGGACTCTTTATTGTAGAGTCAGTAAATTTGATCCCAGCGTACGAGCATGTCAGTCACCAGAGAAGCTGTGTGCTGGTGCAGGCTGCTGCTGTTTAAAATGGTATTTGTCGTTAGAATAGATGAGCCATCATGCCTGTTGTTGTTGTTGTTGTTGTTGTTTTTGGGTGTGACTTGTTCTGCTGTTCTGTTTTGTTGCCATCGACTGGCTGGAGTGTGGAAGCTTGAAAAACCTTTTTTAAACGAGAATCAGTGCAGCCGTTCCCAGCAAACACTGCTCTACCACACAGTCTCTGGAAGGTATAGATTGAAGGGGCCATCCTTTGCCTTACACAGTGGAACACAAAGCTCCCATCATCCTATTCTTTTTACATCTTATATTACATTGATATATCACGTTATTCACTTCAGTGTTCCTGGTAGTGGGAATCCAAACACAAGTTCAGAAATGTTCCTAGAATTGGCCGGTTGGAAAAGCTTACAAATGGCACCTTTAAGTGAACACAAACGTGGTCAGGCGCTGAGCTGTCTTCAGTTATCAGCAATGATATTCATATTTGCTGAGTTGTTAGAGCCAGTTAATTCCCATTTCTGCAGCTAAAGTTTAATTGCATGTGTCCCCGAGCACGCGTGTGCTACGGCTTTCAAGGGGCACAAAAGCAGAACTTGTCCAAGTGAAATAATTGGCCCAGAGATCAGCATTGGTTCTGAATCACGCTCTCCTGCTCCCTCTTCCTCTGTAGCTGCCTCCCAATTCCCAGAGTGTGACCAGCAGTGGCAAACAGGGAGGAGAGGTTTTTAAATAGGTGCAGCCGCACAAAGGGGATTTAATTAGTCCTCAGTGCTGGATTAGGAGGAAAAAATCTGATACGTTAGAGGACATGTTGTTTTTCAGGGCTGTGTGCTGTGTGGTCCGACCTTTAATAAGGAAGGAGGTCTGCTCTTATCACCATAAAATAATAGTCACTCCCAGGGAAAACCTTTTTGTTTTTTTTTTCTAATGAAAGCAGTAGCAGGGTCTAAATTGATTCCTTCTCTAGAACCATTGAAGGAATCGTTCTCTTCCTCTTCAAAAGTGTTACAATTTGTGATGTTTTCTGTTTTGTTAAAAACAGTCTGACCTGATGTGATGTGGTACTGTAAATTGTATCAGCTCCACCTTCTTCCCAAAGAAAAATAAATCAGAACAATAAAAAAAAAAAAAAAAATGGTGAGAGGAAGGGAGCACACATCTGTTTCAGTCTTTCCAGGTTGTCATGGTGACAGTTGCCTTATAGTTGAATACTCACCTGTACACAGAAGCTTTGTAGTGGTTGATACCTCACGTTCTGGGTGTGGTGGTGATGATAATGTGCACCACGTTCTGTCTACAGTATGTATTCACTACTAGATAGAATGTTCAGTACCGTTTTCAGTTGGATTGTTATTGCACTTGTTGACTTTGTATTGTCACGACAGGGAGAAATAAAGTTTTATCTTTTCCAGTGTGTTTAAATCCGTCTGTGTCCAGTGCTCTTTGGAAGAAAAAAAAAAAAAAACTGAACCCAGGACAGGTCTCCAGTGGGGGCAGGGCCAACACATGTAGACAGACAACCACTCGTTCTCAGAGTACGGATGAACCTCGTCCCCTCTTGCATGTCTTTGAACTGTGGGAGGAGGAGGTTTGAAATAAAAAGCCTAAAATGTTTTTTCTTCATTTGTGTAATGCTCAGTAACATTTAACGTATGGCAAAACTTTGTTTGTTCTTCTTACAATTGCGTCCACGCTAATTGACCTACAGACTACAAATGGGTACAGGATCCCAGAGTAGATCCTCGCGATGATGTCCAGGTGAGAGAAGAACCACAGCAGAGCAACCCTGATGACTCCTGCTTATTTCCTCAGTCTCTTGATTTGTGTTCTCTTGTGTCAATGGCTGCTCTTCAGTCTTGCGACACTCGGACAAAGGCATCAGTTGTACGTCCACTGCGGGTCCTTGCAGAGGCTGCAGAGATCGGAGTCGTATCCAGAGGAGATGGAGCTGTTCATCGAGACACGGAGGAGTTGCGATCACGTCCATCATCTCTTGTACCGGGGAGAACATCAAGGTGACGTGATGTCCATGTGTGACCCTGTTGAGAAGATCCTGTTAGGAAAATAATGCAGTAATGGCAGATTGCAGCGGTGGTGTCAACCAGAATAAAAGCTGCAGGAATTACACTCAATGTGCTCTACCATTTTCTGTCTTATCTTTTATCTCATTAATGAAGAAAAATAAGTAAATTTCCGACTGTACTGAAGAAAATGGGAGGATTAGGATGATCAGCAGAGATGATCTGTGAAAAGGTTTGGCCCTGATTACTGCAACAAACACTGCAATCTCCTGTTGGGAAATAAAACTGAACCTCTGTCATTTACAAACCTGTGCTCCGACAAAAAAAAAAAAGACAAAACCTTTATCTTTGCAATGGCTTTATATTACGATGAAAAATAATGTCGGGTGTTATTATTTTTTTAATTCATCCACTTCTGTGCTGCCTACAAACAGAACAAACTCTCCAGACGTCTGCTATTCACAGGCTAGTTCCTTCTCTGCTTTATACTCTTCAGAATGAAACCATTCGACTGACTTCTTGTATTTATCACTGCTTTACTATTCTTTGTGTCCCTATAAGCCTCTCAAAGATACTCCCCCCCAATCTGGCCTCCTTACACACAGACAGACATTCAAAGCTGCCTGACATGGAAACATCATTAAAGCTAAAAAAAAAAAAAAAAGTGGGAAGAAAAAGGTGAAAGTGACAATCTCAAGTCCGACCTCGACACCTCGCTTCTAATCAGACACCTGCTGCTCCTCCCGTCAAAGGCCAGGAAGTTTGTTACCACGTTGTCTAGCTCTCTCTGAGCTTCCCTAATAAGCTCCAGCTTTCCACTCATCCACCTCTGTCCATTACGCCGCCGCCACGGCCCTGCTCATCAAACCTCTTCCTGCTGCTCCATCTGGGTCCTTCCTGTGTCCCAGCAACCGTCACTTGCTGCCATCCATCCCCCTTTAAAAAGCATTGTCTAAGATCCCCACTTCCTGCTGATAGCGAGGAGAGCCGGCCGCATCCTGCCGCCATTTGTCTATTAAAACTCCATTACGCCTCGTCTCTGCCATGACACGAGCGCATTAGGATCCATTTAAAGAAGATATGAATGTTATTGTCATTGGCGTCCATTTAAACCAGCTATCGTGAGTTTCGCTGGATACAGAGTGAACAATACAGAGCAAGAATACTTTTGACTCATTTACATGATGATATAGTTTCATTTCCATAATGACCAATGATTATTTTAAATCATATTCCCGTAATGGATCATTTCGATCTGCGTCCAACTTTTGTGTCAGTTGTTGGACGTGAGTTAAGAGCATTTAAGGATCAATGAGCTTTGAATGGTATTTAAAGGCTGCTGAATAAATCAGTACAAAAGGAAACATATAAGCACGCCAACATAAAACAGTCAGGGAAGTTGTCATCCGACGGGGCCTGGGATTCATTTTACCCCGACCTGCTGCTGAAATGTTTCATTCTATTCACATTTGTGTTGTTTATATTGGAATTTTGTTCACATTGTTCGTATTTATTTGAATTTCATTCATTATTCTGCTAATCTGATCTCGCTCCACGTGTCTCCGTTTGAGTGTGGGCACCGGCGGTTGCCCCTGTTTTTTTTTGGTCTGGGATCAATTTGGTCTTTCTGATTCTGATCCTTTCGGTTTGTGTTTTTCATGTGTTGTTGATTATGTTCTGACACCACAAAGTTATCCACCAACACTTTATTTAACAACAATTTCTCACAATGGAACGTCAAAAAGAATACATTGTTTTATTATTGACATTTTGACAGGCATCGCTGGCCGACTGGTTGCTGCTACTTTGTGAGTTGTTGTTTTTTTCGTGGCTGTGCTGGCGAATAAAAGCTCAGCGATCCGTCTCGCATGAATCAGATTTATTATGCAAATGCAGCTTATATGCAGAGTTGACATTTTGCTCTTTTGTTCTGATCTCACCAAATGAACTTACCCAGCTCAGCGCAGCAGACAAACCAAGAGGGATAATTAGAAACTTCAAACCCCCCCCCCCCCTCCAAAACAAACAACAACAAAAAAAAACACCCGGCAGTAAATACACCAACATGTCACCTGAGACCTGAACCCAAGGAGCCACCTGAGTGAGGCTGCATCAGCCAGCAGAGGAAACCTAACTGATGGGTTGGTGTTAAAAATAATAACGTCTGATGTCACTTGAACCAAGAGCGCTTTGAGCTGAGTATCATGTTGTGACAAAAGCCACACTGAGCTCCCCGTGCAGCCGATATTATAGAGATATAATAAAATATATGGGCCGTCTGCAGTCGTCTGACATCTTTAAGGGTTTCAGACAAGAATGAAACAAACACAAATTAATATCAGTTTAAATCGGATGAAGGCAGACGATGTTAATGCTGGAGAGACAATCAGCTGAAGAGAGCTGGGGAATGGGGGACCCTTTATCCTGTTCTGTGACATGGAACTGCACACGCCAACCACCTGCACCTACAATATTCACGCTAAACTAAGCCGCCGTGCAGCTCGATGCTCTAGATCTCTTCTCTGCGGGAGACTTGCTCTTCTTAAAGTGATACTTCACCCAAAAGGAGTATTTTGCATTTCAAATTCTCAAAAGTAGGAGCTTAAACAGACCTTTTTCCCTACAGAATGCAGTAAGAGCCAGCCGCGTGTATTTAGCTTGAAGCTAGTGGTGATTGATGGCTAACAGCTTCTTTATTTGCTCATATTTGATTGTTTTTGGATTCCTGATCATACGACTCTAAAATAAATTATCCCAGCCCATGTGATTGAGATTTTGCACACGGTAATTTTTGGACAGTTGTTTGATGTTGTTTTGTTCCTGTAGCTGTTGTTAGCCATAATTCCCTGTTAGCTTTAAGCTAAATATACGCGGCTGGCTCTTTCTGCATTCTTCAGTTACAGAGAAGTATTTAGGAAGGTTAAAAAAAAAAAAAAAAAACCTCTTTGTGAGCTGAAGACACTATTTATGAGTACTTGAAATGCAAAATTCACATTTTTGGTTGTAGTATCACTTTAATGGGAGGAGCATAGCATTAATTAAACTCTCATTGGTGGTGGTGGTGGGGGTTGGGGGGGTGTTGACACAGACTTAGGACTCCTTTGTGATCAGAACGCCTGGGTTCTAGGTCAACCTACAACTCCTAGACTGTGGTTGAGGATATTGTGCTCTTGAAAATAGGATGAAGAGCTTTGTGGCACCATGAATGCCACCTCACTCTCCCGCAGGTCTATGACTCAACGCTCCTCCCTCCAATGTCCATGTGAGGGTTTAGACGAGGACCAAACCAAACTCAGCTGTTCTGCCAAGAGGTTGGACAGCTTTGGTTCTGCCACTGAAGAGGAAAACAGAAATTCAATCAGAGCTGGTTTGCAATGTTTTGTTTTTTTTTCCCTCTGAATAAAAATAAATCAGTTAGCTGCATTAGTTTGGACGTGCACAGGCTGGTGTTTGTGCAAATAATTAGGTTTTAACTTTTGATTAAACATGCAGAAGCTTTGCAGTGAGAGTTGTGTGGGCTCATCTGAAGCCTGTGACCTGCACTTTACATTGCACCCGTGTTTGGTAACAGCCATGACAGGATCGCACCACTATAAATACTCCAGTTGGGTCAAATACAGACGTCATACTTTCCCTCGTGTTTTTAATAACTTGAGAATTTGGAGACATTTAATTACAATTTCACTTTGGTTAAACATGTGTCGCAGCTCAGAATCCGTCTTCTCCTCTGTGTGGGCTCGTATGTCTGCGTGACCTCCTCTTGAAATTACAGCCGTGTTTGGTAACAGCCACAAAAAAATACCCTCTGGTCACTATAAATACTGCAGTTGGGTCAAAAAACAGAGGACACATGTCCCCAAGAGGGTTAATGGCTTTTTGCAGCATAAAAGAATTAGGTTAGAAAGTTTAATTTAGAATCCATTGCGTCTATGGCCGTAGCACTGAAGCGTGGGTATTTAGTGTAATTTATTTTCAACAAAATTCTAAGAACCCTCTTGGGACAAAATAATGGGCTTTTGTTTTGTTGTTTTGGCGAAGTTTAACTGCCACTAATGTTGTTACTTTTTGATAGCAGAAACTTCATTTAAATGGTTTAATATAAAGTTGCAGAAACATTACAATTTCAAAACTGAATGAAATTTTCCAAACACCACCCCCCCCCCCCCCCCCCCCCCCCAGGGTGAAGGAGTGCTGAGGAAATCAAGACTAACTAGAAAGAGGATCCTCCAAAACCCACCCACCCATCCATTTTCTATACCTCTTATCCATTAAGGGTCGTGAGGACGGGGGGCTGGAGCCCATCCCAGCTGACATCTGGCAAGAGGCGGGGCTCACCCTGGTCGCCAGTCCATTGAGGGCCATCGGGTGCAATTAGGGGCTCAGTATCTTGCTCAAGGGTACTTCAACATGGTCACCGGGGGAAGTGAGGATTGAACCAGCGACCCTTTGGTTGCTCGATGGCCACTCTACCTCTGAGTCATGCTGCCCCCTCCTCCAAAAGACAAGAGTTTTGTCCTGAGACGAGAGTTGGTTTTGCAGTTAGGTGGCGAGTGCAGCGCCCGGAATTTGCTGTTAGTCATTTCCAAGTAAGGGTTTAAATAAGTACATGCCTTAGGGGAATCATTATAGGATTAAAATAGATTTTTATATGGTATTTTTGATCAAACAGATGGAACCTGATCATAAATCACAACTTTGGAACCACTGGAGGTCTCATTACTGCAAAGACTGAATTTCTCTCCTGGAGTTCATCCTCACCTTCTCCTCTTCATCATCTTCGTCCAGCCAGGCAGCCGGACAGCATTAATGCAGTTACCAGTGTTGAGTTGTTGCTGCGCAGACTCACACACATCGATCTTTCCTCTTTCACACCGTTGTCTTTCCTGGTGGGAGGCTATCCCGACAGATTAGAGGTAACTAGGTAGGGAAAGATCCCAGCAGACTCACACGAAGCGACACAGGATGTGACCTATGACCCGTTGAACATCCAGGATTATATCAGTGACACTTTATCCAGCTCAGTTGACCTGCTTTTGATGGAGTTTCTGTTCAGCCAGGCATTTAAATTCACCACAATCTGGATGGATAAAGCCTCACATGCTTGTTTTCTCTCACGTTCCTCTGATAATCATCTTCAGAGAGAAACTTCTGGAGCTAAACACGCCTCCTCCTGGTTCCGCCACCTCTGTGATTACTGATACAAACATGCAGAGACGGCTAAAACCACAGGGGGAAAAAAAAAATCACTGGCAGTTCCACTTCTGCGTTGAGGCTGATGTGACTGGGTTGGCTCGGCTTCCTGTCGCACAGATGCATCTGTTCAGAGTGACAAGGAACATATGAGTCATATTTCTTGTCAACATTGTGGATGGATTAAGACAGATATTTATCCAGTGGGTTTCTGTTAGACACAACATTTGTTTTCTACCAAAAACAGCACAACAGTTCAAGAGGAATCATCTGGTGTATCAAAATATAGTAGGCCCTGCTATAGAAACTAGATATCTGGTGTGTGTGTGTGTGTGTGTGTGTGTGCGCGCGCGCGTGCGCGGAGGAGGAAGAGAACGATGGTGTTCGAGATGAAGCAGAACAAGTTTAATCCCTAAAAATGTTTATCCTGAAATTTATCCTTGTTTGTTGAGACGGATTAGAAAGTGGTGACAGACTCAGCTGTGACCTTTCTGATCTTCATACCGACGCCTAAAAAAACACCAATTATCACAGGGTGTCACTCACTTTGTGTGGCACCAAGATTACTGCAAGTACAAGTACACAAGCACAGAAAAACTGTACGTATATTGTGCTCTTGTTTGACGTATGTGTGTATGTGCGTGAGTGATAAACATCCCCCTCGTTGTGCTCAGGCCTCCCATTTTTTAGTTTTCTCTTTTCATCATTTAGTAATTCTTGTAGTATTTTCTTGTCTAACGCAGTGATCCAGTGTACTTACAACCCAGAAAACAACAACAATAACAACAACAACAAAACCTACATAAAAACTGCAATAAGACGATGATTCAAATTCAAAGACGCTGCAAGCTGAACGTGTCACAGCAGGAAGGGAACGCTGACGAGGAATCAGGGACCTCCCCCTGCAGCACAACTCTCCCCCGTGTAAGACTCTTGAGTTTTTGGACCTGATTCTGAGTCGGTGTGTTTGAGTCCCTGCCTGGCGTGTCAGATGGTGACGCCCCTGAGCGGCTGAACCATAATGATAACAATTATGGCTGCCTACGGATTCTGTGTTATTTTATGGGAAGGAAATCTTGTCGGCTGGTTAACGTGTGATGGAGGAAGAAGTTTCAGGGGAAACGATTATCTGATGCAGAAAAAAAAAAAAAAACGTTTGGCACACACAGGAGAACCGAAGCGAGGAACCCAAAACTGATCCAGACGTCACATAACATCACCTACACGTGAAGATTCTGTTTGTGAACCCAATCTGTTGAATCACGTTGTAAAGTTCATTAGCCAGTGACCTTCAAGAGCGCCAGGATTCTGACTATTTACTCTCTCGTCTGGAGATTTTGTTTTTTGTTTTTTTCCCCCTTTCCTTTTTTTTTTTTTTTTCTTAAACGTGTTCCTAACTGGATTGCTATGGCAACAGACAAGCAAACACAACAAGCCATCACTATGCTTCAGTGAAAACAGTCACTATTTACTGAAACGTGAAGTTTGGAGCCACAGTTCTGTTAGGACTCTGAAACCAGCTGCACGTCCCTCGGCTTTTATTCAAGCTGCATTCTGGTCTGTAACCACTGGGGGTGAAGAGTTCCAGGGTTGAGAAAAAAAATTAATTATCAAATAAAAACCTGCATCAAGAACAGTTTGAATTTTATAAACGATTACAACTCTGTTAAAATAGTCGGTCTAAACACTAAACAGGAGCAATTAAGCACTTTTCCCCCGCTCTCTCTGTATCTGTCTGTCTTTCTCAGGCGTCACCGGACTGCCGGGGCTTAATGTCATGAAAAGTTTTGAAATGTCAGGAGAAATAATAACATGCGAATTAGGAATATTTTCCATCGCGGTCACGGAAACGAATAAACAGACTTCCTGAATGTCAGCAAGCACATTTGCATGAATGGAATAAATGATTGTTACTGTTTGGTGCTTCACAAATTTCATTCTTTGGCCTTAAAACCAGACGTCCTCTGCTGTTACCCACAACACCGACAGTGTGTAAGATACTTGACCTCACTGAGTGAACCCAGCCGGAGGTCTGATGTTCCCCGAGTGTCCTAAGCTTATGATAGCCAACTTTTAGGACCCGTTCTAAATGGACTATTTTAAGGGAACGTTCCCTTCTGTTCAGGTGATGACTCAAAAAAAAATCCCCCAAAAAACAACACGTTAGCCCCCTAAATTTTAGTGTAATGTAACAATAGGTTCTGGAATCAAGGAACACAGTGTTACCTGGGCTGTGTCCATTTTTTGGTGTAGACTTGAAGTTCGGACTTCTGGCTGTTTTTTTGGGGGGGGGGGGGGTTGCTGGGGTTTTTTTTTTAGCATTATTTTTCTTGCTCCTTGGTTCTTCTTGTGTTTTTAGTTAGTTCCTGTTGACTTTCGTAAACTCTTTTCTTCTGTGACTTCATCAACATTGCACTTCCTGTCTTTCTCCATTTCCTGCCTTCTCTGGAGGCCCTCACCTGTGTCTTGTCAGTTGGTTCGTCCTGGGCCGCCTCGGCCTTGCGGTCCCCTCGTGTTCTCCCACCTGCTGCTTGTCGCGTCATCAGTGGAGTGTGTTCTTGTGGAGTCTGGTGGTCAGTTTCAGTTATTTGTCAGATCTTAATGTCACTGAACCGTGAGTTTCATTTCCCTGTCTGCTTTTTTGTCTTTTTTGTTAAATTTTCAATTAGGAAAAACTTTTAAGTTCTCTCTGTCCTGCATCCTCACTGTTGTCTGCATTTGGCAGACTCAACGTCTTGAGAAACGTTCTGGGAATGGAAAGAAATAACATCCTACAGTATTGACCCCCAAAACATTCCCAGAACATAGCGAATGTTCCCTGTTATTCCGTCCCGTAAGGAACTGCAGGAGAGCTACAGAACTTTCTGGGAACATTTGTTACTAGGTAAACTTTAGTTCCTCTTACAAGAGTCCCAAAAAGGAACATTGATATAGGACCTTTAAAGAACTACAGGGGAACATTTTCTTTCCATCCTAAAAGCTCTTTGTTGCAATGTGACTAGGAAATAGCTGAAATAGAAGATTCTCACAGAGTCATACAGAGAACTTGGTGCTGCAAGATCTTCCTAAACAAAAGAAAATGTTTTGAGAACACCGTTCTGTTGAACTACTGCTTGTAGTAATCACTCTTTTTTTTTTTTTTTAAATCGCTACCGATTTGCATAAATGTCTTTAAAATCGTTCTCCGTGTGCGATCTTGCAGCACTGGGGATGAATCAAATTCAACAGCTAATTCGATCCACCGTGTTCCCCTCCGCGGCTGCACCCTCTTACATTTGTGTGACATTGAGGTGCGGAGAATTCACTCTTTGAGAAATGACAATTGCAGGAGGAGGTCACAAACTGTCAGGAGGAACACATGAAAGAGGCAGAGGAAGACAATTCACATTGTTTATTGAGAAGGCCGTGGAGGAGGAAGGGGGGAAGGGTCTACAGCAGAAATGAAATGTTCTACCAGCACCGGGCTGAAAAAAAAGAAGAATGAGAAAGAGTGAAAGGGACAAGAAGTTACAGGGGAAATCAAATTATGAGTGAATAAAGAAGCTGAAAACCACACCAGTGTGACTGAATATGAATCAAATCTATAAAAATGAGCCGGCGGGTGAGCATTTATTGAAGCTTATTTTCTTTTCTTTTCTTTTCTTATTTTCTCTATTCTTCTAGTTTATTGCAACCCAAGTCTAATTCATATATATATATATATATACATATATATATATATATATATATGGTAAATAGGTAGTCGAATGCTTACAGCTGATATTTTGTTTGATAATTCAAGCATTTTTGCTGGAATAGATCTGATTGCCTGCTAGGCTTTGGTCTGCCTCTTGGGTCCAGACAGAAACGCCTCAGCAACGACTGGAATTAAAGGAATTCTGCTGCGTTGACCTCCTGGCTTTTCTCTTGCGAATGTCAGCAAGTCAAACCCGTGCGTTGTCGGACACTTGAGTTCATAATCAGCGCATGTTAGCACGTTAATGCGGTAAATTGAGGTGCCGTGCTAACCTGCTGTTCATTGTTGCTGTGAGAACTTTAGCATGCCGACATTAGCAGCACAAAACCGCGCATAAGGAAAGATCAACACTGCTGTACAACCAGGCGCCTCAGATCATCTGATACGGGTCTCTGAATGATCCCCGCCTCTAATTTTAAACTCAGAAGTGACCGTGACTCAGCGGCGGCAGCCCTCAGACTCCAGCATCATCGACCCAGTTCACATGCGTGTCTGTCCATCATTGTCGTTGGTGCGTGTATAGAAAAACACTTCTAGGCTTTGTTGCAACTGTGTGATTTGACCTTTGACCTCACTGTGAGTGGATGTTATTCTGTGCTGCATCCAGTCACAGAGGTTAAAACTTCTAATCACTGCTGATCCTTTCACCACCGTAACTTCCAAATGATGTGCAGTATTATTGTTGTGTAGTTGTTTATCGCGATGGATGAGGCACAGCTGCTTAGTTTCAGACGCAGACAGGAGGACTGGAGAACGAGAACAGTCAGACTCAGGTTGTATCGAGCCGGCATCCTCAGCAGGATTAGAACATAAACAGCCCGTCATGTGATTAGTTAAACAGAATTTGTCAAACTGCATCACCGTCTGACCTGCCTTCAACTTTGCTTTGCATTTCCGTCCGTGGAGCTCCGACTCTGCTCTGGCTCCTCTCTCATTTCCCTCTGTGCCGCCTGAACAAGGCGTACAGGATCTTCAAGGTGGCGGTGACGTCCTGAGAGACGATATCTGTCACACGGGCCACAGGGGAGATTTAGGGCTTTATTTATAATGCATCAGCAGCATCCGAGAGCCCTTCTGAGGAGTGAGAATGTGAGGATACTTTTACCAACATTAGCTAATAACTATTCTCACAGTCTACCCCGACAGGTCATGGATCAGGAGGACAAAAAATACATTAGATGGAAATGTAATCAATATGTCCTTGGTGAGATTAGATCCCGACAAAATTGCTCTCTGTTGTGAGATGCGCTAACTGAATGAGTGTGACACCAAGATCAACTCCAGCACCAGCAAGCCTCATTAATGCATGCAGCGCGCTCCCATTTTAGACCCCAAGTGCTGGGATTCCTCCTTCCATCACAGCAATCATGCCGATAATTAAAAAGATACTAAAAATGAATTAAATTAGCTACTTGCTGCTGGCGTAGATTAATTATATTGGTACTTACGTTATAAGTTATCACATTGAGGATTTAGTTTACAGTTGCAGGCAGTATGGATGACGGGCGATGCTACGGGGAGGTTTACTGATTGTGAAAGTGTATACAGAGCAACTGGTCAATAATCGATCTGCCGGGAAGTGGAGGAGATCAATTTTCTATTGACTGATTCACACACTTAGACCAGCCAGCCAGCCAATCATCCACTCACTCACTCTGTTTCACTCCTCTCTCCTTTTGATCCACTGTGGAGGAAGTCAAAGCTAAACATCGCACCCACATGTAATTGTTCACCATCTGGTGCCAACACAATAAGCATTCATCTGCTGCTCTGACAGCCTCCACTCCTCTGAAGAGGATTTAAAAAAAAACAAAAAACAAAAAGAGGCTGGCTGCAGGGATTTGCTCTCATCCTGCCACAGGAGAATTAGTGAGGTTAGCATGATGCTGGGCAATAAGACCTGTTTCACCTGGTGGAGATGGAGCAGTCAAGGTCACAATGGGAGACGGTTGATATTTATGGTCCAACAGGCTTTATTTGACATCTCTGATTCTCTCCATTCTGTTGTTGTCCACAAGAGCCCTCAAATCCACTCATCGGCTTCTATTTGCATCCAAATGTTGGTCAAGACTTTGCTAACGCTGCACCCAGAGCCCTGCTCCTCTACATGCTGGCAAATAACTACACCCGAGATAACTGCATCACATCCATATATTTGCAGTACTGCTATAATCAAGCAGAGGTACATTCAGTCTCATGTGGCTCAGGATGAAGTATCCTTTTTCACCGACTTGATTTCAAGCAGCAAGCGTAACCTGTCTTGTGGAAGCTTTAGATTACTAGTTTTCAGATTTCTGCAACACCTTTACCTGTGAAACTCCAGAAGTGTTTTGGGAACTAAACAACAACAACAAAAAACTTCCCTTCATGACTGAATTTTCATTTTTGGGTGAACTTTCCCTTAAAGTAAGGAGACTTAAAGCCATGTATTACAACGTTCTTGTGCTAAAGTCTGCAGAACAAGTTTGTGGATCATATAATGTTGAGGTAAAGTGTTAACAAATTTACTTTGCCATTGTTATCAGCGCTGAATGTTCTTTCCTTGGGATAAAAGGGGGCTATTGAGAAGGCGGCAGCAGAAAGATGCTGAGCCTGGTTAAAAGCTGAGGACAAAATATTTTGGGTGGTTTGGCAAAAAGTGTTATTTTCCCTTTAATTTCTTCCCTGTGCAGCAGATTTCCCAGTAACTTGACAAATAACTGCTAATAAAGTCATTATAGTGTAATTATATCACAATTTCATGGTATGATATGGATGACGCTCGCAGACAAACATTAAATGATGAAATTCTGATGTATAGTTGAGCCTCTGATAAGATAACAGCAGCTGTGAGAGCAAACTGACAAACACTGAAACTGAGTATGAGAATGAGTTTTTCCAAGCACAGATAGGATCAGAATATTTCTGCAATCTGTCTGATAACTCTGTGGTACAGGGTGGCAGTGCTCATAGATACTGATAACACACACACACACACACACACACACACACACACACACACACACACACACACACACACGCGCTGTCACACAGACATGCACAGCGGTGAGGTTGAATCCCTGTGTCTATCAGACACTACCAGTGTGACAATGTCTCCCTCACTGCTGCTCTGTAAATGAATGACAATGACCTCACCCGACCTGAGCCAATCATCCGCAGTGATACTGGTCCAGACACCAGTCACACTCATTCTTATTCAGCTGCAATTCCATCTGCCACAAAACACTATCATCGACACTCTAGTGAGCGGAGGAGATTACCCATGCTAACAGATCCTGGTGTCTTGTGTGTGTGTGTGTGTGTGTGTGTGTGTGTGTGTGTGTGTGTGTGTGTGTGTGTGTGTGTGTGTTGTATTTGGGTTAGGACTAGAATACATATTTAACTAACAGAGTGAGGACATTTTTGGAACATGAGGGCATTTTAGCCGGTCCTCACATCTTCAAGGGCCGTTTGAAGGTCAAGACTTGGTTTTAGGGTCGAGATTAGAATCAGGTTCTGGTTAGGTTTAGGGTCAAGGTTAGGGTCAGGCAGTCAATTGAAATGGTTAGGGTTAGAGTGAGGGTCTAGGGAATGTATTACGTCCATGAAAGTCCTCACAAAGATATAAGTACAAGGATGCGTGTGTGTGTGTTTTGTCACCTTGTGGCTCCACGCTGGACACCTGCAGGCCTGAGTCAGTCAGGAGGTTCAAGGCCAACATCACATTTTGAAGCTACAAGACAAAAAGGTAGGAAACACTGAACCAAACGCCGTGTTTGTGCTGATGTTTGTCCGACGCGTCCTCGAATCCGTGTCTACAGTTGCGGCTTGGCTGGAAAAAGAAGTGGAGTCTAACTACTCCAACTGCAAGTAGTACTTCTCTAACTATATTCAGCCGCTGTACAGTAATACACGTTTCAGACATAAACCGTCGCACTGTGACACTGTGAGAAGAAGCGGACGCAGCCACCGTGACATCACCCGTTGGTTTATGGACAACCATTTTGAAGCCTTTGGAGGAAATTTGGATGCACAAATTCCCTGGTTCACCAACGGTGTAACGGTGGTCGTTACATTTTTAATGTGATATATCAGGAAGGCCTTAAGGAGCCTTTCACAGCGGATCACATCTACATTAACTTGTAGATTTAGACTTTGAGCAAAAAAAAAACCCCAACCTAATATTAAATCTAATTTGTATTTCAGTTGAGGTCCTCGACATTTGAAGTGTTTTTCACGACGTGTAAATGAACTTTTAGAGGCGGGAAGTCTCATATTGAGAATTCCCTTTACTGAATTAAGTATCGCTGGTAAGTAATTCATGACCACATACATAACTTTTTCATAGACTCATCATATGGCTTCAAGTTAAGTGAGATCAAAGATATCATGAGTCATGAGTGAGGCATGATGCCGTAGGAATTATACAGCTACTTTTATTAAGAGGATTGTAAAATATTAATTATGTGATAATCATATAATTGTAATAGGCGAGATGTGGGATCAGGTCTCAGCGCTGTTCATTATCCTCCGTTAGTGTGCCAAATTAGATGAGTTCAAAATAGAAATGTAGCTTTATCTTATGAGGTTCTTTAACAGAATAATGTGTGTGATCTAATTCAAATCTAGACGTTCTTATTTGACTGTTGGAAAATAAACACACAGGACTTGACGGGCGATTATACTTGGGCCTCGTCAGCACTCTAGAATGTGTCCGTACCATCTCAGCGTGATTGACAGGGGTCAGATTGAACTCGTACAGCGGGATGAAGAAGTGTTCCAGCTGTCCAATCAGAAGCAGCAGAATCACTCCGTCAGCAAACTGGACAGCAAAAACACAAGAAATTGGAGCTGGTTGAAAGAAGAGGACAGAAGCACAGGATTGTTCGTGTTTGCGCCTGAATCAACTTGTCTTTCTGGGGGTTTTTCTTCTTCTTTTTTTTTTATACCTGCGTGTCCAAATCAGCTACCTGCAGACCCAGGCTCGACATCGACTGGTTGACAAAGTTCAAGATGACCTGAAAATATAACATTTGAATGCATTAAATAATTTACTAAATGATGAATCAGGAAAGCAAAGAATAACACTGGAACAGACTGTTAAAACCTCTTCAATGCCAAAAATCTGATAATGATATGATGGGCTGCTTTATGAACGAGTCTTATTTGAAAACAGTAAATTATGATAATATTATTCAGGTTTTTTACTGATGGATAAACCCTCATGTATTGCATACAACAAACTTTTGAATTTTTGTTGAGTTCTCGCTATTTTCTAATAATTTCTAGACTTCGTGATGAATTGAAGAACCAGAATATAATGTTAGCAACAAAGGATTTAACAACAATCATTCCTTAGAGTCCAGCCACTAATTGATGAATGTTTAATGCTTGATAGTTCCTAAATAATACAAAATACTAAAACAGATTGCTGATCAATATTCTTCTCGCAACAGCCAATTATTCATGCAGGTTGTATTGTAGTTTCCCACCTAAGGCTACAAACAAGGATGAATATTCATTTCCTTTCCTAGTGCTACATTTCCTCTCTCTCCATGCTGCTGGAAAAGAAAGTCTTGGCAGTCAGCACATCCTCCTCATCCTCTCCTACCTTCTTCAGCGTGTTGACCTTGTGAGCCTCAAGCCTCAGCAGTTGATCGATGGGATCCTCCCCTGTGTGACCAGACAGCCAGAAAAATGCGTCACATCACATAATGCCGTTTGGATGACATTCAAAGATGTCACACCAGCCCTGCTTCCTCAAACTCACCTTCAGCATTGCCGAGGGCATCTGAGCAAGTATCGCTGGTAGAAAAAAAAACACAAAACACGAGGTGAAGTTTTTCTCACATTCACAGAATCAAACATTAAAAATACGAATCTTCCTCACCTTCCCTCTGTTAGGACTTCTGTGTGCACATCTGTTTTGATTCCACTGCTGCTGACCTGCATGTAAATTCAAGTGAATAAAACTGAGGAACATTCACGTGAGTTTTGTTTGAAGCAGATGAGACGCTCTAACTCACCTCCACCTCAACAACCTCCACCTTCACATTCGACGGTAAATCCACTTCAGGCTGGAAACACCTCACCATGGCAACCAGCAGATGAAGAGTGGCCAGAAGGTCTTTTTTGTGGATGACTGACAGAGAAGGCAGGAAATAACAGACAACTGACAATCAAATGAAAGCACTCAGAACAGAAAGAACAAAGAAAGGACTGAAGGATTTAACCACATAACTTAAGATCTACTGTCTCAGAGCAGAGCGACATGGAGCAAGTGAGGATACAACACCATACGATTCAATATGATACAATACAGTACGACACAATATGATATGATACGATACAATATGATACGATCCAGTACAATACATTACGACACAATACGATACGATACAATATGATATGAAACAATACGATATGCTGTGATACAATACGATACGATATATGAAACGATACGATACGATACGATATGATATGAATCAATACGATAGGATATGATACAGTACAAAACAATAAGATACGGTACAAAACCATACAATAAAGAACAATATGATTGGGCAGCTGAGCATCAGATACTTGACATATATTGCAAGATAATCATAATAATCAATCATAATCAGGGGTGGCATGGCTCGGAGATAGCATGGCCATCTAGCAACCGAAGGGTCGCTGGTTCGATCCTCACTTCCCCTGAGTGACCATGTCAAAGTATTCTTGAGCAGGATACTGAGCCCCTAATCGCTCCCAATGGCCCTGCGACAGACAGGTGACCCATTTAGGGTGAACTCCACCTCTCACGAAATGTCACCTGGGATTTCCTTCCCCCCCGACCCTGAACAGGATAAGTAGTATAGAAAATGGATGGATGGATAATCATAATCAAAATCTTAATAACACTAACAACAGAGTTTGGGACTGAAAGATTAAACAAGGAACAACACACACAAAAAATTAGATTTTTTTTTTAATGCGACGTGTGTGATTTTGTGATGCCATCAGAGCCGAGACACCAAACTCTAAGTAATAATTCTCTAACTATATTTGGCTGTTGTAATACATGTTTCAGACATAAACTGTCTGTAATACTTAAACAACAATCTAAATGGATATAATCTAAAAGGTTACACATGGTAATGAGGCAGAACAAACATAAAGAGTGTTGAGGAAATGAGAAGAAGCAGGCGAATAAATGACTTCAGAGAAACAATTAGTTTTACAGCAACATGGTCAGCATTTGTTCAGCAGGAGCCATTCAGTGTATTTACATTCTGCAGTATAATTACATCTTTTATAGTGGCTGCTATTGTTTGCCTGCCTCTCTCACTCTGAATTGCTTCAACATGCACGAGCAATTTCCTGGAAATGATGCAAACAGATCATTTTTAAGTTTCATCTTCTTTTTTTTTAAGCTCAAATATCAATTTAGCTATGAACTTCTCTTCCTTCCTACAGCTGCTATATCACATTAAAAGCATTAAAAAAGAAAAAATGTAAGTGTATTCACGGGATTTGTCAATGAGCTTTCTGATAACGCCTACTCTTCCACAGAGAGAAAAATAAAGACAGAAATAGAATAAATTCATTTCAAAAAAAAAACAAGCAGATGAACATCATGTGAATTATGGCCTTCACAGTCACCAGCGTGCTGATGTTATCTGGAAAAATGGTGCATCCCTGCAGGAGAGACTTGTAGAAGCTACACTAAGAACCACTGAAGCTGTTTTAGCAGCTCCTGTTCGTCCTTTTTTCCTTTCATTAGTCATACATGTGTAGATGTATCCACTTCTACGCCACTTGTCCTTTCTCTTCAACATCTTGCTTCTTCAGAGGAGAACGTGCTGCCCTTCAGATGCAGATAGACGGCTGAACAAGTTGTTTGTGAGGGAAACATAAGCATCCTCCAGGAAATGCAGTGAGTAATGGCACAAGAAGGGACGGCAGCGGCGGACGAGCTGTTAAAAGTGTTTAAAAGTTCCTCAGCAAGGTAACCTGCTCCTGTCGCAGTAGTAAAACTGCTCACATCTCCCAGATCACATCCTGAAATTTGTTTTGACAAACTTTATCTAAACAATGTGAGTGCACTTTTAACAGACACACCAGTCGCTCTTCAGTTTAGCTTCTAAAGACGTGTTTTGTCTGCACTTGTAATCGCAGCCATGGACCACTAATGCTGTTTAATCAAGACTGGAGCACCAAGAGTTCCTAGCTGGAATTATGCTAAAATTATAAGATTTATCTATCTGAATCCATGTGGTTTGGATTGATTTTCAAAAACTTTTCAGATGGCAAAATTAGAAACTTAAAAGAATATCATCTCAAACTGCTTCATGTATACTCTTGTCTAATTTAAAATTTGGGCTTCTGACCGTCTGAGGGAGAGTATTCAGATCACTGCCTCAGAAAAAAAATCGAAATGAACATAATGTGTCGGGAGAAATCATGTACTAAGAAACACCTATAAGCTGATTTTCCAAAGGCAGAAGAAGAAACTCAGACTATCTGACACGTGCAAGTACATCAGATTACAGGACACACTTAGAGTCCAGAGGACGCTGGTCGTGTCTCTGGCCTGCTTTTGGTGAGCAACTTCATTTATCAATGGAAGGCTTTATAACTGTGCAATCATTGACTTTAAAACAGACAAGATGTCATCCGAGGAAGACGTTTCTATGCTTCGAAACCAGGGATATTTAATGTTAAATCCATGTCGTGATGATGTATTCTCCTTCGCTTCCATCCAGGTTCTTCCAGCTCCAGTACACAATCCACTGACAGGTGAATCAGTAATCCCTCACAGTTGGTGTAAACTAACATGACACCCTTGAGTGAGCACCAAATCCCTCTCTAATTCAAAACCAGTGACAGAACAGAACATTTGTTGCCTGGTTGTTGAAGCCCGGTCTGCTGCATGACTCACGTTTGGTGTTCCATTTGATCTGGCTGCTGTCCTGCAGGCCCAGTCTCCTGTCCAACTCCTCCAGGACCATTTCCAGCTTGCAGATCTGAGCCGGGCTGCTCAGTGCTATATCCTCACAGGGCAAGTGCACACCAGCCAACCTGGCTGCATAAATCCAGACATGAAGGTCCTGAGGTTTTCACTGGCAAGCATGGATTGTTTTTAAAAGGAAACACTTGTTTGCTTTCATTTCCATTGCGTGACAAATTTAAATAATGTTAAAATGGGCAAGATGGAAATGAAAAGAATCAGAGATGACGGAAGAATCAGACGAATGCGTGTTATCTCACTCAGCAGGTGATGGAGCACCAGCCCATCATACAGATCCTCCTCCAGACTCTGAACCACTATGTGCTCCGGATTCAAAGTGCTATTGATCCAATCAACCAGCGTCTACCAAAACACAATTCATCACACAGTCAGATACACTTTCATCTTCTGCAGATGAAAAGCAGCACTTTTTTTCCCTTTTTTTTTTGTATTTTCTTAATCAACGTTCTGATGTGAAGCTGATGGAAAATGACGATTACATAGAGCCACTCACATACATTTTATGATATTTAATTACTTTTTCCTCCCAACTCATAAAACATTGTGGGCTTATCAGTTTATTCATTCATCGCCACTTGCAAGAGGCACTTGTGCAGCCATCTTTTCCTATCAAAATGTGCTTTAAAATCCCATCTGGAAGACTCCATCAGCTCTTCTGTGATCCGTCTCCCATCACCTCTGATAATTACGTTCATTAAAATTTCACTGATCCGTCCACCTCTCTGCCTGCATCAGATATTATTCATGCACTTCCCTGCACACATACATGCAGGCTCAGAAATGTAGTTCCTGCACGGCATTTACCTGCAGCCCACTCAAGTTCAGGGACTGTTGGATCTTTGCTTGATGTTACGGTAAATTTTGACGGCGAGACCAATGTTCCGACAAAAGAACTGATGCAGATATGGAGATTGAAGCTCTTACCTCCTTCAGCTTTGCCAGTTTGGGGTCTTCCAAACATTTTGGCTGAATCAGCTTCCTCCTCTCTGTGTGAACACACGCAATTGGTATTGGTTGTTTGGTTGTTTGTTTGTTGTTCACAGTGTTTCACATCATGTTACATTTTGAGATTGGCAGCTTTTACACCATCTGTTGCTCTTTAAATGTTAAATATGTATAAATATATATTTGGCCTGCAATTTCAAATATTTCCTGTCTCGTGCTAATATCTGACACTGACTTGTAGGACTTAGGTAACATGACATGGAAGCTTTTTTTGAGGGGGAAGCCACAAGAACTCTTTGTAACGATATATGATTAAAAAAAAAAACAATGAATTTTACAGTAAAATATCATCAAATATTGGAGGCAATAAAAGGAGGTCTGACCTACATTTCTAGCAGTCTGGGTATGCAAATGTTATTTCAACAGATCTCTCTCCAGATAGTGCCAGTGCCTCTACTCTGAGTGCTGGTATGGACAGGAAGAATGAATGCAGTGATTTGTACGTCTGTGCATGAGTATTATTTTTAGACGATGATAATGTGTACTGCAAATGTACTGTAAATAAAACAGACGTGGTGATTTAACTACAACTTTAAATGACTGAAAACCATGGCAGAACATCAGCAGCTTACAGAACGCGAACGTACCCAGGAAGGATTGTCTGTCCAGGGTGTCTTCGTTTTTGTGTTTCTCAAAGATATCAGACTCCATCGCTCTTCTTCAGTCACCACTGCTGCTGACGAACTCTGCAGAGGAGCCGAGTGCTCACCATCACCATGACAAGTAGAGGAACAAGTCAACGTGTCAGGCAGGAAATGATGAAAGCCTCTCGTGAATTGTCAGCCGTGTGCTTACCAGGCAGCTTTCCGTTGTGTTTTTGTCTTTTAAAAAAGAAAATCTGTCCAAAAAAACCCCCCAAAAACTGGAGCCACTGGGTACCAACAAAAGGTGCTCACCTCAAACGCAGTATGAGAGGAGCAAAAGAATCCAAATGAAATGGTCAAAACAGAGGGAAGATCAGGAAGTTCAGTTTTCTCACTTCCTACTTTTCTTTTAGCACACTCAACACATCAAACTCTATGTGGATCCCCAAAGCGATGCAGGACTGTGCCTCTCCCTCTGAACATAGAGAGACACACTCTTGACAAATCAGACGTGAGTCTGTTTCCTGAAAAGAGCTTCAGTGGGCGACTTTTCTTTCTCTGGGTTTTCTATGTGTTTGCTTTTTCAGTAACTTTTCAACAAGGTCATGGAGAAGAAGAAAAGTCTTTCTGAATAATCTTACCTTCAGCGCTCAGAGAGCGTCTCCACAGAGACGGGTTTGTCGAGCTCCTCAAAATGATGTCAGCTCCAGTGTCTGTCACAACAGCGGTATCGTGGAAGTTCTCAATCTGAACAGAGGTTCTTGTGTATTCTATCCACGCAAATGATCTGACGGCACTCGATTTCAAGCCATCGCTTTCAAGAAAATAACATGTCACAGGGTCGAAAGGAAAGATAAGCCCAGATGAGAGGATGTGGTGAAGAAGGTGGCGCTTCCTTCTTTTTAATAGAGGCATTGTGTTGTTTTTATCAAGCATGGTGGGTTTTTCTGATAAGGGGCTTCTCGCTCTGTGTCACGCACAACATTTGTGACTTAATAATAAGTGTAAGGCGAGGGAAGAGGTGTACAAATGTATTGTTTGGAAAAGCACACATGAGAGAGAATCAGGACACTCGGTGTCCTGAACCGCTCGGGCTGGACTCACACGTCTCCATCTGTGCCCGGCAGCATTCGCTGTCATCTGGTCTCCAGCAAACACACAAAAATGAAAAACAGAAAGCTACTTGTGCGCATCGGCCTTGTTGAAGAAAAGAAAAAAAAAGGACCACCCATCAGCCAGATGAAGGGGCAATTTGGGGGATGTGGAAGGTTACCATAGCAACAAAGGAATGAGACAAGAAAATAAAGGCCTAAAATAAACCCATAATTCCTTCAGCTAAACCCAAATTGAAGGAATTGGCTGTTTCAAAACCATCCTCACTAAAAACGCCAAAGCAAATCTAACCAATCACACAACAAACAGGCCAAATAAAATCCTCAATCTTGTTGATTCCAGGTGTTTATTTGTAGATAGATAAATAAAAAGGGGGTGAGACATCCAGTGCAGGCGGCAGTCAAGGTGGACTCGTCCTCTCGCTTAATAATTCAGCTGGACTCTAAAGCTGACATGGAGTCACACACTGTACATCCCAGCAGGTCTCCAGGTGGCATAGAGGTACCAGATCTGCTTTGGGGAGCAGCGAGAGGTCTCGGCCCCTTCGGAGAGTCCTCCAAAAGGCCAGTCAATACAGAGATACTTGACTGGAGCTCTCCCGGGGGCAGCGAGGAACTGCTGCACTTAAGGTAGGAGGCATCCGCTCTTAAATATGGCTTGAGATGTGGAGGGCATAGTTCAGGAGGAAACAACTTTCACAGTTCACCCAGCTGTCAAGAAAAAGGATTATGTGATACAACTTATTTTTTTAGACTTTAATACAAAGTTTTCATGTGGTTTAAAGGAATAGTTTGACAATTTGGGGAAATAAACTAGATTTTTCACTCTTGCATGTCCAACAGAGCATGAAAATACTCAAGAGTTGATTAGCTCAGTGTAAAGACTGGAAACAGGGACATAGCTTAGCAGCTCTAAAAAATAAATACACATTGGGTTAAAATTTTACTTCTGATGTAACGTGATGTTCCGCCTGAAGTTGCTTTGGATCAAGTGTTTTTGTAAAAACAGCTTCTTTTTAAACTGCAGAGGAAGCTAAACTGAGCCAAAAGTTGAACCGCCAGAGACCCTCGAGGCCAACATTCAGCTTCACTGCAGAAAAATCGCAGCGTAGCAAAAGAGCCACCGCTGTTTCATCTGAAAGCTACGGCTAGCTGGTGTGACAGCTCCGGCTGTCAAACGTGTCTCTGGATTTTTCTTGTTTGGTTATCAATCCCAAATAAATCCATAAAATGCCCACAATCTTTTAAGACTATGGAAATAAAGAAGGATTTTTTGAGGTGGACAAAAAAAAAAAATCCCTGCATGCTTCAATGACGCAACACTAAAACCATACAGTAGTTTATCATGAATCTCCAGTGAATCTTCTTGAAATGAAATTCACTGTCTTTGATGATGTGTCATGACAGTTAAGGCTAAGCTGTGCCGCCACATAGTTTTGACACGTCAAGCTACCTGCCGCCACCACGTGCCGTGATGTTTGGAAGTAATTTCTCACAGTTTCAGTGAAACCGACTGAACATGACCTGTAAATAAACTCATTTGCTTGTTAATAGAGTTGTGTTATCCCACATGTAATAAGCCGCGATGCTGAAAACAGGTCTGGTTTCACAACTGATAGCTTAGCTTTTCCTCTGCCGCTCAATGTTGCTGCCCTAAGGAAATTTCTATTTAAAAAAAACTTCTACAAAAAAACGAAAGCCATCTTTATTTTCTTAAATAAACTAGTAAAAACATCCACTTGCATTTAGTGAAGATCATCCCAGTCACTCATCCTCAACTTGACTGCTGTAGTCATTTTAAAGCAAGTTGTACGAAAACTACAACTTCTTTAAAAACTGCAGTCAGCGGATGATTTTCAGTCTTTATGCTAAGCTACGGTAATCAAGTAGTTGCGTGACTGTAAAGCTAAATGTTTAGCATTAAGTTACTAGTCCTATTTAAATCTAGAGGCCAGAAAGTGAATAAACGTCAAACTAGTCCTTTCATATTTATACCAAGCAATTCAGCGACTCTACGCAGCCTTTTCAGCTGATATTGGGACACGAGCGCTGGGGATGATCGTTTGACATGAAAACCACACATCCGTGTTTTCAAGTTTAACATTCAGCCCTCGTCCATTTTTCAAACGGTGGCTGTGCATTCTGATGCAGGCTGAAGTGTGCAGGCTTTCGAGGAGAGAATACATAAGTACAGAAGTTTGGGTAAGATTAAATACTAACGTTTAGAGCCGTTTCAAGGAGGCTCCCCCTGGGTCTCTTTAAGTCCAGCAATATGATGAGTTTCAGTCCCATTTGGTCTCCTGCGGTGTCCCTGCTGTAATTCCTAATATCAGCACAGACTCAGGGCACTTTTCAGACTTTCAGACAGATATCAGGGGAAAATATCTTTCACTCAGAGTCTTTGTAATTGGAGAACAGGTTGTAGAGGACTCTGAGAGTGGACTTGAGGTTCAGGTTGACAACATCTGTAACAAAAATACAAAAAAAATGGCAAAAGAGATTAGAGCTTTTAGAAGTTTGCTGAGGAAGTTCAGATGTTTGGAATTATTTGAAACTCTGGGGCAACACTAAATTGGTTGTGCTACCGTGAAATTCGATTTACAATGCAAAATGAACGCTGTTGGGCTTAAACAAAACAAATGCCTGCCACTGGAAGCATTACTTGCTATCCAAAGATATTCACAAAGCGGTTGTCATCTACATGTATTTACATTTTACGGACTTCTCGTCAGAATCATCAGTTTTATCAAAGCCAGGCGGCTTGTGAATTACTGTTTCAACCTGGACGCTTTAATCTTCTTAACAGGTACTTCTCTGCTGGCTGGAATAACTTCTTTGTTGTGGTTTAAAATTTTAGATTTGTTCTTTCATTGGTGATAAACCCGTGGATGCACATAAACACACGCAGTGTAGTTATGAAGACAGCAGCTGTAGAATGTTTGCATGAGAACAGAATGAGGCTACATAAATACTGATCTGATTAAACAATATTAATACAGTTCCTCTATTTTAGTGTTAAACATGTGGCTTGTGTGTCATTTCCATCAATACAGTGAAATTATAATTAAAGTAATGGGAAAATACGTATATATTTAACATTAGTCTCCTGCTTTTTTGTGAGCGTGTATTAATCTGCATTATAGATCTGGCTTTTTATCACAATGGGGTGATTTCTTAATCTCTGCTAAAAATAGCAAACAAAGATTAGTTGTATACACGACAAAGTACTAGATATGTATTTATTCATCCGTTCATTTATATTCTAAAGATCGCCCCTAACCTAAAATGAAATAGCCTGCTTTAATGGAATAAAATGATTATACTTTAAGTAGGTGATCAGTCATCGGTATTACTGTGGGTTATATTTTTTTAAAGACAAATTTCTAACTCTGCTTGAAGTGTAATTCGATTTTGAACTCCACAGGAGGTGTTTAGAGGGGCTGCTTGTAAAATATAAATCCTATTTAATCCTGAATGGATGAGGTGCTCAATTCTGCTCGGGGTTTTTCCAAGTTGTACAACAAAAGAAGTCCAGTGTCAAAGAGCGCAGCAGGCCAACCAGATTAAAAGTGAAACTAGGCTTCCACCTACTGGACAGCTATTGATATGACATCATCCAGTCAAGGCTTTAAAATGGTATCAGCTGTGCGACACAGTCATAATCTCTGGTTTAATCTCTTAATTTCTACTGGGAAATGTTCTTTTTTATATTCTGTCTTTTCTCTGACTGGTTACCTTCTGGTCTGGCTTTAGGTTTCTTCAGACCTCCGTCCTGCATCAGCTCAAAGGCAAACGCCACATTGTGGACCTGCAGGCGAGGACGTAACATGGAAACTCAGTTTACCGCTAAAAAACACACACACACACACGTTCATCCACGAATAAACAAACACGCGCTGAATTCACCTTCTGTTCAAAGCTCTCTGGGGTGAGAAAGAAGTTGAACAGAGGGACGAAGTAGTCCTCCAGCAGGCCCATCAGAAGTATCAGGTACACTCCGTCAGCAAACTGTACGCACACGCACACGCACACACACACACACACACTTGAAACATACGTTGATAACAGTACCTTTGATGCTAATGTTCACTACCAGCCAAAAGTTTAATAACGCCTCAATCTTTCCGTTTTTAATTGAAATCTTAATAGCTCATAACTCAAAGTCTCTCTGAGGTCCTGACAAACGTCTTCATCCGACGAATCTGTTCTATCAAAGTCTGCCTCGCTGCCGCTTGACGTGCCGCTCTTCTCTCGACGGGAGGGAAAACATTCAGAGAAGTCTCGGAGAGGCGACGTGTGATTCTGCTGGGGCGTTGAGACTTCGTCCTGTCCTGCAGTTTCCAACCCAGCAACACCCTGACTTCTTTGCAGCGCCTCGAAAACGAAAGACTTAATCTTTTGGGAGTCATATAACTGTCTGCCTTCCATTGTTCATGGCCTTTCTCTGCCAGGGATGATGTAAACGTACATCTTCCTGCAGTGAAATATTGTCGTAAGAATGTTTAAAATGGCGTCGAAAGCAGGCGCAGCGCCAGGGCTTCAGCTTCGGATTTGACCTTTTCAATTAGTTAGAGCTCTGCTGTTAGACAGACATCTTGAAAGTCACGTACAGTCAAGAGGACATCTTTAGGACTCAGTGGTGGTAACTGTCAAGATGTCAGTTACTGCAGTGCACCGGAAGATCTGGGACCTCTTTCCTCCATCAAGCCGTGAATCTTTTCTGTCATCAGGATGATGCAAAGAAATATAGGGTCTATTTTTTAACACGCTATGTAGAAGGGAGTGTAGCACAAGCCCGAGTTAGAACCCCTTTAACTTTGGGGCCAAAAGTAACGAAAGAAGGCACTTGTTTCTTCTTTTTTGGTTGAGTTCAGACTGGATTCGTCCTCTGAGCGCTGTCTCATTAACCCTGCTCATCCCTGAGAAATGCTTTTTATACATCTGTGAAAAGTGTCCTTTTTTTTTGTTTTGGTTTCTTCCCGCTGGCTTTGACCTTTACATCATCTGAGGTTATTCAAGAGACCTGAAGTTCTACAATTTTAATAAAAAGTGGCGAGACGTTAGTCTTCTTTTACCTTCATTGTAAGAATATCTTAAACTACACCAACAATATAACCTTTATTTTGCGAAGAGCAGGTTTCAAGCCAATTTCTTGCTACTTTCCAGAATCTAAAATTTCAGATAGTTGGAACTAAATTTAAGTTTTTGCTTGACGTGTAATTCCACCTGCTATTTAATTGATAGTTTCCGTGACTTTGTCATCCTAAAATAACAACAACAAAAAAAGCAGCGGTGTTCAAGTATCCGAGCTTGATATGATCATAAATGTCTATAGATTCAACATGAATTCATTACCTGAGTTTCCAGCTCAGTAACTTCCAGGTTCAGCTTGTTCAGGTGTTTGTTCACAAAGGTGATGAGCGACTAAAAACAGGATGAAAATAACAGCAGTCAACATTTTTAGAAGGGTTGAATGTCGCGTCATTACTCAATCCATCCCCCAGGTTTTCGTACCGTCTTCACCACATTCAGCTTGTCAGGCGCATGATCCATCAGAGTGTCAAACGCATCTCTCTCTGTCGTAAAGAGCAAAGACTTTTTAAGTTCAGCTTACAAATGGGAAAGGTTTCTGCAGTGGAGACGATTCTGTTCTTGGATCAGTCTGATAGATGAGCTGCTTCATCCATGAGGCTACAGATAGCCTGCCTCCACGTGAAGGCTTAGGAAAATAATTCCCTTCAAATTTAATTCCAGCTCAATCGGTACAGAAAATGGACATTTTCTTTAATTGTGTGGATGGGGGGGGGGGGGGTTCATGTCTGGTTGTTGAGGTCTTCTGAGGTCAAGAAATGCATCGGGAACATCAATATTTAGCCATGAATCTTCCAATAATAATGGTGGATGTTGTGAGAAGTTGAAGGTGGAACGTGTATTTTTCTTACTTTTCATTTTCTTTTTATCACTTTCTGCCTCTCTCGGAGCTCCTGTGTGTGCTTATAGATTATTTTTTTATTAAAATACACCTGGATGTGGACGAGCATCAACTCTTGGGGTCCTTATATTGGGGATTCTTCAGCTTTCATAAGTTTCCTAGCAATGCATTCTCTTTAGTTCCTATGCAGAAATATACAAGAATAATAAAGGCTGACACTCACCAAACCGTCCCATCATCATTCTGCAGAACAAAACAAACAAAAAAATCATGTTAAATATGAAACTATTCCGTTTGCCATCCTGAGTAGTGGTGTAACTCGATCCGTTCTTACTCTGTGGTGCTCGTCAGCTCCTTGGTCACTAGGGCTGTCTGCAGGATGCCCTCTCGCTTCTGCCCAAGCAAAATAAAGGCTTCAGTTACCACACCAGAGAAGAAGAGTTCGTCCCAAGAATATAGAACACAAACACACAAGTTAGCCACGAAGAGTCAATTACCTTGACCACCACCACTCTGACAGAGACGTGCTCCGGCAGTCTGATGGCGGCCTGGAAGTGCATCGCCAGAGCCACTAGCAGATAGACGATAGCCACCAGGTTCTTCGAGTGGATCGCTGCGAACCCACAGGAGACGTCAGGAACTTTCATATAGCAACAGTTTCATTGCTATGTAATGGACATATGATGATATGTACAGTCTGTAGTGTGATGCTGATGTGCAACCATGCCATCTACACTGAAACCTGTCCTCTGGCTGGTGTACCGATGTAGGAGCTATGTACCAACTCTGCAGCGTTGGTGGAATTTTCTAAATACTCTATAATGAGATATTTAATTTGCTGAATAAAAAAAAAAAAACGTCAGGATAGTAGAAATTTAGAGTTGAGCGGGGCACACCGAGCCGCTCACTCCTCCATGCTGTCACGTCGTCATGATTGTGATCTGAGCAGTTGTGCAAAGATAAAAAAAAGAAGAAGAAGAAGAAGAAGAAGAAGCAGTTTTCTTTTTAAATAAAAGCTGCGAGTGAGCGATTCGATTCTGTGCGTCTGCAATTCCCTCCAGGGGTAAACCCTTGTGTTTGTAGTATTTCTCAAATTCTGCGCAGGACGAAAATACTCCACACTTCAAATGAACAGAATCAGTTGTGCATGAGACGGCGATTCACAGGAGTGAGTTTTAAACTCACAGTCCACGCTCCACTCGATGGACCAGCCGTGGGGCCGCAGCAGCTCATTAACGGCCTCCAGGACCGTCTGCAGCTTCTGCTTCTGGCCGATCTCTGACTGGGTCACCTCGGCAACGTTCAGTTTCCTGCCCGACAACTGCTCTGTCGACAACAGGAGAGAGGGGCAGTTCAGTCTCATCAAGTATGACGCAAACAACCTTTAACGCAGGAGTAATGTGCTGTCACAGAAAGAGACCGATTCATGGAAGTTTTAGGGAGAATTCCTCTAAATTTAGGTGGCTTTTTTTCAGGTTTGTTGGCCAACGAGGACGCTCACAAACAGATGTGAAACAGAAAAATAAACGTGGGTGTTTTTTTCAATGCCTTATCAGCGCAGATAACGAAAACGCGAATGCAGAAAACGCAAGGAAAAGGATGTGGGAGGCTTATCACAAGTGCGTTGGTACAAACGCTTAAAAAAGACAGAAACAGATTCAAAAAGGCAGGCACTGATGCAGTAAAGGCTGAGACTTCTCAAAGTGGAAAAATAATACAAGTGGAAAACTAAAAAAGAACAACAGATAGAACGGGTTTTTTTATTATTGTAGTTGACGCCTCTGTCTGCGTTCTCTCAACAAATGTGACTAAACCTCAGTCTGATTTTCTGTCAGTTGGTTTTTATATATATATATATATTTTTTTTTTTGTTCTGCACAATTTTGGCAGCTAATGAGACATTTTTTTCAGGCTGGAATAATAAGTCAGTGCTATGGGTTATAAAAGCAGCCTTTTCCTTCTTGTTCCAAAAAAGGGACATAAAGGAGAATTTATACCTGTAAGTGTATCTTTTGGCCACTCGGGGGCAGCAGAACTAACACTGACACATTCTCATTAGTCCTGATTCTTTAGCCTCCTATCAACTCTTCAGGGATGTAACACAAACATCCAGCTTCCTACACACACACGCACACACACGTGTGTGTGTGTGGCTGATGGGTAAAATTTATATTCCTTTAAAATTACAGAACATATTAAATTACATTTTACAAACAAAACAAAGTTTCCCTCTTTTTAGAGTACGATTCAGGAGCTGTGTTTAACTGTGACCTGACACCTACCCCCCAAAAAACCCTCGTGAACTGAAAAACGCATCGAGCCAATCGAGAAGTTGATGCAAGCACAGAGCTGGGATTCTGAATCTTTAATTTTATTCATTTTAATGATTTTCTGATTGATTTTTTTTTTGTGTCAGGATTAACATGCAGCAACTGATCCTCCCAGCTGGGAGTAAAAACAGGGATTCGCTGCTTAGGAGGACGTTTGAACTTTACTACACACAACAGTACAATTCTGAATACAAATTATTCAATGATCCAACTGTGATGGAATGAGATGGCCCTGAGTATTATTCCAGTACAATTCCAAAATTATTATTAAAATTGTATTTCATAATGACAGCGATCTGAAAACTGAAAAATCCAAACTGATGAGTTGTCTGGGGGAAAAGTAGGAAATAGAACCACACGCCTCACCTCCGTCAGGCATTTACCTTAAAATATGAACCAATATTTGATTCTGTAATGTTTCATCTAATAACTAGAAACGCTTGGAGAGTGTGCTCCTTCACCAAGGCAAACCTTCAGCCCCCCCTGCCCTTCCTGATTAAAGACATGTGGTGCCGAGCAGCTCCACACACCCAGCGGCGTGCAGACGCTCCACAAAACACAAAGGAGGGGAAACCTGATCGTATTGGGATTTTGCATCAAGGAGCAGAATAATGAGCGGCACGGTGGTGCAGTGGTCAGCACTGTCCCCTCACAGCAAGAAGGTTCCAGGTTTGAGCACCGGCTAGAGCACAGGATCTTTCTGTGTGAGTCTGCATGTTCTCCATGTTCCTGTGTGGGTTCTCTCTGGTACTCCAGCTTCCTCCCACAGTCCAAAGACATCAAGAGGGGACGAGGCTGATTGATACTCTAAATTGACCGTAGGTGTGACTGTGAGTGTGAATGGTTGTCTGTCTCTATGTGTTGGCCCTGCGATGGACTGGTGACCCCACCTCTCGCCAGAAGGCTGCTGGGATAGGCTACGGCCCCCCGCAACCCTTAACCTCTGACCGCATTTTGGATAGATCTGTACCCGACAAGAGTACATCCAAGAGTAAAAATAAACCAAAACAAATGTGTGCCAAAATCTCCTCCTCTGATTATTTTGTTATGTGCATTACATACCTTTGTTTGAAGCAGTCGGGATAAGAGGAGCAGGGGATATTTATATTCAGCAGCTTCCTGCACATTGATTGCTTGCAGCACCAGGTACTAACACTGGTAAATGATGTTGTTGTTTTTTTTTCAATGTATTTGACTCCTTCGTGGTAGCCAGGATGTCACAGCTTCATATTTCTCACCGAACAACTTCTGGAGAACCTGTCCATCGTAGCAGTCCTCCTCCAGGTCTTTAACTATGATCCTGTCTTCCTCCAGCTCGCTGTTGATCCAGTCGATCAGAACCTGGACACGTCAGGGCAATCAAATAATCAAACCCGGTGATTATTACCGATCAAATCATACTGGGGAGCTATCATGATGAGATTTTCTAAACTACCTTTAGGAGATCTTTAAATTTAGGATTCTCCCGCGATGTCGGGTCCAGCATTATCCTCTCTGCGTTTTCCTCTGAAGATCATAAGAGCAGACGTTTACAGAGGTTATCGGATTTAATTTCCAAAACAATTGATTGCAGAAATATTTTTGTCTCTCACGAATCTTCAGCCACAAAAATCAAACAGAGACAGAGACAGAGACGTCTCCACCCTCTTTCATTTCCTGTTCCTTCACTTTCACCTTCACCTCCTCGTTAGTCACACAGAGTCACATTTCCCACCGTGACCTCATAACCCCTGACAGTCAGCTGCAACAAGCTCAAGTCAGAAAACTCGAAGATAGTGAAACTGGATCGGCCCTCAGCCCTTAACCTCTGCAACCCAACAGGAATAAATGACCAGCGCAAGCTAGACTTTGAGTCAGATCTTCTAGCGTGTGTGCATACCCAGCAGCATGTCCTCTGGATGGATGTCTGTCCCTGAGGGAAGCATGGGAGCGTTGATGGCATTCTTCCCCTCCTCCTGGAGGTCACTCACTGGTGGGATGAAAAAAAAACAAAACACACAAAGATAAGAAAATGAGATAAAATACACAACGCAACATTGAAACATGTGACCGAGAGTCCTGGGAAGAGATAGCGAGAACCACCCAGCTAGCAGGGAACGCTCGCGTACCTACGAGTTCTAAAGATGTCAAAGCCAATGTTTTAATCTAACGTGTGAATGAGGTTTTAAGGATGTTGTGTTCTTACGCGGTTAAATATTCAAAAGGCATCAAATTTTGGGAAGAACATTTTGAGAGCATATTTTAGAATTCACGCCAAAAACATCCCCAAACATTACAAGTAATATTCGTGAAACATTCACAACAACAACAGTTCTAGCTGGGCAGCAAAAACAGCGGCAAGGGAAAAAAAAGAGGAAGAACAAAAGGTAAGGAACCATGTGACAAACTCACAACCGAGTCACAAACTCTCTTTTTTTAATAAATGCCATGATTATTTTCCTTTCCTTTGTATTTGTCATCATTAGTATGATTCTCTCTAGTTTACTTTTGGTCATTACTCTTTAACGGGTACATTAAAAAAAAACCCACACCACCACACATCCGTCACTTCTTGCTCCTGTCTTACAGCCACGTGAGGCTCCATTTCCACTCTCAGTCATCGACAACATACGTATAAAATGCCCGACCTGTCTTTTTCCGACTTTGAGGACGTAAAACACGACGAATATTCATATATTTATCGGAAAGACGTTTAATTTGATGAGGGTTGACAGAAACAGAACACCTAAATCTGACTGACACTTGAGAGTTTGGGTTTGAACAAAATCAATATCCGCTGAGGTGCTTTCACACGGACAATCGGGGGATTAAGGGCTCTTTCCTCTAATGGCTGCATTACTTTTATGATCCTGCGCTTTAATTTGTAGAAACTTCAACAGGCTGGATCCGAATCATTGCTCTTCAAGCTACCCTTTCATCCACTTTGTGAGGAGAACTAAAACTTGGACCAAAAAAAAAAAAAAAAAAAAAAGTAGCTTGAGCTATTTTCACATACGAAATGTAGATTCTTCAGAATGAAAGCTAACGGAAATTATCCAGAAACATTTATCACAGAACCTAAATGAAATTGCATCTTCAAAGCTGAAAAAGGATGTACGTAATCGTCCAGGGAGGAGGAGGAGGATGAGGAGGAGGAAGAGGAGAAAGGGGGGTCCCATAGATTTTCCTATCTGATACGCGCCTCTCATAAGAGCTGAATGCCAGCTTGAGGCAGCCTGGAATCTCACCATGGATCAGCAGTTTGCTTTGTAATTACAGAGCAGCCTCGGTGCATTTCATCATAATTGGCCTGCTTCCTCCCTCCTGCTGCATCCGTACATCTAACTGCATTATTGCTGCGTCCAACTGAGCCGCACCGAGCTTTTGCTTCTCCGCAGGAGAAAAAGCTGTGTCAAATGGCAAAAGAATACAGAAATAATACGGCTGCTGCTCACAGAGATTTGGAGAGAAACTCGCAAAGAAATTAAAGTAACTAACAGATGCATCGGGTTGACCTTTCACAGAGCACAGATTACTGCTTTTGAACCTCCAGAGCATCAGATCCCGCTTCCCCTTTAACAATTCAAAGTTCCTTAAAACCAAATATCACAATTACCTTGTTTCTTCCTCTTTGTCCCACACAGAAGCCCCGCCATGTCGCTCCGACAATAACACTCCTGATTCCCTCTGATGGAAGCGAGCGAATGAAGACAATGTGCTGTAAAATGTATGTGTGTGTGTGTGTTTGTATATATCTATGGGTGTGTGTGTATGTGTGTGTGTGTTTGTGTGAATCACAGGCAGTAAGAGTGAACAGTGGCAGGGGCGTCATCACGTGTTTATTTCTGTCACAACCCTCCAGCCCACCTCTGCGGTCCAGTTACTGGAGGAGCAGAGGGGTGTGTGTGTGTGTGTGTGTGTGTGTGTGTGTGTGTGTGTGTTTGTGTGTGTATGTGTGTGTGTGTGTGTGTTTGCGAGACAGGAAGGAGACACCATATTGGATGTAAAAGCACCAAAGCAACTCTATCGCACTGCTTTTGGCTGTTTATCAGTGGACTGGGGACACACCAGTGACGGGTAATGTGTCGCTCTAGATTTTAAAACGCGGATCCGTGCATGCAGCCTTGCGGGGGGTTCAGCCATGACAACAGTATATCCCCACACAAACAATCATCCTAGCCGCTTGTTGAAATTAGCTGCGGTGAAGTAATTCCACATGAGAATGGACTCGTTCAGTGAATAACTCAATCCTCTCAATGGGGAAATGGAGCCTTTAATATGTTTGACTGCAGTAGATAATCAATCAGTCAGCGACTCCATTCCAGCAAACACAATTACACTAATTCAATTCAAAGCCTGCAGACAAAAACATTTGTCTTATGCTGGCTTGGTTGCACTAATTCACATGTAAAGCTTCTTCTGTGGTGCAGCAGCTTCACTCGCCTGCATTTCTTTTGCTTTGGAGGGAATAACATAACCATCTCGCAACATAAACAGCAGGATGACTGAAATCGGCCTCCTACTGGTTGCTTCCTGAGGGGGCGGGTGGGGGTCAGGGGGGTGGGGGTTTACTGCTGAGGATATAAATACTGCGGCAGTATGGAGGAGACAGACTGGATCTTAAATATAGCTCTGGTTATTTACACCGAGATGAGCACTGGGGAGTCACAACCGCCAGGTGATGACGTGTCCACAGGAGCTCTGCAGCACATACGAACACATATTTTACTTTATGTTTACTTCTTAATACACATTATTTACTTTCTTTACTCTGTGGCTTGTGTCTCTAACTGCAGGTACGTTTACAAAGAGGATTCTGTCCCCTTGTTCCCCCAGAGAGAGTCTTTTTTTAAAAAATGTAAATGCTTTTAAATTTTCCTGTAAAGGTAACTGAGCACGGTTGAGAAAGACTGACTTTCCGCTGCGTGAATAAAACTAACAGTAACGCTCATGAATCAAACCGTTCGATCTTAAAAGTTCACAGCAAAACGAACTCACACAAGTATAGTTGTCTATTTTATGGTTAAAAAAACCTGATATTTCGAATCCCTCCAAAAAGTTTCTTGTTTTTAAGGGAACAAAATCTTCAAAAGTGAAGTTTGTTTCAAGGATTAGAAGATTATTCTACTCACAAGTATCAACACCCTTTCTTTTCTCTAGAAATGACACAAATTCACCCGCCACCTCTTGTGTTTTTTTTGTGTTTTTTTTGCAGTATGTTTCAGATACTAGTGTGGGAAAATTCTGTCAGGCGACTTGTCTATTTTTCAATCCTGTAAATGCATTGTTTTTAGAATCGAATACGATCAAAAACAAATCCGCGCTTAAGAAGCAAAAATTCCCATTTAGAGATCTGACTTTGGAAAAAATGTGACTTATTTTCTCTCGTGAGCAGCAAATTTAGATCACACAAATAATTTGCCTTCTCCGCTTAATTAAATCCATATCAGATTCTCAAAGTAGCAAAGAACATTTAATGTGGTTTAGTAGGTCCATCCTTCCCATTCTTGTTAAGACGGTATCTTAAGAGCAACTGAAGGGTGATTCTTCACATTTGGCACAAATGTCCACTGTGTTTTAATACTTAAGGAGGAAACAATGAAGTTCTTTGACACGGAAGCTCCAATAAACGATGCTCGTCAAAAGAAGCCGCAACAGTTTTGGTGTTTTTCTGGAATTTGGTTCATGGGCTGCACCCTTGAGTCAGTCCGTCTTTATTTGTCTCCCTGCATCAAATGGATGAGCGTTTACACATCATATCAGAGAGAAATGTACGAAATTAAAACAAAACAAAGCAACCAACAACACAGGTACCTCAGGCCCCTGCACCTGACCCATGGGGCCGGACAATGATGTGCATCAAAGTGTGGCGCAATGACGTTGTGCATAAATGCATAATAGAAACATGAAAGGACAAATAATCTTCAGCAAAAAGAATGAATAAACAAAATAGCAACGATGAAAATGCAATTGACAAACACACAACTTACTACTGCCAGCAGCAGCCATCCCAGAGCAACTGGTCTGATGTTATATTTTGTATTTCAGAGTCCCAACAAGCGGAAGACTGAGATAAAGGGGTCAGGATGTGACATGATGCAGTCCTTATTAAGAAAACAACTATGATGATGCTCTCTGCTGCTGACAATGACTCTCGCCTTGTCAGGGGCGAGCAGACTTCCCTTGAGCTTATCAGACAGTAGAGATGGGCTGGTGTCTCTGAGAACTGTCTGCAACTGCAGGAAAGAACGTGTTGCCTCATGTCTTGTTGAATTCTGCATCAATTCCAATCAACTGCAAGCAAAAGGAGGACTAGGAGGACATAATGGGATCGTGAAAGGTTCCACTGCTAAGGAGTTCCCAGGTGCACACACACTGTTAACATTTGGTTCTGTTAGATCTTCCTCTAGCATGTTTGAGAAAAGAGAACCGTTCTGTTAAATAGAGGCAGCAATCCATTCAGAAAGAACCAGCAGATGGAGACCACAAGAGCGCAAACAACTGGGAACACAAGCCCCTGAAGACTGATGCCATCTAGAGGCCATAAATATCACCACACATAAGTAGGACGTCATGTGACCACAGTAAAAGGGGCGAAAACCCCTTACACGGAGGTGGAGGTACTGGTGCTCATTCTTTACCCCAACCAGGACCTTTTCCTGAGTGTTACTGTTCCTAAACCAGACCAGCCAGAGTGAGTCGTAGCAGCGACCTGTGCTGTGAGGGACAGAGGACTTCATTCACCAGCAGTCTATAAAAATAGAGTCAATTAATCCACACAAATATGTGGCACAGATACTTAATTTGCACGTGAAACAAGTTAAACAGCCCACAGTTACATAAGCACACTGTGTGCGGATCTATTCTAGTCCTCTGTGCTTTTGTTTTGCCTGTTGCTAAGGGATGTCAACACAATTTAAGGAAAACGTCTGAAAAAGAACCCATCCACTTTGACATCTAATGACTGTGCTTGCAGCAAACGTGAAGCGACTCATCTCTCTTGGGAGTTCCTTTCACAGAGGAAAGTGTGCCCCACCCAGCAGAAACCACAAGAGCAGCAAACTGTCCTCTGTGACAGGGCCTCTCTCTTGTTACCTCCTCACTGGCCCTGTGACCGACTGGCGCTGTTGTCCTCTTTGACCACACAGGGGCAGTGCCCCCTCACAGCTGAGCCCACAGCAACTGACCCCGAGGCCTTGAAGGACTCCGGCCGCCACGTTTGACAAATACAGGAGGGACAAACTGTTCACGCTGCTGTTAAAAGTCAGCTCACTTGCCCTCCTCCTCAGTCTGGTCACAGCCGGTCCATGATGCTGCAGCTAACGCTTATTTCTCTTCAGATTAACTTCTGAGGGTTTTATTTTCTAAAAGGCCATGACAGTCCCTCCCTGTTTTTCCTGTCAACATAGCCCAACCACATGCAACCACACTCTACACCACAGTAGCAAATCATCACATTAACAGCACATTTCAAAAGTTGGTATTCTTGGTACCAATAAGTTAAAACCAGTTGACCTTCATTACTGCGGTTGATATGAAAACGTGGCGACTTAAAAACAGCAGCAGGATGCAACTTTTCACTTTTTTATAATTGTTACTTTTTCGATCAATATCACTGTTTGAGGTAGCACACCTGCGTTTTCTTCTACATAAAAAAAACCCATTATTTCATCTCATCAAACCAGGAATCACGTCATTAGCAGCTGAAACAGTTTATTTAACCTTCACATTGCTGTTGGAGTGAGTTATGAGTTTTGAATCATACGATATAAATGCGCTTTGATATCTGAATAATGGGATTGTTTACCATGAGTGAATGACACAGCCTCAACTTAGTCAAATGTACTTTTAAAACATGTGGACTAAGTAATTGATATGTGTCTGTCCTCCTGCTGGTGGAATCCCTTTCAGTGGAGAACACATGGCGCGCACACACACACACACACACACACACACACAGGACACACAGAGGGGTGTCAAAGCTTGCAGCTGTCTCTTCCTCCAGACAGTCACTGGACCTTGTGAGGGCTGAAAATAGTTTGGTAAACAATCAAACTTCAGTGAGCTGAAGTCAGAGGAGCTTCAGGAGCTCCGGGAGCTCCGGCAGCAGCTCGGGGTTTCATCTCCTCCACCGAGACAATCTGACATTCCTGTCAGCCGTCACTGACTCCATCATCTATTTCTGTTTATTACCTCATGTTAAAGGCGCCTGACGCCCCCAGGCTTTGTCAGAACCACACTAACCAACCTTCAATAAAAATATACAAATAAGAAGAACTCTTTTACAGATTCATTTTGAATCATTTGTTTACTGGATAAAAAAAACCATCATCCAGATATGACAGAGAGATAAACAATATAAATCAAGCATCATGTGGCGAGTCCCCGAGTGCGTTCCCCCAACGGGAGCATCATGTGATTGCAGCACCATGGACAGAAACACAACCCGGAGGACAAACGGAGGCTTTTCATTCATTCATCCACGATCATTTCATCCTCTCAAACACTCACCCTCTTTAGACTTTTTCTTCCGAACCAGTGTTCCTCCGAGTTTCCCCAGGAAAGATTCGTCCTTCTTCATTTTAGCGGTCGAGGTGCCGGACATCTTTCAGGGTAGATGAGCGTGTATGTGTGTTTGTTTGTGTGTGTGCGTGTGTGTGTGTTCTTCCTGTGTCAAAGCCTCAATGATGGTAATAATCTCCCTGCCGCAACACAATGCCACACACAAACACGCACAAACTGGAGGAAGAAGCCGCCGGTTTGGCATCAACACACGGGACTGACTCACGCGTGTGTGAGGTTCCGTCTGATTCAGTTTACTGGCTGACACAGCGACCCCTCGCGGCAGGATGTGGAATCCGATTCTGATAATGCAGAGATGGAAGCTTGATGAGCTGAGAAACATCAGCAATGTGGACCAAAAGATGAAGGCATTTCAGATTCAGAATACTTTATAAATCCAGATTTTAACAGAAAAATGTCCAATAAGAGACACATCACCCGCCCTCTCCAGTGCCAAAACAAACCAAAAAAATGCTTTGTCATTCATTAGGAGTCTTCAGTACCCAAGGAGTGAATCTCCAAGTTGCCAGAAAATGTGTCAAAGCAAAATACTACAAATTGAAACAAATTAATTTAAACTAAAATTTTGGTAAACTGGCTTAGGGAGACGTCACCGACACTCTCATGCTCTGTCAATGAGTGTCTCAGCAATTATAAACAAAAACTAAACGGAAAAAAAACGGATGCCTTGATATGTTAGACAAGCAAACTGTGATAAAACAGAAGGAACTTGGTGATCGGATTTGATAAGAGAGAAGAGAAGATAAAGTTGAGAAAATCTGCAGGAGGACAGAAATGTCATTTTAGTAAATGCAATGAGAGACACGAAAACAACAGGCATGACCAGGAAGCAGAAAGAAAAGAACGACAGAAAAATGGAAAATAAAACAAATATAAAACTAGAATTCCAAGAATAAAGACTTGTAAAACACACACACACACACACACACACACACACACTCACACACACTGTTCTAAGAAAGGATGACATAAGCAAGCCTGATTACAATCTCCTCCTCTTAAAATCCGTTTTTAAAATTTTTTTTTTAATCACTTAGATATTTAACTCTTTCAAAGCCGGTGAATGAAGAACATTTCTGAAAACTGTCGTAAATTTGGATTTCAGATAATTTGGTGACGACTGGTCGTGGAACCGAATCACGGCCCGACTCGTTCACTGAGACTGGGACTCTTCAGTGCTGCAGGACACATGAATTCACACAAAGTTTTAAAGTGGAGTAATTTTGCATGAATTTTTTTTTTTTTTTTTTAGAAAATATAAAAGTTAAAATGAAAAACCCTGCATTTTATTAGTCAACATGTGACAGCACTTATTGTTAAAAAGTGCCACATCGATGGTTTGCCCAAAAAAACAAAAAACAAAAGCCAATATATGTAGTTTCTAAATGTACAAACCTCTGAGTTAGAATGTTTAAGTTCAGAATGATTTTTTTTTCCTTGAAAAAAAGTTCTTGTAATCTAATATGAAACAATTAAAGTGATGAAACTTCTCAAGTTACTGTTTTAATTTAAGAAATGTAGCCAGTCGTTCTCATCAGAGTCGAGCGGCTGCGGTGCGATCAGTTGGTATCCTGCAAACATCAGCAAACAATCGGACTGCTGACATCACACTTCGACTCAAATATTACAAAAGACCTGAAGAACATTTCAACAGCCTTTTTGAAAAAAAAAAAAAAAACAGCAGAGCAACGCCCCGTCGAATCTGTGAGAACAGCACAAACACTGACGTTTGTCGTGGGAGATAAGTAGGACTCACAGTAAGGAGCTGCATGAACGTGTTTCTTAGAAAAGTTAAGATCATCTGCAGCAAACAAATTCAACATCCATCAGAAATGAATGAAAAGTTCCTCTGATCTCAACCTCACAAACAACTTTAACAGAAAAGACCAACTTTGGGAATTAACACGTAAGCATGGTGTTTAAATGACACACTACAGGTGAGCAAGCACATAACCACCACAACGCCTGAGACACAAAGAAATGCAGGACTGTAGTTTTGTGGTTGTTTTGTTTTATCTTCTGAAATTTTTCCAGTGTTCGAAACCAATATTCATTCTTTTCATATGTCTCTGTGTATTTGCCATTCATGATCAGAATCTGTGTGATTGTGGAACAAATGTAAGAAACAAAATGCAAATAGTGAAGAGTTGCATGTATTCCGGCTGGAATATTGAACACTTGTACAAAGAATGTCAAAGATTCCCACCCAAGCACAACGTTGCGTAATTAAACATAAATATTTTACAACAACTGCAAAATTTGGAAAATTGACAGAAAAGATCATTCTCGAGCCACCTGCATTACTATAACAGCCCACTAGTGGGCAGTAAAACACACTTGAAGATTCACTGAATTGAAAATTCAAAAAAAACACAAGGGGCCGACACTGACGACTGTGGAGATGTAACAGATCTTTGATGGCCCCCCAAAAACAGACTTGTTTAATGCTGCGATGTGGTAGTGTGCATTTCAAAAGGCCAGTCTATCATTCACATCAGTCACTATCTGATCCAACGAGGTGCATTCTGGGTACAGTAGGAAAACCGGAGTATTAGTGTGTAGAATTACAAAAAAAAAAAGATTTTTGCAAAAAGCAGCGTTAACTTCAGCGTCCGTCATCTCCTCTGCTTTCTGATGCTGTTTTTAGGAAACAAACATGATTTGCATTAATTATTTTCTGAGGGTTCATTCACAGATGACACGTTACATAATCATGCTAATGTCATGCTACTGTGCTGCCTTCACCTGAGGTCTGCAGGAGTTTCCAGTCCGCCTGCAGCCTGAGTCGCAGGCTCTCCAGGGCCTCTACATCCTCTTCTGTAGGAGGATCAAGCTGCCCCAGAGACGGTGCAGGGGTCCCACGGAGGGACGAGGCTGTTGGGCCGACACATGATGCCTCCCCTTCCTGAAACAATTTTTTTTTTAATTAAAAAAAAAAGCTGATCACTTAAAAAAAAGAAAGAAGCTATTTCAAGTAAACCTCCAAAAAAAATAAGTGCATTTTCACTCATCTTGGCCCTCTCACCTGCAGGAGTACGAGCGTGTGTCCTTGAGCCAGGCCCTGCAGCAGGCTCGTTAGTTGCTGCCACAAACTGTCGCACATCCCACAATCTTGCATTCGAACTAGCAGAACCAAACTGGGAGTGTACTCATACGCCACAGGCAGAAGGAGAGAGAGCAGGACTTGAATGAACCCTGAAATGTCCCTGCAGCCCTGAGAGAAGAAGAAGACACACACTTGGAGCTTCGCAAACACACACACACACACACACACGCATGTGTTTACACTGGACTGTTTCCATCTTTGATGTGACAAAAATCCTGTATCATAACCATCATTCTTTATCAAAACATCCTTTTACAAGACAACACTACTGATTCAAGGCCATCAAAGTGAATGTGAAGAGATAACCACTCTACTATTCTACTACTACCTTCTTCAGATACACTGGAATGAAGTATTTGGAGTTCTGCTCCTCTGGCTGCGTCCTGCTGACGTGAACCAGGAGTGTTTTCCTGCAAATTGAACAAATGTCATCAACATACTGTTGCAGTTGATTAGAACAAGTTCGATAAGTAGGAGATGATATATGATAATCACCCATCGTCTGGGATGTGACGGATGACTCCACCTCCTCCAACACACACCACTAAAACTCTGCATGAGGGAAAACAGATAATTACCAGTAAACTCACCTTACACGTGTTTAAAGTGACATTTTTCTGCTCTTCACTGAAGTCAGTTTTCATTAAGATCAACCGAATCTGCTTGATCACAAAACCGGACATTAATGTCACATGAAAACACACGACAGGTTTAATTTTAGATCGTAGAATATTAGTTTCACCTGTTGCTGGGGTCAGAAGCAGAATGCTGGATGGCACGCATCATCGCCATGGAAACGTCAGGGACCAGTGCCACTCCACTACGAATCTGGGAAGCGTTCAAAAAAAGGAAGAAGAAGAAAAAAAACTATTTAAGCATTGTAATTTATTCAAAAGCAGATGAGCTCATCAAACAAGGGTTGTACCTCATTCTGCTCCATTTTCTCCACCAGCTCAGTGAGACTGGAAAGCAGAGAATCGCCGTCGTCTGCATCTGTGACCGAGTTCTCCCTTTATGAAAAACACAAGATACACTTTTAACTTTAATCATGCTAAGTAACATGTTTTGGCCTCTGTTAACTGTGTGATAACTGTGATCATCAAAACAAAGGCGTACCTGAGTTTGCTGGCTATTAGTGAGTTGGGGTCCTGTGACCAGCTGAAGCACGTGCATCCCTCCGGACAGGCCACACCCTCAGGGAGGAGCGCCGCACAGCCAACAGGAGGCCACGGGCGTTTGGGAGGCTCCGGCCACTCTACTTTCTCCGTGCTTCTTGGCTCTTCCCCCTCTTTTAGCTTTACCTGTTCTTCTTTTTCTTCCGTTGCTGCGAGTTTAATGCGCTTAGTGCTGAGATCAGAGGTGGGTGTTTCAGCTAGAGAAAGATGGTAATCAAAGTTACAAGATGTTAAAACAAAAAAAAAAAACAAGATTCAAATGCAGCTATTTTTTATGGATTGGGACTGAAATTTTACAGCTTCTTCCTTGGACCACTTTGCTCCAGATTTTGTGCAAAAAGAAATAATTGAAAATAGTGTAATTTTCCAGAGAGAAGGGAAAAGATAGTGTGGATTTTCCCCAAGGCCGGTGTGATACAACTCCTTTATTTTGCCATAAGAAGCAGATCTGCCTCTTCAGCTACATTGAGTTTTGCTGGTAGTTTTTCTGTAATTCTGGTGACGAACTGACTAACAGCCCAAGAGATGCAGGTGGAAATGTAACAGTGACAACAATGTATTGCTAGAATCAGGTTACCTGCATGTTTGAGGCAAGACCAGTACTTCTTGTGAACCGACCGCACACACTGGATAGACTCGAGTGCACTGACAGAGAAATATTTATAACAATCACGAAAGAGGTTTGAAACTTTCACAAACCCACAGATTTGCATCACAGTGAGATGAACCTTTTACAGGGGCTGTCCAGGCTCGCAGGCCGAGGTGCAGGATCTCCAAGCAGAGTGTGAACTGTTTCACACACAGACTGGGCAAGCGAAGTCAGGTTGTAGCCTCCCTGGAAAACAGTGTTTCCCATGCATGATTTGTTCGTAGCATCCCCACACTAACCACATTTTCCTTTCTTTTTTACCAGCATACATTAATGTGGTCCTCTGGGTAACTTAGAGAGTTTGAATAACCAGTCAAAAAGAGCTGGACTCTCAGAGGGGGCCTGTCAACACACTGACCTCCAGTACAGCGCACAGCTTGCCTTCTGCCAGGTTCATCAGCAGGTGGGTGAGGTGGGCGAAGACGTCTGGGGTGGCACACATTTCACCCTGAAAATACATCCAACCAAAAAAATAAATTACATGAAACCAACAAAACAATGGGATGTAACTGGAGAGTGTATGTAATGCAGCAAAGACATAGTTTTACATGAATTGTTGCAACACTGTTGAAATGTCACATCAGTACCTCAGGGTCACCGACGGCGGAGTCGAAGCCTGCACACACCAACACCAAGTCTGGACAAAACTGAGACACAAAGTCACGTTCAGTTCAACAATCCCAAACACACCGACTAACACTAATATGTTAATATTCCATCTCACCTCGTACGCGACCGGCAGAAGGACGTGACAGAAAACCGCCAGATAGTCACTGTTCCGCATCCCCACCTGAACATGAGGACAAATATTCCAATGTCCAGCACTAAACAGGTTAATTATTATGTGATTAGTAATTAGTTCCAATTTTCATGTGCGCCTCACAGAGGGGTAGATCTGCCCGGTTCGTATTTTACTTTGTGGTTGCCAATTTAGAATTTCACTATCATGAGAGGACAAATGCTAACAAAACAGCCATGGGTTAATCAATAAAGGGATTTATTAAAAATACTTCCATGCTTATTAGGTCTTTTTTCTGCATGTAGGACTTTTACTTCAAATAACATTATTACTCTCAATAATCCAGAATCAGTAATATTCAGGTGTTACTGACCTTGTTCCATGGCACATTGACATTGAATCCAGCGCCCTTATCTTTGCCGACACTGTCATAGTCTGATTCTCTAAGATGAGGCCAGAATTTCTGATGCTCATAACGGTGCCAAGAGAAGTAGAGCACGCTGGGAAATGTAGGACATATAATTTGAGCCACTACAAGAAATAATCATATTTTGATCTGAGGTTAAATTAGGAAACAGTCACCTTGGATCATCTTCAAAGCAGTACTGCACTCCTTGACCGTGGTGTACATCCCAATCAACAATCAATACTCTGAAAAAGAAGCCACACAGATGTACAGAATGCCTTTCACGCATAACTGTGAGAATAAACAGACATCTAAACAGCCACGTTACCTCTGAACTCCGTATTTTTGCTTGGCATATTTAGCTGCGATGGCCACGTTGTTGAACACACAGAAACCATTGGCAGCACTGCGCATGCTATGGTGTCCCGGTGGTCTAATAATGATGGACAGATGATTTATTTTTTCCAGTAATTTACTAAACATTTAGTCTCTGCAGAGCATAAGCAATATTTTTACTGGTTATTGGTTTCACAAGCAACAAACTAACCAAAGCCATTAGTTTATGACTCAATTGGCCGGAAAGAGGATCCAACTCTTCCATGTGTTTGGGTTGACATGGTTGTTAGTGACCACCATTACTGGGATATTCTTGATATCCGACCCTCTTACAAAGTAGCCTGAAATCATTACAGCCACAAACAGACGCAGGTACCAACCTCACCTGACCAGAGCCATGCCATTCCTCACCTTCCCCGACATCACCCCATCCACCAGCTGCAGCGCAGCTCCTGCAGCCAGCTTGGCACAGTGATAGATGTTCTAGGACAGTAAAAGAGAGAAAAGGGTGAACAGCCGAGTGGAAGGCTGACCTACTTTATGGCCACAGTCTTGTAACAGTCTGTCACCACAGCTAAATGGATGATTGCAAGCTCTTAATGAAGCATTACAGCCTGTGGTGGGCTTTAATTCAGCAGCTGGTGACTGGGTAATGAGCGGTTGCAGCGCGTACCGGGTGGAAGTAGACGTCACCATATTTCAGAGTGAAATCCTTCAAGTCTTCCAGAGTCATATAAGGGGTCTCTTTCACTGCCTCCAGGTATTCTTCACTGGAAGGAGCAAGAGAATAACTCATAGTGTTTTGGTTCTAATTTAATCACTAGAAAAGAATCACATTTGTGGTGGGCCACATCACAGCTGACCTGTGAACCAGAAGAATATCTTCGTCCGTGGCCTCCCGGACAGGTATAGAGACACAGCGGCCAGCCAGGCCGTTCTTGACCAAAGCTCCATGACTCACCGTCAGACGCTCGGGCACCTCAATCTTACACACTGGGCTGGAAAAAAATGGTTCAAACACTTAAGTGTGAAGTTGAGAATTTTCCAAGTAAGCTTACAAAGAATGTATTGAATGCTGGAATTTGATTTATAAAGAATGTGGACTAGAAATGAGACAGGGAAATAATCAATTTAATTAATCTCATAATAAATTGATAAAACATTCAAACAATCAAATTTTATGCGTTTACAAATGTTTGGGTGCAACTCCCTATTGGCCTCGACTACCTACAACAACCTAATACTTCCGTTCTCACCAGTACAACAACAAATAACTGTTTTTTTGAACGAGAGAATTACAATTCAAACTTAATGTGATTACTATCACTAAATTAGTCTTTCATGCGCTTTAATTAATCATGCTAAAACCGTAGCTAGCCCCAACTTGTCAATCAAGGAGCAGATGGGATTGCAAGAGGATTTATTAATGTAGCCCCTGTTATTATTACGAATAAAAAAAAAATTTTAGTTTAACGACAAAATAAAAGGTTTAAATAACGATTACTGTACAAGCCCGTGTAGTTGCTGGTACTCACTCAACCCACAGCAGTTTGTACTTCGTCATCTCCTCATCATAAATCAAAGCAGTTCCCATATTCAGAATATTCCTTAGATACACCCGGGCAGCCGGTTAGAGCAACGTGTATTATTTTACGACGAATGGCGAAGGCAGTAACTTTGACTGTAAATTAGCAGAACAAGACCGAAACACTCACTGCGCGAATTGGTGACGTCACTTACCAGCGACACACTCTGGCCTTGCTGCGGTACTGGCCTAGGCGAGCGACCGCTCTCCTTTCGTGGAGTCTGTGAGTAAAACTCATAATAAGGCTTCTCATACTCCTGTTCTGAGCTTCATCCTGATTTTTTTTCCCACTATTATTTTATTTTTGTCAAAATGGGTCCTTTTTGAAGGCTAAATTACAGAAGGAGTAGAGCTCAGTCTTTTTTATAGGCCTTTTAAAATAGAAACCTAGTATTTTTCTACTACAAAGATATTTTATGTGAGCACAGAGGGAGTCTGATTTATCACAAATATTTAAATCCATTTGAGTGACATTTTTATGTTCTTATGGCCTCTGGACTTTTTTTTTTTACATCTTAATTTCAACGAGAATTTGTAAATAGAAAAATATAAAGCTGTACTATCTTTTTCTCTACTCCTATTGCTAAATTAAAATAAAAGATCAAAGTAAATACCTGGAGTATTTCTGGACTTTCAACTGGTTTGGAACTGTTTTTGGCTGTACCTCAGTTTTTACCTCAACTAAAAGCATCATTGCAACATGGAATGCAACACCACAATAGTTTTCATTTCATTATCTCGTTTTCATAATCATTGAAAGCCAAATTTTGAAAATAAAACTGATATAAATCCACAGCCACTGTTCAGAACAGTCTCATTTAATAGAAAAAAACATGGGAGCAGTGCTGCACAAACCAATGAACATGTCCAAGCAAAATATTAAAAACAACATGGACAGTTTAAAAAAATAGACAATATAAAAACAGTTCCTGTGACAAAACTCAGTCTTTCACAGGAGTGAAAGTCATTTGGTGAAGTAATTTATTGAGTTTGAGGGGAAACGTGTCTCAATGTCGAGTTCGTTGCAATGTTCGTGGATCACATTTCCTCCGTGATCATCTCACCCACTGTTTCCCTCATCATCTCCTCCTCTGTCCTGTCTGCCGTTTCCTCCGGTGTTCTTGAGGGAGAGGTTGAGGTTCCCTCTGCTTTCTTTTCCTCTCTTCTCTCTTCCTTCCTCTCCTCTTCCCTCCTGCTCTTCCTGCACAACAGAGTTCCTCTGCATTTCTTCCGAAATGCCGGGTCACAGGCAGCGTAGAGGACAGGGTTGAGGCAGGAGTTGATGTAAGCTAAGCAGGTGACATACGGGTGAGCAGCCAGTAAAATCTGATCCAAAGTGCAGGAATATGGGACAAATCCAAACTCTAGCAGCAGAGACACAGTCTTATTAACATGTAGGGGCAGCCAGCACAGGAAGAACGCCATCACTAGAGTCACAATAACCCTGAGTAGTCTACGCTGGCGCCTACGGTCAGGACGAGGGCCACGGCCAAAATGTCTGCTGAGGAGCTGGGCTAGTGAGCAGTAGCACACCAATAAAATGACAAGAGGAAGCAAGAAGCCAATTAGAGTTGACTTGAGGCTCAACGCAGCCGCCCACCACATCTCAGCTCGCTCTCTTTCTGTCTCATCTAGGCCTGCTCCAATCAGCATGGAGTAATCCATCTGACAGGAGGAGACAGATCCAGACTCAACAGCTTGATCTGGCTCTGGCAGCCAATCATCCTCAGTTTCAGGGTCCAGCTCCACCTCCCTGACGGAGCGCAGCAACAAACCAGGCAGGGCCAGAACCCCTGCAAGTACCCACACCCCTCCGAGTATCCACAGAGTCCTGCTGGGGTACCTCTGTGGGGCAGGGTGGCTGGAATGCCGGTGTCCAGTCAGAACCCAGTACCGCTCCACACTGAGCATGCTCAGGCTGAACACGCTTGCATACATGTTCAGAGCAGTGAGGAAGCTGCTGATCTGGCAGAGGGGTTGCCCAAATGGCCAGTGGTAGCCCATGGCTGTGTAGACCGCCCAGAGCGGGAGGGTTACAAGGAAACAGAGGTCAGCTAATGCTAAGCTAGCTATAAGTGAGTCTGTCAGAGAGCGAGATGGATGTGGAATAGAGGGAGGACAGGAGGAGGTGGAGGAACGAGGGGAGGTCCTGCAGCCTGATGAATATCCACATGAGCCATGATGAACTCCTCGAGCACTGCTGTGCTGATTGGCTCTGCAACAGAACTTCCCAATTCTGCTATGGCCTCTCTCCCTGGTCCTTGCTCTCCTCCCCTCAGCTCGGTCCAGGTAGGCCCAGAGCACCAGACTGTTACCAAGGCAACCAACCACAAAAGCCATCAGGTAGACTGATGGGATGATGGAGAAGGAGGGAGACCAGTCGCTGTAGTCACAGTGGAAGAGGGGGGAAGGAGAGGGGGAGGTGAAGAAGTCGGTGTCTGACATTTTTTCGTCAGATGTAACAATAAGTTCCCCCTTCTCTTCACCTGGCTCCTTTGTCTGTTGGTCTAGAAATGTGATGATAGACATTGTTAAACATTTCCAACAGGTACAGCTACACCAAAATAGCGTCTGTCGCTCATCATGCACAAATAATACAGTGAACAAAAAATCTCAGCAGCTCTTATTTAAACATGGAGGACAAGAACGGCTCTGTGGTACAGTCAAAGAATCAAAAGCACAATATTAGTTTGTGTGAGGCTTGGAGAGTGTCTTTGACTACCACAAATGTTGCAAATTTAATTATAATCCACTGAAGGAAACACCCTTGGATATACACCAGGCACCAATTATTTAGGTCAACACCACAACACTACAATAAGATGAATTCACACCGCAGTGTCTCCGTCACGTGTGTCAGAGTCTGTTTCTTACCATTATTATTATTATTAATCAAATGTAGAATTTTGCTCATTTCTTATTTTATTTTAAAACTCACATAATGTATACACATTTGTACTTTAGGTTGCAGCCCCAATGATTCTCACAACACTTACCTCATGCTACTCCATCAGCTTCAGCCAGATCCTCTCTTTGATGCGTCTGTGGAGCTTCTGCATCTCATCCCATCTTCTTTCTCTCTGCGTTGCCTTGGAAGATGCCTCCTTTTCTACTCTCTCAACTGAGGAGGGTGTTTGCTTCTTCTTCTGTTTGTATATGTACAGCTATGTCCCCTACACACACACACACACACACACACCTCTCCTTTCTCTTGTTCTCACAGCAGACCACACCAGTAGAGTTACGAGACCTGCAAACAGACCTCCCTTCAGCACAAACACACACTCCTCCTGGGACACACAATACCACCCCCAATCCCCCTCCCACACACACACACACACGGCATACAAGAGTTTGATGGTTAGGGCTGCCCAACTCCTCTCAATACAAATGCACATACTCCAATTTGTCCAAACACTCTTTGTTACTTGTGTCTCAGTTGCTCACACACACACACACACACACACACACACACACACACACACACACACACGCACACACACACACACACACACACACACACTATACCGTGGTCAAATGTAACAACCTGCAGAGATGGTAAACAACTCACACTCACAGTCATTGTGCAATAGCAGAGTAAGAGAATGACAGCATGTGAGGCCGTCATCCTGAATACAGTTACAATATTTGCATGGCAAAAATGAGAACAACAGATTTCAAATGGAAAATGCTCTAACAAACAGCTGTGTTATCACCCTTTAGCACTTTTATGGTGTTTAAATACTGTTTTTGTCATTGCTGTTCTGTGCTGGCAAGCTTTAAGGCTGTGTAGATTCTCATTCATCAATTTATTGACATTTGTTAACAAAGGTAATGAGATCAAAAGTTGTTCAAGGTAAGAGGTGAACTTGTTTTTAAATGTAAATGTAAATAAAACTTAGATTGATTACATGTCCGCATTAAATGAAATATGTTTTAATGGGAAAATAGTACAGAACTTTGGTTAAGTATCAAATTTTCAAATTTATCTACTGAGTTATATTTCTTTAGGTTTAATGATTACAGAAGTTTCAGGCATTAGATCGACGGCTTTCAAAATGAAAAAGCCTGAGTACATCTATTGATTGGCAAATATTTTAATGGAACAGTTAGAAGACAGACCAGGTGAACATTGGCCAAATAGATTTTGTTTTACAATTTAGCAACAAAGATTGTTGCTTATGTCTAATAAAGTACTAGTACATGATTGCTTAAGCAGTTGAAATTTAGGACCATTTCATAAAATGATAGAAAGTGGAGTCCAATAAGTGTATTTATATTCTAATACTACAATTAAAAATGGCAGAGATCTCATGCAAACTGTGGTAATATTACATTCAGTTTCAACGTAATGCTGGAAAGGTCAAATTGTTGTGTTTTATGTTTCTTTTAATGAGTTAAATGTTGTGTGTCATCACATGCAGCTTCAATCTAAATTCTGGTTCTGCAGATAAGAGGTCAGAGCAAAAGATTTTGCTTTCCATCCATTTTCTTCCGCTTATCCCGTTAAAGGTCGTGGGGGGCTGGAGCCTATTCCAGCAGCTTTCGGGCCATAGGTGGGGTTCACCCTGGACAGGTCACCAGTACATGTCAGGGCCAACACATATAGACAGACAACCATTCACACCTACAGTCAATTTAGAGTATCAATCAGCCTCGTCCCCTCTTGATGTCTTTGGACTGTGGGAGGAAGGCGGAGTACCTGAGAGAACCCACGCAGGCACAGGGAGAACATGGAGACTCCACACAGAAAGACCTGAGCCGGGACTCGAACCCCAAACCTTCTTGATGTGAAGCGAAAGCGCCCACTGCACCACTGTGCCACAGATTTTGCTTTCATGTTTGTTAAAGTAGAGTCGAGCCTACTACCTCACTGAAGAGAGTGGGATCTGCTAACACGGCAAACAGCGAACACCTGAGCGGAACATTTTCTGATAAAGTGTTGGCAGTCATGACAACACCATGTCTAGCTGCAGCTTAATTTATTTTTACAGAGCTTTTCTGCAGGATCATATGCATAGAATTCCAACCCAGTAATGCAGTAATCAATGCTACAAAAGAATGAAATGTGCTGTGTTAATTTATATCACACTCACCACGGTTTTAAACCAGTACACTGCTGATTGCATTTTAAAGGCTACAGATGAATATCAAATATAGCCAAAAGAAAAGTTTGAGACATTTATTCTGTAGATTTGAAGAACATGGTTGGCATGGCTCAGGAGGTAGAGTGGCCGTCGAGGAACCAAAGGGTCGCTGGTTTGATCCTCATTTCTCCTGGTGATCATGTCAAAGTGTCCTTGAGCAAGATACTGAGCCCCTAATTGCTCCTGATGGGCAATCAGGGGACTGGCAACCCATCTTGGGTGAACCCTGCCTCTTGCTGATGTCAGCTGGGACAGGCTCCACCCCCGCCTGAACCTTAACGGATAAACAGTATAGAAAATGGATGGATTTCAAGAACAAACACAGAGACTCAACTTGTTGTATGGTGACACATGACGGACGGATGGTCAGATACTGCAGGTCAGCGTGGGGCTAGAGTGTAAACAGAGAAGATGCTCCGACAGTAAACAGGAAGTGTGTGTTTCCACGGGGGGCAGAGGTCATACTGCCATCAACCTGTTGTTATGGGAACAGATGTCTCCATAAACATTCCAGTCTTTTCTCTCACAGGGACAGGCTGGCGCATAAACACACACACACACACACGTTTACACACTAAGAGTGAATGGAAGGGACAGTAAATACGACTGTTTCACTGAGAGGAAAACTGCCGGGCATCACGGGGGAAGAAGAGATGCACCTGAAGAGGACTTTTGCCAGTGGTTTACAAAATGCACCTACTGAATGAGTAAACAACATATCTCGCTCATACTTTTAAGTCCGTTTCTCAAATAATACTGGAACAGCTTGTTGGTGACTTGAAATCAAAGTGAATATTTATTTAATCTTGCAAAGGAACTCAAGAGAGGAATCAGCTTAGACCTACATAGAAAATATACTCATACTCCCTGTAACTGTTTTGAGGATTTTGAAGTTCATGAGGTTCATTATGATCTGGTAATTTTGAGCATGTACAAAAAAATAAAAAACAAAACAGAATTTGTGTGATAATCTATAACCCTGATTATGCAAAGACAATTCTCTTGGTTTCGTATGTAGCCATAATTCAATAAAGACAGGCTACAGAGTGTCAACTCGATTTTCCAATATTTTTAATTTCTCTTCACAGAGTCGTTTCAATTCACATCATCAGTTGAGAGTTAAAAAAGCAAAAACTCATTTCTGTACAAACAGGGCATGCTGATCACCATTTGCAGCATGACCAAGGGAAAGCACAAGACTGACTTAAACTGTTGTCAAAATGTACTTCCTCTGAGCAGCACGGAGATATTTTAGAGCAAGATAAAACATTCTATCTTTAAAAAAAAAAAAGCTTAATCATGATAAAGTTGCTCTTTGTAGTCCAAAGAAATTAACTTCAGGTTCATGTGGAACGTAGTCGCACTCTCACACGTACACTCGCAACAGTAAGACGCTATTAGACAGCTGCTTTAGTCCAGCGTGTGTCAGAATGTGCTTTGGTATCAGTTGAACCAGGTTGTGTTCAGCTGCGTCTGTTTCTTGATGCTGGTGTCTAACTTCAGCACCTCTCGGATTGCCATTGTAGCGTAAGTCGAGGGAGGCAGGGAGAAATCCATCCGTAGAGCCCGATACTTCCCCTCTGTTGGAGGAGAGAAATACCGTATTAAGCTGAAAACAGCAAATCAAAACACTTTGATGTTATTTTTCTTTATATTGGAAAAAAAAAATAGCAAAAAGAAAATCAAAACGTTAGAAGAGAGTGAAACTGTTATTACAGCGTAAGGAGAGGACGTTGAGAGAGAAGAAAAATAGTCTGCTTTTTCCTTATATGGACAGTTCAAAGAGTAGCATACAGTGGATATTTAATAAAATTACCTGAATTTCCAGGATGAATACTGTATAGTAATATGTCTTCCAGTCCTAGTGAATGTCAGTGTTTCTACATATTTGCAGTATGCTTGACTGCCACCCAGTGGTCAAATCAAACAAGTTTTAGTGTGATGGGTGTAAACGGTACGAGTCAGCTGCGTATTAACCTTTGTTGAACACGGGGGCAGGTTTGTTCTCCAGTTTCTCAAAATCAGTATGGACCAGGGAGATCCTGGGGTCATCATACCGAATCACATCCCTACAAGGAAGAGACAGAAACAGAACAGCACGTGTGTTTATAGACCAGCAACCTGAAGTGCACTTTTCCTTTTCTCCTCCATGCTCCTTGTCAAAAGGGTCACCTCTTATACATACTGCAGCAATAAAAACTCAATTATAATTATTTTCACCAACAATAATCCCTCTTTTTAAAACTTCTATTAGGATTTTTTTTTAATCACTAATAATACTAAAAAAAAAATCATACACAATTTTGTGTTTTGGTCCAGCATGGTCAGTTCAACACCATAGTAAGAGGTATAATACTTGTACTTCACGTGCCTACTTGAAGGAAAGAGCTGTGCAGTAACAGCGTGCTCACCAGCTGACATCACTGGGTCTGATGATGATGCGTCTGTAGGCTCCAGCCAGAGAATAATCCTTCACTTTGTGTCTCATGTTGTCGATGTTCAGCCTGTCTGCACTGAGCATCTCCCTGTAGCCTTTACCCACTGGTGGGCAAAATATCACAACACAATTAATCCTCAGCATTTACTCATTTTCTTCTCTCATTTTGTCATCTTTATATGCATCATTTGGAATGGATTAATTTGAACAGAAATAAGACCATGTTTTTCATTTCACAGCTATGTTTTCCTGCACCAAGTCAGTGAATAAACTCACCGTGGTGAGAAGGGTAGATAACGTCGAACCCGGGAAGTGGCATGACAATGTCATGGATGGAGTGGCTCTCAGCCTCCTCTGTAGACAGAACGTGTGCTGTGGCTTCATGGACACATGGAAGAACAATAAGGAAAGGCTTACTTTTAAAATTGATACCCAAGGCATTACCGAATATTTGACTTAGACTGATTAAATAATTCCAATAACTGCTTGAAAAGCTTCAAGACAGTGTGAAATATGGAGTGCCAGCAACAAACTGTTTCTTTAATCTTTTTCAACTGGAAAGGCTGATTTGGATAACAAAATGTAGCCATTAAGAGATGGACTAACTTCCTCGGAGCACCAGGTCACCCTCCACAGCTTTCAGCCCAAAGGCCTCGATTCTCCGGCTCACCATGGTGTTCCACACCACACTCTGGTAGCTGTGGATGTACATCAGGCGGTTGTTACGAGGGATCTGACAAGAGAAAAAATGAATAGTCAGGAGGAGGAACTTTGGATGTGATAAAGATGCCAGTGAATGAGTTTATAACCTTTTCTAGCATGCATGTGTACAATAACAGCTTACCAGTCCAAATGCAGTGACGATATTCTTCTTGCCGTGCATGGACAGGCCACGCAGCAGCTGTCCCTCCACGCAGCGCTTGTTGGGCAGCTTTTTCAGCGCTGCCTCTGGGTCCTGAGTCTTTGCCCACTCCTCTCTGCACCGGACCAAGTATTCTTTCTCTGCTGGAGATGGTAATTAAAAATAGAGAAATATTAGCGATACAAAAAAAAAACCACTTTCCAGATGGAAGAAAAACAGTTTACTACCTCCAGGACGAGGCTTCAGAATCAAATCCACCACTTCATTCCAGTCATTCCTCAGAATCGCCCTGTCCAAGAGAAAGGAGTTCCAGTTTACTGTAGTAACTGTTTCCTATTCTGCTATAATTTTGCATCACCATCTCCATATAATAACTTTACCTGCCAACGTGTTGTGTAGGCACAGCGGTGGTGCCGAAGCGCTGCATGCCATAGTAGTTGATAAAGCCTGTCTGCTTGAGGGACGTCATGGCCTGATGAACTTCTGCATCTGTTCCTGAGATGTTCCTGACATGCAAACGAGAATAAATACAACAACTGGTCACATGGAACAAGAACATTTACCGTCTGCATCAAATACTGTATCCATTTATCCAAAATGGAGGCACATTGGGCAGTGTGTGTGTGTGTATATATATATATATATATTTCTACTGCCCAATGTGCCTCCATTTTAGGCAATAGCTGTCTGCAAAAACATAAGACACGTTGGACAAACCAACTATCTGGTTACTAGACCAAGATACATAACCAGCACTGACTGGAAACAAATCAGTATAATATGATACGAGTTTTCATCTGCTGACCTGATGACGACAGTGAAATGGTTGCCCTGCAGCTCCCCCAGCTTTAGAGGGTGGTTTTTGTATGAGAAATTTCCAACCTTGAGGTTCATGAGGCACTTGTTGAGGTGAGCCAACCTCTCTGCTGTGATCCTGAGAGACACGATGCACTGATTAGAACAGAAAGATACCTCCAACACTGGCAAAACACCACTTGTAGACTTACGCCTGTTACGTATGCAAACGCATCTATGTCGTGATCTGTTACAGCATTTAATACTCACTTGAGCACCGCAATCTCCTGCACAGTGATGGCTCTTTTGTCCTTGGTGCCCATATAGGAGAACATATTGGGTCTAAGCCTAGAAGGACATGCATCTTTGAGTAAAGTTATTCAAATGATCAGCCAATCAAGAAATCTTGCATTCAGACCTGAGGAACTTTGACAGCACATTGATGGCATCCATTGTGTCCTTGTTTTCCTTGTAAAGGACAAAGTGGCAGAAACTACCTCGGTTTTTGGGCCAGAAGTGTTTCCTCGGAGCTGTCATGGAGACAGAAAAAATATGTACTGAAGTATACAGTAAAAAAAAAAAAAGAAGTGATGATTTTTATGTTGACATTTTACACATTTTTTTTTAATGTACTCCAACATTTAGAGATTTTGAGCATCTTTCTGATCTACTTTAACCAAGACCCATTTTTTCTCACTTTCATATTCAACCACTTTATTCTTACATTGTAAAATGGAAATAATTGAATTCTTATTACAATGAGAAAGCCCTGCATCTAGTTAGTGACATCCTAACTCCCTCTGTGCATGTGGAGAACAGGTTCTTACCTGCAGGTGTTTTGACCTCTATCCACCAGAGAAGAGCAAAAGGAGGATAGAATAGAGTTACTAGGTAAAAGAAACTTATATGGAGTGGGGCGAATCTTCAGGGTGAGCGCTGCATGCATGGTCCTAAGATTAGGGTATGGTATTTAAAAGGGGGAGGATAACATGAGTGCAGGGTCTTTTACATATCACTGCCTTTTTGTGTCGTATTTGAAGCAGCTCAGTCTGAAGAAAACTACATCAATCTAAATCATATTACTGCACTGAAAAAAAGGAACAATTTAATCAAATCAAAGAGTAAATATCTCAACATGCAGGTGTGTTGGTCATGCACATGCGCGCAAACATCTTGTGTGTATTTTGAAATCCAGCTGTGAACCACATACATGCACTGTAGCACGTACGCTGGAACTTAAAATGACATGCAGCAAATCCTTTTTCTCATCATTAATTTTAGTATGGCTTGGTGATGAAATACTCGTTCTAAATTTGGTCCAGAAATAGCAAGCTAGTGCTGCTGTCTCCTGTCCACATACCTGCTAGGGCTTTCTTCCCAGCTGCATGATAGGCCACAATAAACTTGCGACCTTCCCTCTCCTCCGTCTTTGTCTCCAGACCGGGAAACTGAGTTTTGATGGCTTTGTGAACCAGCGTGCGCTTTTCTTTTGAGTCATCCACCTACAATATGAAAAAAGGAGTTGAGACATAAAACTCCAAAGCAATGATTCTAAGCACCTCAATCCAGGTACAGTGGACTCACTTCTATGGAGACATTGCTCTCTTTATTCTTGAAGAGCTGCAGTTCACCGAGTTGCTTTTTGTGCTCCTCAGTCAGCACGTCAGATTCTGATGGCTGCTCTGGAGCTTCTGGAACTTCCTAACACAGAGCATCCAAAACACAGTGCTACACGAATGAATGCAAACAAGCCTCTTGCAGCCCTTCTGTTGTGTACTTCGATGGATGCATATTTGTAACAGTTTCTAACTGCATGCACCACATGAAAAGTACATCTTGGCAAATTTGACAAACAATTCTCAAGATTGCATACCATTTTAAACTAGTGCTGTCTGTTTCAGTGAAAAGGTCATATTGTGATTACTTTGTACATGTTAAGATACAATAAACACATGGTATCAGGAGTGTACTAGCTTGGCTATCAAGATAAATACACACAAATTACTGATAATTACTGAAAAGCATATTTCTCAAAATAAAAAATAGCATAAAAAATACAACAACAAAAAAACACTTGGGGAAATACCTTTTTTTTGTGCAACGTTTCGGCAGCGCTTTGTTTTTGTGGTTATATAATTGCACAGGAAAACATTAAGACTGGTCAGCACTCATTCAAATGCTGACTCTTCCAGTGACATTCATGACTGAAATTGAATCCAACCTACCAGAATGTCTGCAGGAATCGTGAGGTCATCTAAATGCACCACCTTCCCCTGTTTGCTGATTTCATGCACCACGAAATCTGAATACCTAAATGTCAGCATAAATCAGAATAAATCATCCAAACTTCAATCACTCTGAGAATGTAGTTGAACTATTTGGTAGAGGACAAACCTTTCCTTCAGGATCCCTGAGAAGCCCTCGTGATCACTGACATACTTCAGGATGCCCACGTCCTCCTCTGTGAGGCCATGCTTCATCATATCAGCGAACGTCTCACCATCGTCCTCGCCATTGCTAGCCTCACCCTCTGGCTCCTTGTCGTCAGCTCGGTGGGGGGGACCTCCATTCTCGTTATCGCTCTCAACCCTGGGTCTCTTTGAGAGTGTGTCTTCTTCCCCATCCTCTGGACATCCTCTCTTTTCCCCAGTACTGACAGCCACAAATGAGGGCTCTGATTCGGCCATAATACCCCAGCTGCTAGACACAGAAACAGTCTTGACATTCAAGTCATGGAATACAACAGCAAAAGTGAAAATCTGACAATCAACCACATGAAGGTCCATTTCCTCTTCACCACTGTGACATCAGCTGTTTATTTTCTTCAATGATCCTTATTCTATATTTGCAAAGCCTCAGCACCAACGTACAAGTAGGGACCTTTTTGTTAATTTCTAATGCACTGGCTTGTTATTCGGTGTTGATCAGATCATCAGGGACTCTTGGATCGATATCAAAGAGAACTTTAAATATGTCTTTGACATAAATTACATGTTTGTTTTTAAACACACTCATTCCCATAACAATTAAAGTACACAAAACATAGACTTTAATATAATAAAACTGAGGTTTGCTCCTATATATCTAAATATAAGTGAAATTGCAATGATAAAAATAAAGTGCAATGTCCAAATCAGAGGAGCTGCAGTTTTTAAATCAAACTACAATGTGTCCCTACAACAAACCATTTTGAACGAAATGTTGTGGCACAGTGTCCAACTCTGCTTTAGCTCTATCAATCTTAACCTTTTAATACAGTGACAATGCAAAACATCCACGCTAGTGTCCGGAAGATACATAAAATACCAAATACCGCACTTCACGAAGTCCCAAAGGGGATTACGGGTAGCGTAATAATGACAATAAAATGGCCGTTTGTGAAACTGAGGTAAAAGGACACAGCTGCGGGTTTGGTAACGCTTCTCGCCACCCACCAGCCAGACACATGCAGATACCCTCTCCTGATGGTGTGGAGTTTAACCCGGCAACTGAAAGACACAAAAACAGATGCATTCACTCACAAGTTAGCAGAGCAGCTAACGCATTCGCGCTTCCATCTACTCAACATCTCATGCTAGGTTGGTAGGTAGGTGGATGCACAGCTAACACAGGAAACACGGGTTCTGCCTAAAATATATGATTTACCTTCTTAAAATGACGTCACCTTTGTTTGGTAAGATTCAGAAGTGTGCAGGCCAGGGTCAACATGAGAAGACAGCATTCCTCACACGTGTATGTGTGTGTGGTTGCTTATTTCCCCATCATGATCTGTTAAGCCCCGCCCACATGCAAACGACCAAAGAAGAGCGCGTCCACACAGAGAAGCCGTGCTCGTAACACGGAGGTACTACGGAGAGTACCGAGGCTCAAAATACAGTTAGTGAGTTTTATCAGTTGCTCATCAAGAATCGTTCGAGAAATTGGGAAACAGAGCACTTATGTTGTGTATTTTTCAGATCTATCTCTATAAATGCACAGCCTACTGCTATTATATAAAATTAATTATATTGTATATTAAGATTAACCTATATGCATTCATTTTCAAAATTAGAGATTTTTTAAATGACTGTTGCGTATCCACAATTTGCATAAAGTTGCTTAGTGTCCCGGCAAGATTTCATCACAATGAAGTGAGAAATTGTAAAAAGAATTAAAACAAAAATGGTCATCAGCTTTATTTTTTTCAGAATATGCTAATCCCACCAAATGTGTAAAGCATATTCCCCACTGAAAATTAGGTATTTTATGTGGAGATGGTGACTGGTGGCAATCATGATATGGCAAAACCTCAGTCCCCCCCCCCCCCCTCACAAAAACAAGGATGGCCAACACACACTGCAGGCTGTTTGTGTGTTGCATTTGTAAAGACACGTGAACAGCAACCCACCTCTTGCTCGAGGGGACTCATAGCATGTCTGTCTACCACATATTTTTAATTTCAATCCTGGGAAAATCTGATATCACGGATTCTCGCTTTTCTAATATTTAGATGCACCCAAGAAAGATGGTTCCACTGGGGCTTGAACCCAGGACCTTCTGCATGTAAAGCAGACGTGATAACCACTACACTATAGAACCTGGTGTCTGTGGCACTATATACCCAAAATGTTACACTAACGCTCCTAGCTGTTGGTAGGTTTCTCTTACATAAGGAATAGAAGTACATTTAAATCCAAATATTTTTAAACCTTGAATTTTTTTTTAGTAATTACCTTTTTAAGTGTGCACACATTTTAATTTAGGTGCAGTATTGGCTTCTGAAGTCAGTCCTGATAGGTGATTTTGACTGTAATCATGACACATTAACACTGGAACTAAGAAGACGGGGAAACATTTCTCTCTGATTTCAAGCAGTTTGTGGTTTGAACAAAAAAACATTTTGACTCTTAAATACAAACATATTCAAGCAAGACCAATCTTGTCACAGGTAGTCCTAGATTATTTTTATGCTCCAATCAGCAGTGATTTCTCATTGTAGTTATTTGTCGTGCTGTTTAATAAAAGACTGACACAACAAAAAACAATCAAAGTCAAAAATCAGACTGCCACTGAGGATTCTCAAATCTTACACAAGAATAGATAGATAGATAAATTGCAAGACTAAGTGTGGGTTGGTGCGGCATGAAAGTTGATTTAAGATGAATTATGTTCAAATCAGTTGCTAAGATGCTTCAATGCAAAGCATGAAACCAACAAATCTTGCCAAGCAGCATGTGTGCTGCAATGCAAAAGCACAGTTATAAATAGTATAGAAGCAGCATCCTGGGCTTGGAACCAAGATTTCTGACACAGAACATGAATACTGTGTACACTAACATAGCTGAGGTGGGGAATAACATTGAATGCAAAAAAACTATATAACATATTGATTTTATTTCTGTACAGCTATGAAACTTGGAAAGTACATGCTTCACCAAAATAGCTTGTGTTCAAACTGTCTAAATTTGTTTGAGGTCCTGTGCACGATACAAACCGCCTCATTTCATCGTGGTGATGCTTTTCATTTGGTCATGAGCATTGTTTTTTTTTTCATTTAGCCTTCGAGCACGAGGTGTGGAAATGACCTGAAAGTAGAACTTCTTGTGTGGAAAAACGCCATTCAGCTGTACTTACCTTCATGGTGCCATGGAAATCTGAGGTGGATGACTCTTTCTGGAGTCAATAAAATAACACATTATGTAGCCTACACATCAAACGATTATTTTTGATTTAAGGTCATAAAGAAAGATTTTTTAAATATATTAGGTACAGCAAGAAAAAAGTGCAGCTTGCATAACATCTCAAAAATGCCATTTTAAATTACAAATTAACACCGAGGGAACAGGAAATAAAAGGAAACGTGGTAGCAGAGTATGGTCTTACAAATTTCCACATCCAAAAATTTGCTTGAAATTTTTGTACTTTGTAATGCATCACCAGTTTGGGACAAATATAGTGAAGTAGAAACTTTTCTGTGGGGGGGGGGGTGCAAGGAAGGCCGGTCTTGTCATTACATTTTAAATTGTATTATCTCAGGATAACAGGACAGTCAAATCATTCTCTCGAGATAACGTTGATTCTGTTTCATTAGAGTTTTGTAGCGGCGCGGATATTATCAATAACTGAAGAGAAAAAGCACTCAATAACTCATTCGACTTTCGAGATTGAAATTGCAGTTGTCAACGGCTGCACGCGACTCCCGTTTCAAACGACAGAGGGAGCGCGTGGCTTCCGATGCTAGGTAGGTTTGTGTGTGTGTGTGTGTGTGTGTGTGTGTGTGTGTGTGTGTGTGTGAGAGAGAGAGAGAGAGAGAGAGAGAGAGAGAGAGAGAGAGAGAGAGAGAGAAAGAGAGAGAGAGAGAGAAGAGATTCCGGCTGCTGCTGCCGAGCTGCCCGCTCCTGCTGAGGGGAAGAGGAGGAAACATGAGCTCTAGGAAAGGTGCGTATCCCTCAGCCTCTAACTTGCCCCATGCTACCCCACTTCTGGTTGTATTTACGGGGGGAATTGGCGGAAGTTTGGCTAATAGGTAACCAGCTAGGACGTGCTAAACGACGGCCACCGATAGAGCCTCATGTTATGTGTTTCTTCTCTCTCCCCGTCCCTCCTACACCCTTCCCCGGATTCGGACGTCGGTCATGCCCGTGGATAAACGTAACCTCACCCCGGCAGTGATGGCCATCCAGGCCAGAAAGAGGAGGCCGAAGGGGAGGAAAGACAAAACGGGTCAGCATCGGAGGTAAGCGGGCGGCGGCAGCGGCGATTGTAGACTGTGGTGACTGTAGTGTTTGTGCCGGGGCTTGGTTTGTTGACAGTGGTCCTTCTCCGTATGGTGCGTCGGCGGTGACTGCGCGCACATATGTTTAAAGGCGTGTTTCTTACCCTGCAGACGGGGCTTCTGTGGAGTGTGGGAACTTGCTATTTAGACTAAAGGACTATGAGGCATCAGGAGGTCCCCGCAGGTCCTACCCTGACTCACCAGCAGCATTTGCATCTACAGTAGTCTACGGTTGTACCTGATTTAGCCTTTCAGAGGATCCAGCAATGATAGCTTTCTGATTGGGACTGGGGGCTGCAAGAGGATGTGATGTGACAGGCTTACACTAGAAATGGCAGCACAGAAGGATGAGGAATAAAACCCTTCCCTTGGAGGATTTGTGGTTGTCTCACTCACTGTTTCATTGTGTAACTTTTCTTTAAATGTCAGAATTGATTCCGTGTGTGTGTGAGTGGCTTTGGAGAACATGAGCATATTTCCCCGGTGTAAGTGGTTGCAGGGATGTAGTGTGTGTGCAGCGCAGTGGCTCTGTAAAGTGCATGCGAATTGGAGTGGAGAGAGTGGGGGGTTACTCCATAGCATGATTATATTGGACCGACGTCACTGGCAACCTAAAAAATATAAATTAGGAGATACCAAAGGTGTGACCACCCCAGGGGCCTGCTCTTTCCTGGGTGCTGCAATGTGCTGGAACACCTATACAGCAATCACATGTGTGCACCAATGTCTGTTCACAGGTTTGCTGTGTGTCAGCCTCTGAATTGCAACATAAAGACATAATTAAGAGATCAGTGGTGAAATCACTTCAAATTTTAGGGTTGTTTTCAAGCGACACTCCCAGGTGTATCCCTGTGGTGTTCTGACATGCATATAGCAGTAAAATCAAATGCAGTAACCTCTCTGCATTTCATAGTACATAGATTTTGCATCTGTGGTAAATTTCCCTCCCTGTTGGGAGGATGCATATGGCCACCAGAGGCTTGTGATGCATTCTAGACGTTGCACTAAACATCAGAATTCCAACCCAGAGATTTACAACTTCTGCCATCATTGCAGTCACGGTTTTTATTCACCTGTCCACTGTTTCCTACTGCATGTCTGTGGCAGGGTCACAATGGCATGAGTGCAAGTAGAGCAGACACACCCGGTCACTTACAAAGACACATCATCTTTTTTCTGCTTCTGACAGTTGACATTCTTCACACACACACACACACACACACACACACACACACACACACACACACACACACACAAACACTCACTTTCAGAGTGCGAAGTCTTGCGGGTTGTGATCTGCTTTGATCCAGAGTCATGCCTGGCCTGTGCTCTCTGAAAAGCTTCACTCTGCTGAAACAGGCTTTGTATTCCAAGACCGCAACACACACACACACACACACACACACACACATACACACACACACACACACACACACACACACACACACACACACACACACACACTTTCACCTTCATATTCAGAGCAATGTGTACTCAGGTGAGCTTCCATCCATTCATGCCCCACTGTCTTTGCCAGTGGATGGAGCTGACAGCCCAAATACTAGCGTTCGTTGTGCTAAGCTAGCTGGCAGTCAGCTGGTCTTTGCTGGTCTACACACTCCGAGCAGAGAAGCTATCTATCCTTTCGTCTGGCTTTGGGGAGAACAGCAAAGAAGTGAATTTCCCCAGAAGTTGGCATGTTCCTTTTAAGCTTTTGTCCCTTCAGTTCAGTGTGCTGACCAAACATACAGTGTTTTTGTCAGGCGGAAGTAATGGCTGCATGATTAACAGACTTGAAATGGGATTTGTGAGCACAGTTGTGCTTTGGCAGGATAAACTGGTTTTGTCCACCGAAAATCACAATTGAAAAAGTGTGTTTAGATGTGTGGAGGATGTAAATGGAAATACTTTCGGGCTGGTTGTTGTCCAAAGAAAATAAAGTTCCATCCAAGTTCAGTTTAAGTCTTTCATGCTCACCTACCTGATCTTATCTTGTTAGTTCATCAACTGCTTGTCTTGCTGATCTGGCTTTTAATACTGTGTGTGTGTGTGTGTGTGTGTGTGTGTGTGTTTTAAGGAATTAAAAGCTGACCAGTATTGACTGCTGTAAATTTACTGTTATTCACATCCTAGCACCCTTTCAAACACAAAGACTGAAAAAAAATCTGAGATGCTATGAATGATTTATTTGGGGAAAGGTTCCCAATGTGAGGGCCTGGCTCCCCTGGGAGGTTGTGAGATACAGATGGGGGAACTGCAAAATGATTTTGCAGTTCAATTTCTGGAAAATTAAAAAAAAAAAAAAAAGATTTGAAAATTATTAAAATTTCTTAATTGTTTTTCAAGTTAAAATAGTACTGTAAACTTATAAACCAAAAAAGGACTGAAAAATAGCAGTTGATTGGGGATATGAGGATTTATAGTAATATGATGATGTCCCGATATGAATAGGATGGTAATACAGAGGAGATAATTCCACAATAATATTGGAATATTATTTAATTTGCAAAAACCTAAAATAGATATAAAATGGACTTAAAGTTTATTAACAACATTATATCAAGACGATAAATTCTGTTTACTTTATTGCTTTTAAAAATCATCATATCAGTGTCTTTAGGGCAGAATTTTAGGAAAAAAAATAATCAACAGAATTGATCATGACTCATGCAATGGGAATAGCAATTTTTGCATTTTCTTTTCCTTGGAGCCAAATATTGAAATGGTGATGTGATTTTTGCAGGGTCTGTACCAGACAAACTAGTAACGTCTGGAGAATATCTGTAGCACCCCCATGCTTCGTCTTGCATGATGTCAAACATTTTACCTTCATTAAAAAAAAGGCAACTTCTGCTGTTTCCCTTGGCCATTTTGGATCCATTGTGCAGACCTGTTAATCCATTTTAAGCAAAGCTTTTATCTGTTGTTGCAAATTATATTTTATAATGTAAACTATATTCTGATAATAGAAGCAGATCCGGTCTTTTTTTATTTTATCTTGTAGCCTGTTGCGGTGGCTTTAACCAGATATTATTAACTTTCTCCTTCACACAAGACGCAGTAAGGCAATGTTTAACCATGTTGTTGTTTCATTTTTTTGTCGTTCAGATTCATTTTTCTTACTTAATCCCCTCTCTCTTAGCCGAGTTTGGGCTGTCACTTAAAATAAATGGCCCAGTGTGCCCTTTGTTGTTCCTGTTGCCATAGAAACACCTTCTGTATAACTCTAACAGGCCAGTAGCAATAACAACACAGCCAGCCGAATAGATTACAGGCACAGTAATGATGTTGTGGTTCCTAGGCATGACACAGCATTGCTGGCACCTGGGTAGCAATAGTTATGATTTATAGCCCTTCCTTTGACCTTTGGCTTGTTGGATGTCACCCATCTGTTCAAGTTGACCCCGTGGATCATCCTTGATTATATATGTATTTTTTCGACGTTGTGGGATGCGGCTTGTAAATGGGTCTGCTCTTCATATAAAACGCTCACAGCTGGGTGCAAATTTCATGTTTGATCTGAGTTGCCCCCTTGATTGAATGGATCAATACTGGTCTTAGTGTTACAGCAAATTCAAAGTTTGTAGGGGATGGACAAAATATTAATAACACCACTTATTATAAGACAGTTAAACAATAATACAATTCATAAGCCTCTCAAACTGGCTCCAGGGTTGAGTACAGGTCTTTTCTATGATACATTACTTTTGTATGGGTTGTGCCAGCTCACAGTGCCAATTTAGACCTTTTTGCATGAAATGAGCTGAGTCTAACCTGCCTAATGTTCCCACACATTACACTGTAAACTGTATTGATTTTTTTAAAAATATTTTTTGGGGGCTTGCCTAGCTCATTGTCTGTGAGTGAAAGTAAGAGCATAGCTAAGATAAGAGATGGGCTTATTCACGTTATTGCATCAGTCAAGATTGGCATCCTGTCTTTCGTAAATTTATAAAATGGAGGTACGCACATCTGGATGTAGTACTCCTCTGAATGTGTTCTTTGCTTGTTTTTTGGGTCATCATTTATCTGATCTGTTGCCGGTGACAAGCGTACAAACCTCTGACGAATGGACCGAGTGTTTTTGCTAAAAGTAGTTCTGTCATGCTTTCACAACAGTGTTTATTCAATGATGTACTTCAACAGGGCCTTTGTAATCAGGGATGTTATTTGTCGATGCCCTCTGTGACAATTTACAGTATGTAATAGAACATAGAGCTGAGGATACTTGCTAAGGCATAAGCCAAAGCAGTGAGGAACATTGGTTTTAAATGTACATGTAAGAGAATACAGTGACGAGAATTAACAGGATAAATAGATCGTAACCATAAAAAATGTGTAAAATCAACACCATGCATCAGTTAAAAACACTAAAGTAGAAAACAACTGTACAATTTATCAGGATTTTTGTACACTTTTTTTGCAAATTTAGAACACAATGAAAAAAAACCTATTTCAACATGTCTTATTTATATTTGTTGATTGGCAATTTGTTGCTTATGTATATTGATAGACTTCTACATATTCAGATCCCCCATAATTTGTTAAAAAATCTCTGAATCGTGTTTAAAAAACAAAAAAGGAAAAAAAAATCCTTGCAAAACCTGTGAAAAAAGATGGAGTTTTTTTTGTTTGACTTTATTTTATTTTAATAATGCCCTTTTAGGTCATGTGTTAGATTCGTCTGTTGTTGTGATAAATTATCCTTTACTGATTGGCAAAAGGTAAAGAGAGGGTCCAGCTTTCTTGTTAATGAATTGAATCGATTCCCGGGGGGATCGCACAAGACTAGCAGGGATGAACACCAGTGGCTTTGTGTCTTCAAATCAGCCAGGAGCTACAGTGAAAGGAGTCGGCCATGGTTTGTATAAATGTGTGGCGTTGCTCAGACATATGATCAGATTTGTTCGGTTTTTCGAAATGATGCCCCCCTCATCAATACAGCAGCCTGCCTGGATGGAGCCGATGGCGGGCGCCAAGAGCTGAGCATGTGAGCTGCATGCAGAGAGAAAGAGAGAGAGAGAGAGAGAGAAAAAGAGAGCGAGAGAGAGGGAGGGTGAGAGAGAAACAGGCTAGTGATAGACATGCTGAAAACGTGAGGGGGGGGTGGAACAGAGAGGAAGAGTTTACTTTTGTCTGGCAACCAATAGAAACAGGAAAGCCAGTGATGGAGAAAGTGAGTAAGGGAAGAAGAGAGGGAATTAGAGGATGCCACGGCACAGCAGAAGGCAGGAAATGAGGGTTAGCAAAAACTGCTGTGTTGGACACAAGAGGGAGAGCACATCGTCGCTCAGTGGCAGGCAAATGTCAAGGCAGAGTGAACCACGTAAAATCAGAATTTATAAAACAAAAATTTCAAGACCTTGTCTTGGTAGGTTGTTAATTATCCACAGTCATGACTATTGAAATGTGTCAGTACTTGTATTTGTTACAGATACTGTCATGTTATTATTGTGTTTAGAATAGAGTGTGCTTGTTGTTATATGTAAATGTGGCTGCACAGTGAATCCATAGTGAATGGAAATAGCAATATGGCCTACTGCGATATTTGTTAAAGGCCAATTGTGTGTCAAAATACCACTAAATGAAATAATATTTCAAACAATTTTTATTATGTTTTCAGAGAAATACAAAAAGGAAGAAAGGAAAAAAGAGAAAAAAGAAACAGCAGGCAGCTCTAATTAGTAGGTGTGTGTGAGTGTGCGCGTGTGTGTAGATGTATGTGTTTGTGTATATTCTCAGTCATCCAGGTCATTGTAATTCTCCAAAAATAATCAATACAGGCAACTGGACTCACATCTTGTAAGTGAAGACGTTTCTCCTCTGATGCAAGAAGCTTCTTCAGTTCTGAACTTCTTCAGGCGAAACGTCGTCACTTCCAAGAGGTGAGTCCAGTTGCCTGTATTGATTATTTTTGGAGTGTGTAGATGTACATGTATGTAGTGAATCTGAGTTTATATCACCTGTACCATCGAAGACCCTCATGTATTGGTTTTTGATGGTGGTTAATATGCCACAGTGTTTACATTTTTGACAGACATTTCATTGTGTCCATGTGGGATGAATCACTTGAGTGACACGAGACGCAGGAATAAAACCTTCATTCACTCATTCACCAGTCAGACCAAGAAACCGCTCTGGAACAGGACAGGGAGCAAAGGAAGAGATGTGCTTTTGAAGTTCAGAGTCAAGGTCATCAAGGAGACATCCACTCCTACCTCCTGTCATATCAGGAATGGGAGGTGAAACTAATTTGGAGTGAGCCAGCAGAGCCAGATTAAAGTGGCAAATGAGCAAAATTAATCACCTGCTGCCTACCAAAGCCTGTATAATTGCTTGGAAAATTGTGAGGACGACTGCAGAAACCTACTGAAATCCCAATGTTGAATGGACATGTAAAGTTTTTTGTTTGTGTCATGGAAAAGACCTGGCATATGTACAGTAGACATAGACAATAAGGCTGGAACATCGAATAAATCATGATACAATTCTATCATGACAAGTTGTCTAATGATGTTATCATTGAAATGATTATTTAACATTTGATATATGACAAGATAATATGTTTAATTGAAGAAGAAAAATTGCCACAAAAAGGCAACAAAAATTAAATTATGTATCAATCAGCATCATCATGGAAGTTTCAGAGAGTCTGACAACTGAGACAAAGGGAACAAAGTTGACTTTTTGCCTCTTTAATTTACAAAACTTGTCAAAATGGGGAAATCAGATTACATCTGCGGTTTAATGAAATCGCATTATTTGTATTGCAAAAGGACATTTTGGGATATATTACATGCAGTACAATTAAATAATTACTATTTTTTAATCTAATTTATTTCATGGTTGTAATTAATTATTCTAAATTGATTGTAACTTAAAATTTTTGGCATTGTCAAACCTTTTAAATATTACAATGTGTCTTCTTTTTCAAATTCCTGCTAGAGTAGACACAACAAAGTTGGACTTCAGCCATCCACTCATAATTCACAGCTCTTCATTTACAAGCTAAATCAATGCTGGGGTCAAGGGTCAAGGTTTCAAAAATTGCGTGAATTTTTTTGGATGCCTTATTTTAATTTTTTTGGGGTTATTTAGCTAACTTGAGTTATGGAGTCTTAATAACTTCTGTTTAAATAAATAAAACATTTTAACGAACCAACTGGAGGAACTCATGATGAGCATTTTTGACTAATTTATGAATGGACCAATGAATCTCCAAATTAGTATGAAATGAAAATATCTCATTAGCAACTTTAGTGTCTGTTATAATTCTAATTTGTCTGGATTGATTTGCAATAATAAAGCAAATGGCAAGATTTTGGATACTGATAGATGTGGTCTGCTTGAATGCCAGATGGATAGACTTCACCATTGACAGATAATTCATTGTTTCACGCTGCAATATGATATCAGTTGCTTCCTCTGTGGTGTCTGAGTGGAAATGAATTTCTTCCCAGTGGCCTCAGTGCCAATAGTATTGCTGCCTGGCTGGCTGAGTACTAATTGAATATAGAAGTAGGCCACTGTACTGGGTGTTAAAGTCGGAACTCCGAAAGAGGCGCTCTCAATTTAAACTCACCTTTCAATAACCATCAGTAATGTGTGCTGGATTTGTGAACCCTAAGGTTGTCTCTGGACCTCGCAACGGGGATAAAGTTGATGGTTTATAGCTCTGCTGGTCTCGGCTTCAAACTTTCCAGTACCAACCTGCTTCTCATATCTGCTCATCTAGTGGTTTCTTGTTCTCAGGGTGGATTTTTTTCCTCCTTCTTAAAGTCGACGTTTGTCTGACCCGGTGAGTTTGACCTTGTTAAGGATTTTCCAGCTGCTTTCCCCAGAGCTGGAGCCAAGAGATCACAAGATCCTCGCAAATCTACCACGTCCATCGCATTGAATGAGACGGAACAGGAGTGCATTAATAGGAGGGATTCCTGTGATTAACGGTGTGTGGTCCGAAAAGGATTTGTTTAGTAGAGACACAAGAAACAAGGATTCCTTTGTCTTATGTAATGTTTCTGTAACGTGGTCCAGTCCGACAGTTGCAGGCCAGTGGGTCATCACAGGGGGAGGAAGGGAAGACATTACTAGGGCATGTAATTCTGTGGGGGCAGGAGCTTATCACTGTCAGGGAGGTCTCTGCACAGTTGACCTCCACTGCCACCTTGTGGAATACCAGGAACAATGTGATTATGTATTAAAATTTATAATCAATGTTCTATCCAGTTTTCAAACAATTGCTGAATTGATTATCCTAAAAAAAACAAAAAACCTAACACACCATTTTTGACCTGTTGGACTTTATTTCAGACATGGTGCTGACAGATGCAGATGAGTCCACAATAAATAAAGCATTTGACAAGACAATGATTTATATAATGTATTTTGCTAGTAACTGACCCACTTGTTTTAAACTGAGACCTGACAGAAGACAAATATAGATGCAGAAGATCATTATATTTTTAACTTTTCATACTGTGAATGTAACACACACTCACACACACTCCATCGGTGTGTTTGTTAATGAGTGAATGTGGGAACATTGTGAAGCGGCCAGAGTACTGCTAGGGTAGAACAGCACTATATAAATGCAGTCCATTTACCATTTATTATATGGAGATGGTAAAACATGTATACTTGCTCTTGTACTATACAGTAATACACCCCAAAGCACAGTCCTGTGCAAGTATTTACTTGGGGCATCAGTTCACAGTACATGTGATAGAATTTGAAGCCATGTGTGTATTTTTAGTACACATGTTGATGTTGCACCAGATTCCCTGACTAATCATAAAAGCAGACAGTCTTTTGAATTCTTTGGATGTCATTTGGCTCACTCAACTCTGACATCTTGTGTGTTGTGTGTATGCTGGAAAATGTTGCAACTCTTTTTAAGAACCATGTTGTCTGCTGGGAGGTTTTGCTGGTTTCACTAATGTGATATAAATGGATTGTCTTAGATATTTTGGTACTCTGTCCCCCCCCCCCCCCCCCCCCCAAAAAAAAAATTGGTCTCAATTTTAGGATGAAATATTTCATTTACTAGCTTTGCATTCTATGCTGGAGAGAAATAAAGCTTGTGTGTTTGCATTGTGATTCAGATCCACACCAAAATTGAACGTGGCCTCTTTTAACCCACCCTCTGCCCCTTCTACTAAGCTTCCTGAAAATCAGGAACAGACAGAAATTCCCTGAAAACCAAACCTCCTTAGAAGAGGTAATTAACCATTCATGAATGGTGGATTAATTGATAATTATGTGCTGCCCTAATCACATAATGGCCAAAAACAGCCGAGCATTAGGAGGAGAGCTTGGATAATAATGTCGGGACTGTGTGTATCACTACCATTCAGACAATTTCCCTGTTTAAAACAGTAAATGTTAAACCAGAGGCTTATGGAAAATGCAGATGTAGCTTCTCTGAAAGAAAACTGTATAAGCTCCAAGATGATGAGCCAAGATGCTTCTCACGTCAGAGTGTAATACATTTAATCTTTTTGCCCCATTTGCCCCCCAATTATCACAGATAATATGATGAATGCAGACGCTGGTACAGCAGGGAAGAATCAATACTCATTCCTATCGTATTGGATTGCTTGTGTTGGCTGAAATATCCCCTCCTCATGTTTGCAGTCTCACCACAAGGTATTTGTTTGTCTTGCACTCTCTGCAGCACACTAACCCAGATCTCTTGAGAGCGTGTATATGTGTGTCCTTCACAGTGCATTCATCAGCTGCATTCTATCAAGGCTGCCGAGGCCATTGTAAACACTGAGTAATTGGCTTCGCTAAGCAGTCTGCCGTCCTCATTTACTGTGGTGTCTCAAAAATTTCTCTTGTTTTATCTAAGGGTAGTCCTGAATAAAAACTGGGGTCATCTACAATTAAGTCAAATAAACCAAACCATTCGTAGATGTATACTATATGTGAGTGTTAAAGTTCCCTCCTGAATGTGAGCAATAAGCTACCTTTATGAAGTTACTTATTCCAAATCACAGCTATTTGTGGAACTAGCTTTTATGAGGATTTGTCTCTCTGCCTAGGTATTAACAGCACTACAGTTGTTATAGTCATTAAAAAAAAGAAACATCCAAACATAATTGTGTTAATCAGAATTGTTTACATTTTCTTGAACATTTAACATGTGAAATGAATCGTAATCATAATCAACAGACTGAGTTTAAACTGTTAAACTCCTCACTGGAGGGGGGGGGATGGGCGGCCAACAGAAGGACTGTAGGAGAGGGCTGAGCACCATTGACTTGCCCCGATAACAACCGGACACTCATGTGCAATATAAGAGACTGTATATTATTATTATTATTATTATTATTATTACTGCTGCTATTATTATTATTATTATTATTATTATTATAACTATTGTTATATTTTTATTATATTATATCATCATCATCATTATTATATTATATCATCATCATTATTATTGTTATAATTATTATTATTGTTATAATAACAATTAAGAACAATTAATATTATGATTATTCCTGTCACTATGCACATATACATAACCATCCAGGTACACACAGGCACACGCACATGTATATATGCATATATATATATATATATATATATATATATATATATATATATATATATAGTCTTTGTTTTCTCTTCTTTGCTATTTTTCGCTAAGGTTTCATTTATAGTCTATTCTATGGTAACAGTGGTGTGAATGAATGTTGAGGAGAGTGCAATTTCCCTGGCGGAACGTCCAAAAGGGATTAATAAAATAGTCTGTCTGTCTGTCTAATAAAGTTTAATTGGAGAAGGAATACTTTCAATTGGCTGAAGTAGAATCAAATCTGCAAGATGTATTACTGTTGGAGGTATGACTGAGAAACCATAGACCTTTATCACTCTGGTAAGTGAAATCTTTAATAATTCTTTTTTTTATTATACCTTTTTACAATTTTTACTGTTCTCCTAGTCTGCATTCTTTTTAGGATGCAGTTATTTGAACCTAAGAACTGTAGTTTTGTATTTGGTCCTGAAAATAACTCTCCATCTCAGTTCATTCTGTTCACACGGCTTGAATGAATTTGAGTGATTTATATCCTCCAGCCTGCTGACATAACAGGTCTGGCTCCTCTCTAATGCTGCAGGGCTCTTGTCCCTGTTACACTGGAAACGCAGGCCACGAATTGTTGTACAGCTAAGACTATTTTCCTTGCTCGCCAGCCTTTATGGGAGCTGGAAAAAAACACCCTATTATTTTTCTGTTTATCCCTGTTTTGCCTCCCTCATTGTGGCTTTTTACCTCTCTCCAGTGCCCTGTATGGTATGACGAATCCCTTGTATTTAGAGAACAGTGCATTGTGTGTCATGTGAGTGTAATTCTAATTCTCTCCATTAGAGGGTAGCCATACCGTTGTTGTCATTCTTGTGGCGGCAGCATTCTTATGTCTGCTGTCCCTTCTTTTTGGAAATGACTGGATGCTTTAGGTCTGGCCTGATGTCTATGGATTGAAATGAAAAGGCTGTGATACAGGATGAACTCAAGGCTTGCTCTGTGTTTGTAAGTTGGTCTTAAACACAAATGCAGTTTTCTTTAAAACTTCTGTGCACGTCTGTGAAGATAAACATTTAGAGAAGAACCTGCTGATTTTGTTTTTTTGTTGCTAAGCCGGTTTTACCGTAAGTTGAGGGTCAAATACGTTTGACCACTCATTGTTCAAGTAAAAAAATATGACCATTCATTCATGTGGAAATAAGAATGAGTAGATTTGATTTGCACACAACTACAAAAGCTTTCTTGAAGTATAATTCACTACTTGATTGCTAACTGATTGACATAATCACAGGAATTATAAATTGAATTGATACAATAACGTAATAGTTACACTGCTGATCGTCAGTTCACTCCTTATATTATTGAGTATACTCATCAGAAGTAATGATGTGAAGTTAGGATACTTCACTTAAAAATTATAATCTGTTTATCCGTTATTGACCCTTGGATGTCTTACATTCTCTTAAGATTTTTTTTCCTCCTGCATGACGTCCAGCAGAATTGAGAATTTAGAAATGTCTTGAAACTTCAATCACACTGCCCAGAATGACGCAAGTTTTTTTTTTTCATCACCATGCACATGCGTGAGTTAAGTTAAAATCCCTCCTCCAGGCTCATTCATTTGCCAGGACTCGACTGCTGGATGTTTGCATGATGTGCAGCCGAGCCTGTATGTAGACATCTTGCAAAAAGTCATTGAAAAACAAATGATCATTTTTGGGTGGAGGATATCTTTTGATTAAGTCACATCAGAAAACTTCAATCCTCCTTTTGTAAAATGTCAGTCAGTCTCTTAGACTCCATTAAAAATGTTCCCACAGACTTCAGCGCCCTGCCTTGTCCTCCATCAATGAGGTGAAAGGGCATTAACGAACATAATGTCGGCCATTTTGTGGGTGATCTTGGTGTTAAGTGTTGTCCATCCTCATGTGTGATAGAATCCATTTAAACATGTCAGCCTAGTGAAGCAGCTGCCTCGTGCAAAGTCAGAGTGCAGAAGGTTAGAGGTCACTCGTTCATCAATTAACCACACACCACTTAGCTAATGAGCTCTCATTCACACTTCACACTCAGTGAAGACCAGGTGGAGAACGATTACCGGGTCATAATCTCACTGGTTTTTGATATATGTACTTAAGCTAAACTGGATATCCCCCACCCCCTTCCCTTCAGGCTTCATTCTCCTCCCCCACTTACAGCACATAATACACAAGCACACTCTTAACTTTAAGCTGCAAAGTGCACTCGTTCAAACATATTGCTGTAGAGTGCTTTCCCCGGGGTGATGAGGCACAGAAAGTGCAAGCTGCTTACCTGAATGTCTGAATGAACTGCAAGCTCTTCTCTCAGTACGAAAGTATATTGATGGGATGAGCAGAGGCGGGGATTGGACTACTTTGTAGCGATGTAATTCATGACACACTGACATGTTGCAGTAGGACTGGTGCTGTAGTGCATGCTGGCTTGGTATTTAATGTAACATTTTAATGGAACACAACCATCATTATTTATTTCAATGAGTCTTTTATGTTTGGAGCTGTGAAAATGGAAATAGCCAGTAGACGACAATGTTAAATATTTGTTATTTGTGAAAATGAAACAAACATGTTGCATCTGAGAATCGTTTTTTTTTTCACTACCAGAAAATGAGTATGAAAAAAATTAATACTAGTGTGCTAGTGTAAGATACTTGTGTGCATTGTGAATGGAACCTTCTGGTGATTTGATTTTGTAGTTACGTAGGTGTAGAGATCCCAGTATCAGAAGGGCCTCTGATGCTGGTGGATCACTCATCAAGTCTGTGCACTGATTTGATACCACATTAATTTATAGCCCTGAAACAGGATCCTGCTACTTTCCAGGTGGCTCAGTTGTCTCCGAGTTACAGTGATTGATAACATTGCCAGGCAGAGCCAACAAAATGTTAGCAGCATGCCGATATTTTACATTGGAATATGCCACTAATAAAATGGCAATGTTTTAGTATCAAGGCTGTAGTTTGAATGGGCAACTGTCAAACTAAAACAAACTTCTGTGGTTCCATTCTCAGTTTGTTTGTGTTATACAGGTTTAACCAGAAAATAGTCATACAACATAATGCAATCATATCAGATAGCCTTTGTCAAATCACAGTATTTTCAATACTCACTTAAGTTACCCAGCAAGAGCCTTTCATTATTGAAAGTAGGTTTACATGTAAGTCATGAATATGAGTCGTTTCCATCTTGCTCTCCTGTTGTCCAGTTCCACATGAGTGAAGCCTAGCCGAGTTACTTAAGTAATGTCACTTGAGTCACAACAATCCAATTAAATGGCCTTGACTAGAACTGTGCATGTAAACCCCTTAACCTACTGACTGTGACAAGTAAACTGACTTAGAGATGTAAATTTGGATGACTATGATGTTTCCTCAGAATTTTTTTTTTTTTGTCAACATCAAATTTAGAGTTTCATTTTCCTGAAATAAAAAATATAAATACTCTCAATTTTGTCCCAAGTATTTTTCCAGGAAGAAATATGCCTTAAGTATAGTCAGTACAACAGAACCTTGCACAACCTTGTGTTTTGCTGTGTGTGTGTGTGTGTGTGTGTGTGTGTGTGTGTGTGTGTGTGTGTGTGTGTGTGTGTGTGTGTGTGTGTTATGTCATGTCATGTCCATGGGCTATCTTAGGGCTATCAGCAGTTTGAACCGTAGTCCCTAGCTGGTATGCTCCATATGGAAGTCCGTAGCAAAGACAATGAGAAGCTCTAAGGCAGACCTGAGGTTATCAGTATGTCAGTCAATCTGGGCACTGACTGTGCAACACATTGACACTCAACACACGCAATTTCACAGGAGCACTTGGTGTGTATTTCCACTAGAGGACAGTGTTTTCTCTGCAGATGGTGGCAACAGAGCTGCTAACATTAAGGTGCACACACACACACATACACACACACACACACACACACACACACACACAAACACACAATTGTGTTGCACATGCATTTGCCAATTTGTGTGCATGATGATTTTTGTGTCTAGCTTAATTTGTGTGTTTGAGTATCCTGGAGCAATATGTAAAAGGACTTTTGTGTGTGTGTGTGTGTGTGCATGTGTGTGTGTGTGTGTGTGTGTGTGTGTGTCTGTGGTCTATGTGTTTGTGTGAGTGTATGTTTGCATACATAAACCCCTTCTCTATCCCCAGCATCCACCAGGCAGTATGGAGAAGTAGGCCGCTTAAAGATAGCTCCCGGCAGCCTCAATACCGGCTCCGAAAATATATCTGCTCATGAGAGTCATCATCTCCCTCCCTCCCCCTGTCTTTCTTCTTCTTCTGCTCCTTCTCCTTTTGAAAGTAGAACAAGAATCATCCTTTGAATTAGCAAAATGGTAGCCTGGGTGAATATCTGGAGGTGTGGATGTGGGAAGGGCTTGTATGTTTGCAAGCATGCGAAGATGTATCCTTCACGTAAATGAGATATTTCATTTTTAGAGGGTACTTTAGTGCCATTTAGATGCTCATAGAAAGCTGACATCAGGATTGTACTACTTCACTCATCGAATATAGGGGATTAAGTGCCATAGGTCTTGCAGTTACAGTTATATATATATCATTTTTGACAAGTTTTTAGCAGTCTGTTTAGGCACAGTTTGATGTTTTTTGTTAAAAAGAGCATTCTTAACAAAAACAGCACCCAGCACCTGTGACATGAAACCAACAGCGAGCTCCCACTGCAGCTGTACATTACACTCAAATATCAATCCATGTATCAATCCACATATCTGTGAAAACAGCCGGGAAACAGCATTAAACTGTGTCAAAACAGCACAAAACAAAAGTGAACCTCAAAAAGCTTTTTCCTTTCAGTAGCCTCCGACATGACTCCCTTGAGCCGCAGTCCCATATCTATCTTTCAATCAATCCATCCATCCACTGCCAAACAAAAATAAATGCATGTTCCCACCATAGTGGATCCTCTGGTGCTTGGAGGGAGGAGCTGGTCTCTCAGAGGCAGGGCAGTAGGAGCTGGTTGCATTGCCACAAGTTGATCAGTCTTTGTGGATCTGGCGTTGAACTTGATGATATTCAGTTGAGGGAGAGCAGACTCTCACAAGTACGATGTTCTTGAAGTGGTGTTTTTCTTCTTCAGTTATGCAGGTATCACATGCACATGAATTGTCCTGCAATATATTGATTATTTATTGTTGACTGTACAGTGTATCATGGGTTACCACTTGTACTTGGAGTCATCAAAAACCATGAAAATTGTTACAAGCTTTGTATAATTAGAATTCATTGCAGAGTTGTTGTATTGGATTCCATTACATCAATACACAGTTTTACCTTCCTGGCCAGTGAGTGTGTGTGTCACCTATGACCCCTATGACCTGACCTCACTAGAGAAATGCTTACATAAATGCTTTTGACTAGGATGAGCAAGGAAAATAAAGAACATGCTTCAAACTGATGCATAAAATGCAACATGCAAGCTTGGTGGTCAGCCCTTAAGCTTCATGGCATTTAAATCTTTATTACAACATTCAGAGCATGTTATTTATTCGAGCACTTGGTTTTTATAAATTCATTGTTTTATATATAAAATATCATAAAATGGAAATTTAATAACCTAAGCTTGTTTTGTTTAAGAAACATTCAAAGTCCAATGATGTCTAAAAACTCACATGTCAGGAACATGAACTACAAAATACTTGACAGTTTGTTTCGGTAATTTTAAGTTATTTTAATATGGATCACAACCAATGCTGATAAAATGTCTGTCTGCTGTCTTACACAGCAATTGATCAATGATTGTTTTAGCTCTGAAAACTCACCCTTCACAAGCCACTTGGGATTTGGAATTGCTGGAGAAATAACTAAACTGGCATTCTTATGTAAATGTGAGGGGATGTTGACATCGTTGATGATTGTTATTCTCAAATATGAAATTGTCTTGGCCCTGACGTATTTTGTTTTTAGTCGAGGTTTTTCTTTTTGCAACCCAGTGACATGTAGGATGTGCCGGTTTATGTGCATTTGTTTGTCTCATTTAGGAACTGGTGATCTGCCATGTTATTTGCCAACATTGGCTCCAGTGTGTGCATCAGTTTCCGCCCCCTTCCCCCACCTCATGTGACCCCAAATTGTGATTATGGAAAGCGAATGAATGGTGCGCCCTCTCATACTAGCTCACTGTTCCTCTGCTGTCTGTGGCTAAGATCCGGTGTACTTTACTCCCTGCTGGCCCACATCCACAGAGAACGAGGACAATAGTTTGGCTCAGAGACGTGTGTGCCTAATGTAGTCCTTTTATGTGGGAAAGTGGAACTCTGGAGTTTATAGGAAAAAAAAAAGAGATCTTCAGCCTCTCCTCTGTTAGGATGTCTCTGTCAGAATTTTTTGTTGTAGTGGTTTTAGTGTCTTGGTTGAAAAAAACAAACAATTCAAAAATATTAGACTGAAGAGAACTATTTGTAAAATTTTCAGATAATAATAAAAGCAAAGATTAAAAAAGTTGTAATTTGCAGCCCTAGATCTTGTGATTGTTACCATGTTCTTGTTTTGCAAAGCTTCAATGTTCTGTCATAACTGCAATTTAAAACACATTCAAATTTTGTCATTCTTACTCAGTGGCCTTCTCATGAGGTACACCTTTAAAGTGTAATACAACAAAATACAACAGCTCTTTCATTAATCCTTTCTTTTTATGGTTAACACTGTCAGAAAGATGCATGTTTACCAGTGAAGTTGCTGTGGGTGATGGTGTTGTACCGGGATACATTTTGGGGGTGAAAAATTAAAATTCAAAATCATATCACAACATTTATTTCTATGTTTAGCAGGATAAGAAAAGCGCATTGAAACACTTTTTGACCACAAACCACATCCTTGTCTTTAGAGTTGTGCAAACATTAACACTGACCCAAAAAGAGTAGCAATTAATCCTGACCATCATGAAATGAAGTAAGCTGAAATGAAAACACAGGGATATGTTGTGTCATGTGTTAGCGAAATAATTAGAATTGCAAATAAAAAGATTCCAGTGAAAATTAAAACAGCAATCGATGTCTAAACAGAGCTGTATTATTTCTGAAAAGGCAAATTTTTATGGCAGAGAAGATGTGTTAGATCACGTAAGACTAGTTATCAGATGACCTGAGAGTGTGATACATGTTGCTTATGTAGTATTGTACTTAGCTTGTATCTCATTATCGATTTAATCACACTCATCATTGTAGCGTCGTGTACATTGCGTTACAGGGAAACAGCATTAGTACTTGGAATAAAAATGCTTTGTGTTCATTCATTCAATAAATAAATTAAAAATAAGGGTAACTCTCCAGACTGGTGCAAAATATTACTCAATGACACGAAACAGCCCCGCTTATTCATCTGCAACATTGCCTGAAATGACCTAAAACACACAGATATCCACATGAATAAATCAAGAACTCCACTGCTGTATACATCACCTGATGTTACCTCCTTCTATGAAGAAGTCATTTTAAGTCACCTTAAAAGAGTTATGAGGATGTCATTCAGCCTTCATTTGAACAGTCATATTTTAGAGGAGGAGACTGTCATCATCTATACATATTCCCTCTCTTCTTGAGGAGCAGGAGCATTAACCTTAGGATGCCTCTTTATAAACCCGCTTTGCCTTTTCACATACACACACATGCATATACTTGCACATCTATGCATCTGCACACACACGCACATGCACACACACACACACACACACACACACACAAATATTGAGGTCAGACTGGGAGATAGAGACAGACCCCCCATCATGTCACACCCTCTGGCTACCTCTCTGTGAGCTGTTCACTCATGTAGAAGCAGACCCATCTGCCCAGAGATGGCGAGAAAATAGAGATGGACGGTGATGGAGGAGGCAAATACACACATATGCGCACACATATTGAGCATCTAAAGGTGGAAATGGGGTATAGAGAAAAGGAGGGAGGATGCCAGATAGAGAGGAGAGGAGGGGCAGAGCAAGGCAGATCTGTTGCCCTGAGATACAGGATGTCGTAATAAGGCAATTGGGAGAGAAAAGCTGTGAGAGAGAGAGGAGGAGGGGCTTATTCAGATGGGAATGAAGGGGGGGTTGAGAGTGTGCCTCAAGGAGAAATGCATTCAATTTCATGTTGCTGTCACAAGCCGACACCCCTGTGCATTTGCAGAGGGTGGAATGTTCCGCCTGGCTCTTGGCTCTGTTGTTGTGCAGAGCTGCAGAAGGCCTGATCAAGCCAGCCAGACTGAGAGAGGGATAGAGAGAGAGGACAGGGAGAGAAACAGAGGCAGACACACTGGATTGAGAGCTTGTATATTTAGTTCATCGCTCAGTTCAACCAGCGACAGCAGAGAGGACGCAGACAAGGGGAGGTGGAAGACAAAAAAGGAGCTTCAGTGAAGGCGGGTGAAAGTGAAAGAGGCAAGGTGAAGGAGGAGAAGGAAGGAAGGAAAGGGAGGGAGGAAGGAGGCAGGGGCATGAGGAGGGGCGACTGACTGACATTGCTGGTCTCACTTTCAGCTCAGACACACACACAGACAGGCAAACACACAGATTCAGACAGATTGTGCACTGTATGGTTGCTGCTCTTTTTATCCTTTGCAAAGCCTCCATCCTTTCTTCTCCTCTGAGAAAGAGGACAGGAGAGCCAAAGAGAGGAGGAAGGAGGAGGAGGAGGGGAGACAGTAACCCTCTCCTCTCCTTTACTCAGACACACAGCAGCGAGATAGGGAGAGAAGAGTAAAAAAAAGAGAAAGCAGCTTTCTGTTCAATTTCGCCGTCTCCTGTGGTCCCTCGGCCAGCGAGCGGCTAACAGGCACCGCTCATGTCAGTGAACTCGGAGAAATCCTCGTCCCCCGAAAGGTAACACCTCCTCCTTCCTTTTTCCTTATCCTTCATTCCTAAATGTCTGAGAGCATGTCCATCTAACTGTCTGTCTGACATGTCGTACTGAGCCCCTCTAATCTGTTCTTAGTCCCCTCTACACCTGCATGTTTTGTGTTGTCTTTCTTTCTGTTTGTGTCGATGTACCCCGTGCTGGTGTCTTCTATTGTCTGGGTCACAGCAATCTGACTGTAGTCAGGAAAAAAATGCAGTGGATGAGTGTTGCACAGTGCTGTAACGTTTCATATGGCTACTGAAGCAGAACATCATCACATACCCACACATCATGCGCACACACACACACACACACACACACACACACACACACAAAAGCCGTCTCAATGCTTTGTCTCTCTACAGACACACTGCTGGTGGCTTTTGCATCTCACGCGACAACAATAACAGGAACACACCATTTCACACACACACATACTGTCTCTTCATTGCTCTGGAGCTTACACAGCAAGAGTGTCAACACACGTCAACATAAACACAGCCAGCAGCAGCAGCAGCAGCAGCAGCAGCAGTGCATCTCGGCAGCGATGCAAGACAACAGCTCGCCACATGACGCACCTCGATGCATAGCATTACTGAACAAGGGCACCTCTGAGCAGCTCACAACTTTCAAACCCCACATTTCTTTGGACTCTTGAATCATAATTTTAGCTTTTGTAAGGGAATTAATGCATCAAACGTGTATTTTTTGCAGTTTAAATGGCAAAATCACTAGAATTCATCAGTCACGTGGCACAGTTGGTACTATCGGACAAAGACATACAACCTCATTTCAAATTTTCATGATGGAATTTCTTATGATATGATGAGCAATTGTATCTATGCTTTGTTAATTTCACATTTATCTCAACCTCAGGGTACAAAAATGTTAATTGTTTGCACATATTTATTCCCAATTAAAGCCTTTATGATTCCAGACTTTTAGATCAAGGAAAGTCTGGGGTATTGTAGTGTCTTATTGTGTGGGGAGTTTTTCAGTTGTAAAACTAAGTCAATTGAGGATTGGAGAAAAACAAAAATAAGGAGGGGAAACATCTCAGACAACAAAGATGCTGGTCTTTGTAGTTTTCATTACAGTCTATGGTAGTGAATGTAAAAGCTAATGTTGTGACGTGTATGTGCGTACTCCGTGCATATCCATTCAGTCCGGAACAGACCAAGCCCACATTCCTCTTTCACAGTGTGGAAATGCGGAAAGAGCTCGATTTGATGGGTGCTGGAGGGTGAGAAGCAGGCAGACTGGATGACTCAGGTAGCCACTGATGCTGTGCCAAGTACGATCAGGAAGAGCTGCTGCCATCCACCGAGCCTTTGCCAGGCCCCAGACCGGCACAAGCACAGCGCAGTGGGTGCACAGATAAGCAGAAGTAAATGGGCACTAACAATATCAGGCATTTTACATGGACAGTTGGGCACAGAGGAGAGCAGTGTTACATTGGCAGTTTTGGATGGACCTCAATTGAGTTTTACTGTGGAGACGCTCTGGCAGTAGACATGCATCAAATGGAGAATGCATGGAGGTAAATAGTCACATAGATGTAGAAGGAGAGGGAGACCTGGACTGGTGAGATTTGTTGATTTGATTCGTCGGCTTGGTTTCCCATCCCTGTATTGTTTGGGTCACAGTAGTGTGAGTGTAATTAAGAGTAATGCAGCAGTTCATTGTTGTGTGTCAGGCAGCAACAAAGAGCTACAATCACACACACAATGGCTGCAACATCTCATATTTCAGCAGCACTGCATGCAACTGTCTCTTTCTTATCTCAGATCAACCAGTTTGGAAGTAGCTTATTCAGTATTATAACAAGTTGAGGTTTTATCCCCAGTATAAAACCATAAGTACTTAATAACACAACCCCGGTTCTCCAAGCTGTATTAGAATGCCACAATGGAACAATGCACCCTTGTGACTGTTACATGGACATCTGGGGTGTTGCCTTTTTTGCCTGACACCAAATGCAACACTCATTGGTTTTATATGAAGAAAGGCATGATTGAACAGCTCATTTGCAAATGTTTGAAGGGACAAGGGATATGTTTAGAAGATCAGACTTGATTAGATTTAAGAACTTGGTTTAATGCCTCTGTCACTAAACTTACAGTGCTGTCAAGACAGTAGTACACTGTATAGTCTTGATATTATTTACATTTTAATAGTAAATAAACAGTTCAAACAAATTCAAGATAAATCCAGCAAACAAAGTATATCCATCCATTTTCTGTCGCTTATCCTGTTAAGGGTCGTGGGGGGCTCTGGAGTCTATCCCTGCAGCCTTTGGGTGAGAGGTAGGGTTTACCCTGGACAGGGCCAACACATATAGACGGACAACCATTCACACTCACAGTCACACCTATGGTCAATTTAAAGTATCCAATTAACCTCGTCCCCTCTTGATATCTTTGGACTGTGGGAGGAAGCTGGAGTTCCTGGAGAGAACCCACGCAGGCACAAGGAGAACATGCAGACTCCACACAGAAAGATCCCGTGCTCCAGCCAGGGATCGAACCCAGAACCATCTTGCTGTGAGGTGACAGTGCTGACCACTGTACCACTGTGCTGCCCCAAGCAAAGTATAGATTAATCATTAATGTGAATATCAACTGTATTGTAGCAAATTTGAGTGATTTTGAAGACCTCATCTGAACTGTATAAATGTGGACTGTATAAAATGAGTACACGAATTTTCTACTCACGCATTGAAGGAACCAGTTTGGCATTATTGTTAGTTTCACTTTCTTACCTTTAAGATGTAAAATAATTTGAATTAGACTTAAAAATAACAATTTAGACCTTAAACTCGCTAGGGAAATGTTTATTTTGGTATTAAATGAAGTGAAATGTTCTTTTTGTAACAATTATGGTCTCCCCCTGCTGGCTACTTGACAGAATGCAGGTTTAAATCCAGTCTTCATTGGCTTCACTTCTTTTATATAGTCTATGACTCAAATCCTAAATTGGGCCTCTGTTTCCAGATATATCAACACCACCCTTCAGTCTACTAAACCATCTGGGCCCTAGGCACTACACACACATTCACAAGCTGCCCCGGAGTTTTTCATCTGGGTCAGAACAAACAGATTGATGGATGGATGGGCCGGAAAAGAGCATGAGACGGCTGTGACAAATTTCTCAGAGCATTTGCATTGGGAAGACGATCCTTGTTGTGTAACTTGGCACTTAAGGCATGGCTGAGATGGATGGGAGGACATGGAGCGTGTGAGTTTGGATGTGTGTGTTTTGACATCTTGTTGAATTTGAGCAGCTTAAAGCTTCTTCCTGTGGGGTGACAGCACGTCATTGTGGGTCATAACTGACGCTGCTGGAGTAGAGGGCTTAGGTCCTTTGAGGAGACTTTCTTAGAGGATTAATCAAAGGTTGAATAAATAAACACCCAAAAGGTCAAGAGTGTGCCGGCTTTGTTGCGAAGCTGGCTTATAGGTCTTGTAGGACTTTAGAGGGAAGAAGGTTGAGAGGCTGTGAGTAAACCTCACCATCTTTGATCTTGATGGTCGTGTGTGTGTTCTGTCAAGAAGTGGTTAAGCAATCTGTGTGCTCAGGGGAGAGTAGTAATCAGTGTTGAGCATGGAGTTGAAAATAGCACATACACTTCAGACTGTGAATGTCATAGATTGGAAAAAATGTGGTTATCTTTAGCAAAATAAGACATAGGTTTACTTTAAATTAGTGCATGATGCACATACATGTGTGTTTGAGTATCAGAATCAGTTTTATTGGCCAACTGTGTAAACACACAAGGAACTGGACACATTTTTTTGCTCCCCTTAAGCACATACACAGAATAGATTTATAACAATAGCAAGAATAATAAATGCTGAAGGATAAACAAATATCTAAAATTATGTACATTTGTATAGGCTATACATATTTAGAGAGGATCTGTGAGTCAGAGGTGAGGAAGGAGTAAAAGAGACAGACACAGAGAGAGTGGGGAAGATCCAGCACAAGTGATTAAAGGTATTAAAGGTAGCATCACATACAAGAGCCAGATTTATGGACTAAACATCATCCTCCATTAGCTGATGATAGATAACCAACACACACACACACACACACACACACACACACACACACACACACACACACACACATGAACACACCTCCAGCAGTTCACAACAGAACCTAAAATTTCCATCTCATCTCCTTTCATTTACCTGACACCAGTTGAAACAAGGCCACAGGATGATATATCCTCATACTCTGCCTCCTTCCTCTGTCAGCTTTTGTATCCTTGTGTGCTCCGTACTAGAGAAAGAGGGGCTACAACTGACAACCACTTGATCTTCTAATTATCGTCTTGATTAATTGCATAATCGTCTGGATTTCACACATCTATATTCAGCATGCAAGCATTCCGCAGCCTTGTTAATAGCACAAAGAATTGATTGCTGCAGATTAATTTTATGTCAATGAAGTAATCAATTATAATGTTATAATTGTTGTAGCTTTTGCAACAACATGGAAAAGGATTAAATGAAAGGAAATATCAAAGTGGAGAAAAGAAAACTAGAGCAGGGAGAACAAAAGATGCTGTGTGAAGTATTGGTATGCGTCCAGTTGTTTCAGTGATCCACGCTGCTGCAGCTGGCAACATCACATCCAGCTCTGGGCGGACGGGGTGGCAGCCATCACATTTACACAGTAAATAGCTTCAACTGGCTTATATGGCCTCCACCATCTTCTCCAGTCTGACCCACATCGCTACAGGCGCACACAGGGCACACAAACACACACACACACTTGCATGAGTGGCCCCAGCCATGCTACGGCATGACAATAGCTAATGAAGCGTGGCAGGGAGCTAGCTAGCAAACTAAGCAGCCTGCCCTAGCTGTCTGGCTCCAAGGCTGCCATTACACCCCCATTATCCTCACCTTTTCTCCAGCCCGGCTTCTCATGTCTGGGAAGAAACACATGATTGCCTTTACAATCTCCTCTGCCACCTCGTTTTCTTTTATTTGCCTCTAGTCCTCATTTTTGCAGAATACAGAAAGAGACAGCCTCATGTAGGCTGTCCCTTCTATTCCTCCAAGGCCTTTCCATGATGTAGCTTTTGCAAATAAAAAAGTGTGTGCGTAGTCAAAACTGACCTGAAATTTCCTGTCTCTTCAAACAAGCTCAACTGGAATGCATAGCATAAGTTTCTTGCTGTGTCAGCACTGATGAGCACTGATAATATCCACCCATCTCAATTAAATCCTACACAATTAATCAGTAATTGGAATCACTGAGTCAAACAGCCAGGAACAAGACACCTCACGAGTACTGTGTCGAAGGCGATCACCATGGCGATAGCCCCCAAGGAGTGGTCATGTGATCTGCCCTTGAGCACTGGATCTGCAGCAAGGGCCTCAGCAAAGTGGTGGTATCACCAGGCATGACTGTAAGGGTCAAAGGTCATGCTGGGGTATTGGGAATGCTGATGAGATGGATTAAAAATCCATAGAGTGCAGGATGATACTGTTATTGTGGAGGGGTGAAACTGAAGGGACTTTATAGGGAGTAAACAACGTCAGCGATGAAATAGCACAGTCATATGTTTTAATACGCATATGATCAATAAAAAGGCGCTCCTTAATGTCATGTGATTGGTGCCGTTGGTCTGTTGGTAGGATCATATTTTTTCTCACCAAACTCAGTGGAGGGTTGTAGCATGGGCCCAGAAAGAACTTTTAAAGAATTTTGGGGCTGATAAATTAGGTTGAATGTGGTGAAAAACGGCATTTATTTTTACATTAAGTTTGGCTGTGGAAAAATGATGTGGTCAGAGGTGTTAGGTGTCCGAGTGCCCTCGGTTTGGCAGCTTACATTTACACATCTCACAACTTCATCAAAATAAGACTGTATTTTAGGGTAAAAAACCTTCCACATTTGTTTGTTTGAAAGATAAATTCAAATTCTGTGATTGCTTTTGCTGTTGATTACAATTCATTTTGGTTTTATAGAATTGCACTGACACGATTAGATTCCCATGACAAGCAGTTTCTAATGATCTAGATGATGGCTGTATTTGTGTTTCTTTTCCCTGTTGGATCAGTATATTTGTATATACAGTATTTCAGTTTTTCCTGTGGTGTGGATGTCAACTCTCTCTCCATTCCATATCTCTTCACCGTCTCTCTCTCTCTCTTTTATCTTCTTTTTACGTCTACCCACTATCTCTCTATCATCTGGTGTTGGATCCATTAGGGAGGATTCAGTTTCTCTGTTGGAACCGGATCCCATGCAGCTGTCTTATAGTGGCGACATTGGTTAGATTCATTGTTGCTGTGAAGTCATTAGTTAAAAAGATCTTGATGAAGTTGGCTGCTACTTGGATGACATTGAAACGAACACACCGAGGGAGGCAGGCAGCCGTTAATCTAATTCAAACTTGAATTGCTTATTTCAGCTGTGCTAATCTTGGCCGATACAAAGTTTTTATATTAGTGTTGTTGTCTTTTTTTTTTTAGGAAACATAATTCAGAAAAAAGAAGCTTTAGGTAATTTACAATTATTAGATTCTCTGTGGTGTTTGTTATTTCAGTACATTGATGGCATTTTGAGCAGAGAAGTTAGTTTTAAACTGTGAAATGTCCTGGCAATGTTGTATCTTTAACAAGTTTTGGATAACTCTGTCTTAGGGCTCACTGCAAAAAAAGAATGTTGCCTGATAGAATTATTTTACCTTTTTTTTTTTTACTCTACAATGCCAGCATCATCTGTAAACATCCAGCATCTCTCAAGCACCTGGTTTTTAGAATATTAGAAGGGATGTTACTGATCAGATCACTGACCATCCATCATTTTATCCTGGCTCAGCTACATCACATTTAAGGGATCATAATAAGCAAAAAAAGAAAAAAGAAATCTATCCATCCATTTTCTATCACGCTTATCCATTAAGGGTTGCGGGGGGCTGGAACCTATCCCAGCTGACATTGGGTTAGAGGTGGGGTTCACCCTGGATGAGTTGCCAGCCTGTCGCAGGGCCATCAGGAACAATTAGGGGCGCAGTATCTTGCTCAAGGATATTGGATATGGTCACGGGGGGGAGTGAGGATCAACCAGCAACCATTTGGTTGCTAGACGGCCACTCTACCTCTGAGCCATGCCGCCCCCTGGTATCAGCATTATCCCCCATAATCCTGTATTGGTCAGGCCCTATTTCTACCCTGATAATAAACTTAAGTTATGCAACAGCAACTCGCTGAGGAAACAAAGGAAAACGATTCTCTTTTAGGTGCCCTAAATGTGGCATATTTGTATCCTGCTGTGCCTTTAGCTGCAGTTTGGCTAGTTAGCATGCAGTTGGAGCACAGACTTCCTCTCTCATTATTTTATCTTCCGTCAGTGTATTAGTCTTTCTGGTGTCGACACTGTAATTTATACTCAGCAGAAATGGGGGAAGAGAAAGAAATTGGGCTGGTTAATTTTTGGTATAGAGGAGGAGAAGAATATGGAACTACATTGCCCTGGTAGAGAGATGATCCCATAGTGGAACTGAGAAAGAAATGATAAAGTTAAATGAGGAATGCTGGAGAGGGAAAGACCAAGATAGAGACATATAGGGAGCAAAGAACAGGAAAGGACAGCAGAAACCTCAGGAGAGAGCAGATGGAGACGGCCGGGGAGCCTCAGAGAGATCAAGATAAAAAGCAGTAGGGGGAAGAGAAGAGAGGAGGGAAAGCGAGGGAAGATAAAGGGAGAAGCTAGATTGCTCTCTGCAGACTTGCGCAGTGTGTTGGGTAATGTTAGGTCACGGGGGGACTAATCTGATGCTGCAGCATTGAGGCAGTGGAATGATAATGACCTGTTTATGTGTGGGGAAGCATGTATTTGTGTGTGCAGCTTTGCATATGTATGTGTGAAAGATAACACGTTTGCAAATGAAGGTACCACTTATGGTTTCCTTTTGTTCCTAGCCGCACACCAATGCAGAAAACTTACTAACACACACACACACACACACACACACACACACACAGACACACACACATCGCCCCTCAACACCTTTTACCCTGTAGAACTGAGTCACCGTCTGCTGCATAACTGAGAACAGTATTCGTCTGTTGTGTTGGAGAACACTGTTCAACTGTCTCTTCCTGCAACATGGTCACGGGAGTCTGGGGTTTATTCAGCTCTGGGCACATGAAAGACTTCCAATGTCCCAACTGACATGTTCTAATCACACCCAGGCCTCTATTTTCACTGCAGGAACCTGGTGGTCAAGGCACATCGCACTACTGTGGCTGTTTTGGTGTTTAGTGTTGGCACACACTGTCATGCTGAGTGTGGCAATTCCACTGAGAACGGTCCATGAATACTTGCCTTAAATGCAGAATGAGCAGGATTTATCGGTTGCAGTTTGTAATCAAAACATTAAAAGTTGGCTCCTCCTCCCCGTTCAACAACACCAAGTCACTCTTCATCCTACAATTTATTTTGAGTTGTCTTCATTTGGTTTTTCATTTTGTTAAACTCATATTTACCCCTTATTTTCTCAAATAAAATATGGACTAGGTAAAAAGAAAACAGTAGAGGGGGAGAAATAAGTGCACAGACTGTTTTCTGGTTACTCTGCTCTCTCCGGCTGAGTTGAGAGAAACTTGGTCCTGATGTTCTCTGGTACTGGTCACAAAGATTGTGCTTAATTTAATGACAAGCCATCCAATAGTAGTTCAGATATTGCAGTTGGGGCCAAAGTAGTGGAGTGACCAACACTATATTGCTTGTTCAATACAGCCAATTACCAATATAAAAAAAAAAATCATGCCCATCGGACTTTTTCGGGGATGGCCCAATTTAGCCATGCTAAGTTATGCTGTTCACCAACCTCAATACAGACAGGGACATAAACTCTTCTATTAAAGTCTCACAAGTTATGTGATGAAGCTGAGATGGTTAGAGGGACAGTCCACTTGTCATTATTTTTAATTAGCTTCACCTCAGTCCAACACCAGCGGTCTGTCTGCCTGAAACTACTGGCCCCTGATTCACTCTCACTCTCAGCTAACAGGAATATGCAAAAGGACAGTTCCAGATGCACTGGTATGTTAATCACCTGCCATTCAGATCATATTAAGTGACTACTTTTTGGGAACAGTGTTGTAGTGTTGTTTTTGTAGTGTTCAGAGTTTATTTTAGGGTAATGAGTTAATTTTAATTGGAGAGGTGGGGATGTGCTGTGGATGTTGAATTTCTGAAGTATATGTGAGATATGTTGGTAAAGAGATGCATCTGACTTATATTTGTATGTGTGGATGCATTACTGCCTTTATGCTTGCACACATCAAACTGAACAGTCACTGAGAAGGATCCTTAGCAGGTGGGTGTCAGGGCCCCATGTGACTTGTGGAAGAATTCAAGGCTGAGTTTGCCTTGTTGCAACATTTCTCTGTCTACGTTAACAGAGGAGAGCCCAGCGACTGTTTTCTCTCTTCATACGTTCATCTTTTTTTCCTGCCCTATGGAGTATAGCTCATGTGCGGTCGCTAAGAAGAGATGGAGTCTGGCTTTATGTGCGCTCCGCTTGCGCCATAGAGCCCTACGACACAGGTAGAGGAGAAAAACATCAGAAAAGGAGAGTTGAATGCTTGTGGGTGTTACATTGCAAATCTTGTTGGCAAGAAAGGCGGTGCAAGTTTGAATTTCTCTATTTATCAAGGCGCCTCAATGAGATCAGCTAGTCAATGAGCAAGAGAAGGTGGCAGAGGGACCGGATTGACTTGAGCAATGGTCCAAATTATGATTAATAGCTACACCAAGGAGATTATTTTTTCATTCATGTCTGGTGGTCTGTTTCTGTTTGTTTGTTTGTCTCTCTGCCCATCTGTTCGGCAAAACCTACAAGACCCATTTGAATGATTTTGTGTGTAAAGACTGATCCAGGATTATTTTTCTGTATTTTCTTCAATATTGCTAGATAGCCCCCTCGATTTTCATTTTTGAAGAAATATTAAATAAGTTTGGGCTCTGGGAAAACTTGATCAGATTGGAACTGTACCTGCACAGAGCATTTACTTTGGGAGGAAGCAAGTTACGTAAATATTTTAAGATGCTAGTAACACAGTATTTATGTCTTCGATTGTTGGATATTAAACAGTCGACTAGTCATTTTCTTCCTAAAATGGTTCTGCAGCATAAAAATGTGGTTTGACTCCAGGAGTTTTCAAAATGAGATAAACAAAAACTCTCTTTTCACCTAGAAACTGCTGATGTTTTTCCAAGTGTTTGCCCCTTTACCGAATTATTTTTTGTCTTCCTGGGGACTCATGATCTACAGAAATACACTTTATCATCTCCTTTCATCTTTGTTTCTGCTTATCTTCTGAGAAGATTAAACTTCTGTTAAAACTGCAAAGCAATCATACGTTTACGTGCATTCATACAGCTAATTGCATTTCACCTCGTTTAATGTATGAGGATGGCAGTTATTCATGCTTTTTTTTTTTCAGATCAGATATGTGAAACAGAGTAGATCACCTAAATGAAGAATTAAACTAAACATTTGATTAATTCAATTGTAACCATATCAGACATGTCAACTGAAAAATATCTTCTCTCTTTACAGATAGAGAAGATATTTGATTGACAAGCCAATATTATGTTGCAGTCATTTAGAGGCAGGTTTATACAGATCTGACAGTGATTCATATCAATTCTTTAGGACCTGCCTCTGAAAACTCATAATGTCTTGTTACTTTTCAGAAGGATTATTAAACAACCATGTGAATTATTGTTAATTTCAAAACAGTGAACCATATCACAGATTAGATCACAATATTTTTCCCAGATATATTTATGAAATATTCACTTTATCAAGGCATTTTTATGGTTTAACTTGAGACAAAAGCTAAAGAAATTATTTGTATATGTGACTTAAGGTTGATCCACCCCAGACATAAAGACAAAAATCATTCTCTTGACTTAAAAAAAATGTGTCTGAGATGTTTTTGTTTTTCATATAAAAGTTAAGTTTTGAGCAAACTAGAATATAGAAGCACAATCTTCTTTTGGATTGAACACACATCTCTCACATAGCTTTAAAGCTCGCTGTTTTCATTAAGGTTTCCAAAACACACATGCGCGTGTGTGTGTGTGTGTGTGTGTGTGTGTGTGTGTGTGTTTGTTACATCCTGAACCACAACCGACTTTAGAGTCATTGTGATATCACAAATGACGCTCTTAGGGAAACATGCGTAGACACTCCCCCCCCCCCCCCCCTTCTGCTCAGGTTGCAATGGGATGAGATATTCAGCTCAGAGAACTATGTGACCATCTAGAATTGTATTAAATTATTATTACGGTTTAAAACTACTATTAGAAACAAGTCTTAGACAATTTAATGTCCTGATAAGATGACATTTCAACTTTGATATGTTTTTGATAAGCCTAAAACCATATAATTTCACATTGTATGCTGTGTGATTGCTGGCAGCCTTGAGACCGGTATACCACTAGAAGCCTATTTTCAGAACATGAATGTGTAAACAGTCATTAGTGTCAAACTCTTGTACAAACATCATTCTCAGCATTGGAGCTTATACACCTCAATAAACACACAAGAAAAAAAACTGCCCTTTTTTTTAATTTGCAAGAAATGATTTAATGATTTAATTAAAAAATGTCAAACCTTCCACGTAAAAGTCCACCTGCAACATACCCTGCGTGCTGGTTTATTCACACAAAAGTGTAAATTACTTGAAAAGCTACAGTGACCCGTGATGGTGACTCCAGGGAACGCTATTGTTTTGCTGCATGAGGTAACGAGCGTGACTTTACATATTCAGCTGAAAAAAAAATATGTAGGCTCAAGCATTTTACATTGTTCACTACATTTGACCTTAACTGATCTTGACAAAAACATCTAAACTTATAGCAACAATGTCAGCTACCCACAGCAGGACAAGAGACATTGACAAGGCTTCAAACAACATTCTCAACCAGGGCAATACAAAATAAGCTGGTAAAATACTTTGCATCAAAGAAAGCTATGCAGTACACTTTTGGTGGTTTTAGTAATCACATCTGTTTGTTTTTGCAAACCCTTGCCAGCTGTAGAAAAGACTTCATTAGTCCCTTGATATACGTCCAGTTTTATGAATATGTCCCTCTTTCTTGTTTACCAATCATGAGTTAACGTGAGCTTCACATGCATCTGCTGTTATATGTTTGCACTGCATTCAACATACGTGCACATGGTGCCCAATAATGCTCTTGCTTGCTGTGAGTGAGTGCTGGCGGATGTAACGTCCACAATACCACGCTTTGTGGTTGGCTGACATCTTTGGAATGTATAAATACCAAATGTCAATGAATGAGTGTGCTATAGAAGCCTGCAGGGTTTACAGAGCACACTGCACAAAGACATAGCAGATGACCATTTATCCTCCTCCATTTAAGATATGTGCTTTAATGTTGCTATAAGGAGTACAGTCAACCAGCGTCCCAGACTAATGACTGTTTGTATTACAGGACACAGGAACACATGTGACACGCATGCACATACACATACACGCACACCAAGGAAAACCTAGAGTTATGGAAATAATTTTGCTTATTTACAAGTTTGTGATTGGGCATCTGGATGTTTCTGTGTGTGTTTTCAAAATAGAGACATGTGCTGTTGGCTCGGCAGTCGCTTGGCCTCGAGGGGCTGTGTGCGCGCGCGTGTGTTGCTGACCTACCAGCCATGTAAAGCAGTATTTCTGTTTTCCGATGCTAAAATTCTTCCAAGTCAGCTGGCGTTATCATGTTTCCTAATACCCAACAGATGTGTTTCGCTTTGATGAAGAATAGAATTAGAATAGAATTGAAGAATCACTGTATTTGTGTGTGCTACAGGGTTTTGTGTAGATTTTGCTCCAGTTTTTGTTTCGTCATCTTTGAGTATTTTGTTTTCATTTGTGTATTTATTGTAGATTTACTTTCAAGCTTAGTCAATACAGCGTGGTGCGTGGTCTTGAATCCATCAGCTGCCCGTGGGGAATCTAAGCATCAGTCAGTTCAGCCGGATTGGTGTTTCCTGGACCCTGTGGCACCAAGCAGAGCCTTAGTATTCATGTTTTATTTTTAGAAAGCTGTTTGGCGTAAACATGAAGAACCCTGCACAAAACACTGTGACCTTATCATTATTGTAAAAAAGCAAATGAACTTTCGGTTTTCACACAAGCATCTGAATTGTATTCTCTCATTTAGCTCAGCATCTATTGCGTGAGGAGGTAGTAAACAGGATTCATGGCTGCAGGGGTTTAGCTGCCTATTTTACTCAAATGCTGGGTTTGTGTTACTGGCCACTACCTCTGTGGAAAATTCAAAACTGATTTGATTCATGTGCCAAAATGAGCACAACCATTTATTTTTCATCTTTTTGTTCTATCTTTGTGTAAACCTAAAAACCCTGTGACTATTATCTCTGGACAGTTTTTTTTGGTGTTTTTTTGTTTGTTTTGTTTTTTGTAGAGATGGCTTAGTTGAGGTTAAAAAAAAGAGAGAGGCCGGTGAAATAAAATATAGTGTGAAATGTATAGTCTGAGCTAGATGGTAGGCCATAGTTATGATGCCTCACTTGTGTGATTCCCTGTGAAGGAATTCCACTTGTTACAGCAGCTCAGCCAGCGGCAATTAAAGCAATACTTTACATGCATGAAAAATAAATACGTTAATCAGATCCTGTGCATCTGTAGCTCCCAAAGCACTGAAAAGGTAAACTGTATCTAATAATCCTAATACTTTTCAATTGATTTGTGCTCTGAGTAATCTGTCACGTTCCGCCATCTCTCTTCCTCAGTCTGGATGATAGAATCATCGTACTTGAGGAAAACTCACCTTGAGCCTCTTCTCCTTTCAAGAGCTATTGTAAGTGAGTCATATAACTCTTTTAAATATGACATCTTTAGCAATGCACTGATGTGATCAATATTGGTCTTCTTACCAAAATCACAGGAGTCAGCTACACCGACTTATATCAATAAGTTCAGAAAACTAAAACCACCTCAACTACCTTATATGATGGCATAAGCCTCCTCCACTGTATGACGTCCAGCTTTGCACCACATAGTAATAATGTATTAAGCAGGTAGACGTTATGTGGGGGCAGTGCAGCCGGTGACGTCAGGCTGCATCCTGAAAATAGTGGTGAGGTCTCAGCTCTCACACAGACAGATACACTGGAGGAGAGGAGGGAATGAGTCAGCTGTCCAGCAGACACAGGCCAAGAAAGAGAGAAAATGAAAGATGGATGATGAATCAATCAGAGACTTTACCTTTGGAATGGCTAAGCAGGGCTGAAGGACACCCGCAGTCTAAATCCCACGCCTTACCATTGAGAGAGGAGGATGATGCTCTTGTTGCTAAGGAAAACCTGTTACCTTGGTGATAACGAGACATGTTAAAGGATGAGTCATCAAGTTTAAACCTGAGAGCGGTCAACTGTTCCATATGGCTTCTCAGTGCTTGGTGAGGTGTTAGCAACGCTTTGTGACTTTCTTTGTCATCAACTGTAACTGCGGCATCACGCCTGTGAAGAAATGGAGATGAAAATATCATACTTCATCAATCATATTCCCAAGCAATGAAAGACTGTTGAACTAAGTGTTGGAATCAGAAATAATTACATTAATTAAATTGCTGGGCTTAAAAAGGATTCCAGTTTTTGGACATGGCATGTTCATGCATTTATTGTTAATTTGCATTTCACTTTGGCCCAACAACAGAAGGAAATAGAAAAACAGACTAACCTAAAAGATGTCCCTGCTACCCTGGCTCTTTCTGTGCTACATGTGTTTGGAGGAGTTTTCCAATGAGATTTTAAGCTGAATATTCTCCTGCTTTTTACATCAGCATTATTTTTCAAACATGGTCAGCTGCTCTGCATGTCCTGTGTTGATTTTTTTAACTCTAGGCTCATAGATGAACATTGATTCAGTTCATGTAAAAACACAAACACCGTACTCCTCCCTAGAATTGCCTCTGATACAACAATATATCTGTTTGAATCATTTTTAAACACTGTGTGTTTGTTTTCTTACATAATTTTGTGTAGATTCTGTCATATATAGGCCTGGAGTATGGCAGTTTCATGTCTAGAGGGGATAAAAATGGACTAGCCTTGTAGAAATAGAGGTCTGGGTCTGTGCAGTTCCGGTGGTCAGTGCAGCAGCTCCAGCTGATTACAAAGGAAGCGATCTGCAATGACAGATGAATGCATTGAAGATGTGGTGAAGTGTTTCAGCCATACCACAACAGTCAAAACCAAGATTAGAGACAGTTAAAGTTGGTAAAATCCTGTATGCCTCATCAGTTTTCCTTCTCATATACAAACAAAATATTTCACTTCTCTGTTTTGTGTTTTCAAGCTCGTATGTGTCATTAAAAGAGTCTGGATGAATGATGAATGAAATCAGAAAACAATGTTAGCTTGAATTAGTATAAGACTAAAGTGTTGTGAGAGTAAATTATTATTTACTTTCTTTAGATTATAGTTGTTTAAGCATCTCAGTTTCAAAAGAATCTTCTTAAATCAAACATTTTGACATTGTTGCTGTAGCTTCCATATCCACAACACTGTGGTTGATCCAAGTTCTAAATGCATCTCCTGTTCCATAGTAGAAGTTATAATCCTTGTCATTTGCAAATGCTGCCGACTTCAGCAAGAACTGGGATCTAAAGCCTATGAACAGATGGGTGTTAATGTTGTTCATAGACCTCTCAATGGAGAGTTCAACTGTGGAGGATCTAGCCTGAAAGAAAGATGAAAATGATGTTAGTGTCAGTAATTGTAATTGTTGATTAAGCTACATTTAAATGAAGAAGATCACTTGTTTTTCAGGTAAAACTTGGGAGATTCTTTTTTACCTCTACACTGTCGATTCAGCAGTTTAGAGAAACAGAACTGTTCAGGCACGATTGCACAGTGTGGTCTGATGAGAGATTTTTGTGAAGGGAAAGTTGGTGAAGAATCCAATCCTCAGTGGCATCTCCGATTCCATCTCAATCTTGTGGATTTTGTCTAAATGAAATCATTTTACATCTGTTTTCTTGCTCTGTTCTTCACATCCTTCAACACTATACTTATTATTTCCACTGCAGTCTTGATGAGTATGCATGACTGAGCAAGTTTAATAGTAATGATGAAGCTTGGACGTTCCTCTGCAAAGACAAACCTATCTTTCTGTACACAAGCAATCCTGAGAAGAAAAACGGTGCTCTATTGTATTCTAATTTCCTGAATCAAGACAGGCACACTGGACTAAAATGTAACACTGGAGCTGCAGATGCCATTGAGGGGTGTGAGAGTGGAAATGATGAGACTGAAAATGGGCAGTGTGTGTGTGTGTGTGTGTGTGTGTGTGTGTGTGTGTTCGTGTTCAGCTTTGACAACACACACTTGAGTCAGGGTTGAAGAAGCAGCACAGGCATGCCCAAGCACATGACATGATGTCGACGAGTGGAAAGGCACATCCTGCTGCTATTTACTTGACAAGTTTAGAGGCTGAAAGATTCCTGTCTGCGCTTGTGTTATGGTCACATATTTAGGCTGTACCAGATTCATAATTACGTTTGCAAGGGGAAATTTTTTATTATGCAGCACTTCTGAAGGTTGAAATCAGGCTCAGGAGATCAAACATTCAATTTTTGTCAGTTATGGTATTGATATTTAAGCTGGAGATGCATTACCCCACTGTCTTAGTGGGTTTTACACAGGAACCACAGTTGAGTTAGCCTACATAGACTAGCCTTGATGCCAGTTTGTCACCTCACCAGAGGATATTTGATTTTACTCACCCTCCAACTCCTCCATAGTCTTTTCAGTGCATGTTTCCCATGTCTACCTCTCCACAACTTCACCCAAATGTTTTCTTTTTCTTTTTGGCACAGATGGTGGCACATGTAAAAACAGCTTCTCTCTCACCTCTGTGTTTGTTTACTCCAGTTTAGTCGTTTTTGCGAGTGTTTTCACTAGAGTTTAAATTTTTTGCTCATCATAAATACCTGCTAAAGCCAGTCATTTAGCGTTCATGATCTGTAAGGAAGTCATCTTGTGTATTCAGGGTTTAGGCAACATCAAATTGCTAGTTAGAAGCATATTATTGTGCAAGTTATATGAAAATTATCTTCATACCAAACACACATTTAAAGTGTGTTTTCTGACATTGCCGTCACCTGCCATGTGCCACCTAAATTACTCGTGTGGTGACTTATTATTGCACAGCGCACACTTATTTCTTGTGTTTTACCTCCAATGTTGCCATGCCAGGGATGTTACACCTACACAGAGGACTGCCGCTAAAGATGCTCTGTCTCTGAAATAGGCATGGTAACCCTTCTCACAGCGCAACTTTTTTGGAAATCTTTGTGTGAATGAATGAAACCCAAGGTTGATTTCAGTTTAATTCAGGGTTTCTCTTTAGATTTATGTTTTTCTGGTTGGAAAGCAACAGCGTTCGCGCTTCAGCAAAACCAGACTGAGGGTTTAGCAATGACAGAGTGCTGTCTAACAGATAATTTTCTCCTTATTTGTTTGTTTGAAGTAAAAAAATAAAAAGAAGCCATTTTAGTGTTGCAATGTTTGGAAGATATGTGGCTTTAAAACAAAAAAATGTTCAATATGGGCTGGCCATGAAGCAATCTGTGGCTTCATGACACGGATACAGGAGGGGTGACGTCTTGTTTCTCTGTCTGCTTCAACTTGTGTGTATTTGGGACCGGGATGTTGCTGTAGCTCATCAAGTGTTCATTCTATTCTCCCACCTTCACAAAGCCTCATAATCAAGCTTCTAAATCACATGACAGGCAAGATGAAATGTAGAAATGTACCGTCATGAGTTCAGCAACACAAAGACATGGCGTCTTTTATATCAGCACATAAATACTGAGACTACCCACGAAGGATAGTCCACATGGTTCATACTTGCTGCCTGGAGGAAAGGTGAAGCCACTCACAAACACACACTTGTCAAGCTGAACCATGACAGTGTTTGTGCCATCCTGATAATCGCCACTACTCCTCCATTATACCCACTCACATTAGCGCCGGGTAGGTTCTGTTTCACCAGTGAGCAAACAAGCGGTGATCTGTTAGTCATGGTCACAAACCTTTATGCTCCAACCTTGAAGGCAGAGACATAAAAAGCACCGCTGATAATTGATTGACATTGTGGCTGACATAACGCATATCCTTAGTTTAAGATAAGCAGTATTTTCCCTCAGATTTGGGTTTGGGCTGACGGACCTCAGCTGAAATTTCCCAATAATTTGGTTCTGTTTGCCTAGGTTTATAAATACCAGTAGTATTTGATGAGATTCATGGTTTCAGGTGGTGCGGGACAACGCCTACTCCTTCTGTTCAGCCTGGTAACAGCCATCTTTTCACAAACCTACCTCCTTATCTCTATTTACTTTTTCAAAAGTTGGAAGGTACTTCAGATTTATGGGGATATGGTCAAGGTCTGGGAAGGTTCACACACTAAAACACTTGGTTAGGGTTCAGGATGGATCATGGTTTGGGTTTAAATGAGCAGTTTTGTTAAGGTTACGGGACAATCGTGGTATTTAAAACACAGCCTTGACTTTGCGGTTGAAAGGGGAAACAAACAGTGGTCTCCCATTGCAACATTTGTCTGAAACTTGTGAGTCATTGGCTATCAACAACATTCCTCCCACGAAAAGAGTCTGATGTTTTGTTGAGCCATCCATAACTCCAACCTCTTCAAAAAATGCAGACTTTCTTGGTGTCTATTGACTAGTCTTATTTCTTCTGTTGCTCCGGTCATAATTACGAGGCCGCTGAGGGTCTCTCTCACATTAACATCAATATAGGTTATTTTACCGCTTTTACCAATGACCTTTTATTGTTATTTTCCTTTTGGATGGGGTGTCATCTGCATCAGTACTTTAAAAGAAAAAAAACAACAACCCACTTTGTAAATCAAATGATACATACTATAAGAATAAGAATACTTTATTAATCCCACAGAGGGGAAATTTAAATAGTTTCAGCAGCATTTACAGAGGGAAGAAGAAGGATAATATAAATTAAAAGAAAGACAATATTTATAAAGTAAGAAACAAAAAAACTAAAATAAATATATCTTAACATTTATATTGGACAATTTACAAAAATATTTACATGAAGTATGAAAAATGGGAATAGGTTATTGCACCATTAATTGCACATTTCTTAAAAGCAGACACGTGAATGTTCTCAGTGTGTGGTCGTACAGCCTGATGGCGGCAGGCAGGAATGACCTGTGGTAGCGCTGCTTCTTGCACTGAGGGTGCACTAATCTGGAACTGAAGGAGCTGCTCAGGTACTCCACAGTGTGATGCAGGGGGTGGGAGGTGTTGTTCATGATGGATGTCATCTTGGCCAACATCCTTCTGTCTGCCACCTCCTGGTTGGAGTCCAGTGAACAGCCCAGGACAGAGCTGGCTCTCCTCACCAGTTTGTCCAGAAGATGAATGATTAGGGAAAAAAACAAAAAACAAAACAACCCCCCCCCCCCCCAAAAAAAAGGGGTGACCATAGATGCGATGTACACCCCTGTTGAGACACAAATTGGTTCTCCAGGTGTGGAAATTTGTACCCATTGGATGAGGAAATCTATTTAATATGACTTCAACCAGAGGGTGTTAACTAATCTCAGCTGATTGGTTTGTATGGAATCCTGAATATTGCTGCGCGTGATCCCTTATTTGAATACTGATTGTGGTGGTTTAGTTCGGTGCAGATTTAATCATGAAACAGACTGTTATGAAGATGAAGACCCTGCTTCGATGCTTAAACTAACAGCTTTTAGGAACAATGACTGACAAGCTGAATGATTGATTGACTCTAAATTGACTCTTAAAGGGTTTAAGATCTTACTTTTGTACTAACAATAGCAGGAAATCAAGCCAACGTAACCCGTGTTTCTGATTACTTGAATCTTATGCAGCTTGTTGGGAGTTAATGATGTAGGTTCTGTTTTGCTGTTCTCATGTGAGCTTGTCGACACCCCCCTTTTTGTTAACCTCCTCCACCTTTTTTTTCAGGGAATTTTCAGATAGAACGAGACGTAGTTAAATCAAATTTGACTGAAAACTCTCACTATAAGTATCTTGAGTGTTAAATGTTATATGATGTGGGTGTTGTAATGTTCTGTTTCTTGGTCATGTTTGTTTGCCTTTCTCTCTATTTACTGTATTTGTGTGTCTCTCTCTCTTTTACCCATCTCTAGTCATCAGTCTGTCTTCGTCTACACAGCCTGCATGTTACTGTTTGTCTCTTTGATCGTTGAGTTTCTGTCTGACTTTTCTCTCTCTGTATCTGACGTCCTTTTTCTTTCTGTTTCTTACTTCCTGCACGCCTGCTGTTAAGCATCTTCTCTACCTCTCTCTTGATGTTTGCTTTCAGTTTGTTGGCTCCATCTCTCCATTCTGCTTGTCTTTCAAGGCTGTGGTGTCTCTGCTGTCTTAATGTTTTTACTGCTCTGCTGGTATTCACAAAGTTATGGGGGGGGGGGGGGGGGGGCTAAATGGACAGCCAATGACAAGATGAGCTGTATAAAAGCATTGAGCTTATAGATGTGAGGTATGACACCCTACGTGACTGCTTTGGTAAAGATGCAGCATCCTACTGCAAGGACACAGCTGTCGAGAGAGAGAGAGAGAGAGAGAGAGAGAGAGTGTGAGAAAGAGAGTGTTTGTGTGAGTGTGTGTGTGTGTGTGTGTGTGTGTGTGTGTGTGTGTGTGTGTGTGAGAGAGAGAGACAGAGAGTTGTAAAATGGCAATGAAATCTCAATGCCAAGTTATCTTCTGTCCTTCACTGCAGCATTGGGAGAAGCAGCATCGTTCTGTGTGTGTGTGTGTGTGTGCGTGCGTGCGCGCATGAGTCCGTGTATATGTGTGTTGGCATCGCCATCATGTTAACGCTTTGTGTTCTAGATTTTCCCCTCTTGTGCTGCAGTTGCCATGGCAATGCACCAAGAGGCTCTATCATGTGTCTGCGGCTGTGACCGCAGTTTATAACAGCTCACAAGCACTGGCTTTGTGTGTTTTTATTTTCCATCTTAATTTTGAATTTGATCGTGTGTTTGTGGAGTTCCTTCTTTTTTGCTTGTTTTTTTTTTTTTCTTTTCTGGGGAGGCATTGTTGAAACAGCCAGTTGTCTTAAAGTGAAAATCAATTGAGTCATGATCAGGAAATGCTGGATTGTTTGGAACTGTCAGGCTTTGTCCTTGAATTGAAGAACGCGAGAGCCATGTTTTCCCCTTAATCATTAAAATACTGAGGAAGGAATATTGCTATTGTGTTGATCCATCACCTGTTTACTGTTACTCTACACAATTTATGTACCAATTTATGTGTGTTTTATAGTCATGTGGGTATTTTATTCACTTGTTTGTATTATCTGCCACTCCTCTGATTGTAGAAAGTCTTGCTCAAGGGCTGCAAGTGAAATATAATAATTTGGCTAAATTTACAGAAATATTGTTTTAGTATTTTTGTTCCAGTAAAATATACATGTCAGAATCTAAGTTAATTAAAGCTTGTTATTGAAGATGTGCATACTGTACTGTCTGTTAGGCGGCACAGTGACAAGATGGAACAGGTGGGACTGGTCATCACTGCGTAACCTCAAATCTAAACCCCGTGAGTGATCCATCAGTGAGCGTTGTCCTGGATATGGGGGCCAGCTATGAATACCCAAAGTTTAGCCAGGGCAGGAGAAAGAGGCAGGCTGTACTCTGCAACCTATTTGTTTCCCCTCTTGTGGGTTGAGTTCCATTTCAGACTAGCAAAGGGAAGTGGAACAAGGCTGGTAACTAAAAGCACTGGCCAGGGAAAAGAAGCCCAAAAAGTCACATATTGTATTTTCAACCAAATGCCACTCTATTGTTTGTCATTTTTTAGCTAGATATAATTTGAATATTTGCCTGAATATCCAGATATGAACAAATTAATGCAGACCCACTTTAATTATACCAATTTCTCATTATAATTATAGAGATTTACAGTTTTTAAGTATCTTACATAAGTTAAGAGGGTGAACAGTAGTTCTTCATGGCTCTGAGTGAGTGACCACCACTAGTTTGTTAAATAAAAGTTATAAATTAAGCAGCATTAGGGAACTTTTTTAGAAGTGCTGGTGTCAACTTATACATGACAATGATTATCCTCATTCCAAAGGCAAAATATCAGTGTTTCAGTTTTTTTTTGAAGAAGTTGTTCCAGTAATTTATTTGTTGACTTGTGGCTTGTCCCTTATTTCAAAAGTTGCAGTTGAAGTCAAAAATGGTAAAATATTCTTTTATGCTTTTTCCTCCAATCACTTACAAGGCTTGAATGAATTTTATATTTCCATGCACTGCAGCAGGTTCTGGTGTATTTATTGTATTGTGATCAACAGTGTACCGGATGCTGTGGCGTCCCTCTATTTGGACAACATGAGTGTTTGTAAATGGGTTATTTTTGGTTCAGCATTGCTGGCTTCGTATGCTCATGTCAGCTAAATCGCCTCTTTATTTTATTCCAAGCACAGATTTCAGTGACATCACTTCCTGAGCCTTTTTTTTTTCTTTTTTCTTTTCTACTTTTTGGAGGAAAGACTTGTCAAACTTGTGTCTTGAGAACAACAAATATGAAAGCTTTCATGAACGAAGTGCTGCATGAATCACTGTTGAATGCTGCCTGTCAGCAATGGAGACTTAAACAACTCACATTTATATATTTGAAAATGTCCCAAGTTATTATTTTGACATTAGTCATCTGTACTTACAGCTCAGTCTACAGTTGCTGAGTCACAGCCAGAAATAATGAAAAGATTCAAAGAAATGTTCTGACAGGATTTCCAGTGAAAAGTCTCTTGAGAAGTTACTCGACTAATCCCATTGTTGTGTTTACAGGCCTGAGACCCAGCAGAAAGCCCCGGTAAGTGTCCCTCCTCCCCCTCCACCCCCTCCACCTCCCCCTGAGCCGGCAGGGCCCCCAGAGCCGGAAGAGGAGATCCTGGGCTCCGATGATGAGGAGCAGGAGGACCCCGCAGACTACTGCAAAGGTCAGAAACTCACATACTGAAGGCATTTGTGCCAAACCATTGCTTCCATTCTCCACATCCGTCACTCTCTGTTTGCCCCTCTTCCTCTGTCCAGACGGGATTTGCTGCAGTGTCATCTTTGCCATCAGCGTAACAGGCTCAGTAGTTATGACACCAACATTTCAAGGTTGTTTGGTTGCTGCCAGAAAGGAGCGTCAGTCCAGTTCTTGCAGTGGCTCAGGATGCCAAAGGCTGTGTTGTCTGCTCAGAGGTTCATTTTCATGACACAGCTCTGTTACAGAAAGCTACATGCCCGTAGTGTAAACATTGTAGTACATAATGCACTTCACTTATCATTTGATATCTGTAGGAAGTACTGCTGCATGTTTTAAATGGCAAAACTTTACCGTACAACCCCTGTTTTAGAGTGTAGCTCACTTCAGTGCCATATGATTTCCTAGAGGGTACAGTCTAACTGTCTACGTACAAAATAGTGCACCTACATTTCAGTACCAGTCCAGATTCATAGAAGAAACGTGCAACTTTGGTTCTGGGGAAATACATGGTAATGATGGAGAGTTACACCCCTAAATATGAGCTGTATTATAAACTTTTTCCAGATGACTTATGGCTCATTTTGCTGAAAACGCCTTAATTTTTTGGATGTTTTGTGAGCAGCATTTCAAATTTATGCCTCACTTATTCAGCAGGATAATAGAGAAGATTTAAAAAGATGTGTTGCTGCCATTCTACCTCCTTTTGTCGGCTGCCTGATTGATTTTTAAAATATTTCTGATTAGTTTGGGCTTTTGTTTTAAATACATCTTAGCATTGTTTTAACCCT
>NC_141326.1:25767456-26077456 GCF_037954235.1 Aulostomus chinensis
TTGCCACACATGGTGGTGGGGTGCAGCACGGGCCAAGGAAGATCCCATTCAATTTTGAGGGGAGGTTTGTTTAACATTGTGGAAGTTTTTGGTTTGGCTGGATTCTCCTTGGCGGAGGTACGCACCCGCTGAGCGACCTCTAGTTATATTTTACAGCAGCTGGTTTCAAAGACAAGTCAGTCCCCACAATCAGAATAACATCCTCTCACTCTACTAGACAAAAAATGTCTCAATGGTCCTGATCGCCTTATTGAATCAGCTTTGTTAGAGTTAATCAACTAGACCTGATAACATATAGACCTTGACCTGATCCATGGAGCTTAGCTCTGCTACATTTAGTTGTTTCCCTGGAAAGCTCCCTGGGCAGCAGAGGATGCTGCACCAGCAGCGGCTGTTTGGAAGGTTTTACTCGTGAAAATGCCCTGGGACAGTTCCTGCTGGGCCTTCTGGAAACTGGCCCCAGTGCGACGGTACATGCTGTGAACCTGCAGAGGAGGAGGTGGAGAGCAAATGGCTGAGTTGTTTGTTCTTAAATTCTAGACTGTGACACTGAAGAGAGCGATAATACCGTAATTGTATTTTGTCAGACTTTCTGCATCTCTATTACCACCAGCGACAGTTAAAAGTGACTCTGAGTTAAAACCTTCATAAATTCACCACGTTACACAACAGGGGACTTTTTAGTTCTGTGGTTTTGCGGGTGAGATATTTGGCCCTGAAAACATTTACCTCCTCTCTCACCTGTTCAGAGACAAAGGGCGAAGCTGACCATCGCAGGCAATCAATCCTCGTAAGTTCAGATTGTTTTATTCTGATTTGTCATTTCCACTGTAATGCACAATTAGCTCTTATTTGCCAGTGTTCAATCAAAACCCCAAAGAGGGTCAATAATTCCATTTTGGTCTGTTTAACCAGAAGATTTTGATAGTGTAGAATGACACATCTATAGAATGAGGTGTGATGCCTCTGGGGGTCTCTCCCGGCGCCTGTGTGTGATGATTCATCCAGGATGAGGTGTGAATTTTTGGTATGAATCAATATTTGCTCCTATTAAATACACTCTTGTATTTATTTCATTTCTCCCAAACCTTCTCCTTATTTGTCACTGTCTATTAGCCAGAAAATTATTCAAGTTTAACCCTCAGCAATTAATAGTTATTTAAAACAAGGAAAGTATTGACACAATTCAGTCACAAATCAAATCTTTTTTACAACTGACGAGTAAAAACTCTTACCATCTTCAGCAGGATGACTGACAGCACAGCACAGACAGTGAAGAAGATGGCCACTATGATCATGATGCTTCCCACTGCCTTGTCTGAGCCAACGACCGAGAAGGCGGCGATCCATCCACTAGAGGCAGAGATCCAAATGTTTTAAGCAGCGGAAGGAAAATAAAATGGCTTAATTGAAAGTAATTTTCTACGACGTGAAATGGAAATCAAGTATGTTGGGTTAGAGTCAGGAAAATAATGTTTCAAAAAAGAAGCAACTACAGGAAAAGCTACTATGATTCCAAAGGAGGAGATGGACGAATGTGATAAAATGATTCACAATAAGAATGCATGTTCTAAAAAGGAGCTTCTATTAAAGCATTAAAAAAATCATTCTGCCTTGTGATCTGCATCTCATCTGCAATGGAAGTTGTGGTTAAAACAATAAGTTACCATCATCACATGTAACTTATTATTCTGAAAATAAAGCGCCTTATAAAGGAAGCAATTTTGGTGACAGACCGTGTGAGCTGTTTCAGCATTCATGCGGCCATCAGTTATTTATTTATTTATTTTTAAATAAAGATGAATTTCATGTTGGTTTACATCTCTATTCTGGATTTACTTCTTCAGCTTTTTTCAGGCCTGGTCAATGTTGTTAAACCTTGTAAAATGAGAATAATTATTTAACTTAACTTCCTATTCGTTATTTTTGCCTTTCCTTAATTTAATCTTGACATACTTTAATTATTTATAATAAGAATTACAACTGAAAATCACACATTTAAACCGAAAACTTCTCTTTTTTTAAGTAAATGAAAATATAAATACGGTTAAGCAGGAAAAAAACAGAGCAGTATGGTTCAGTGCAAAGCTCATGCTCCATCAGGTTTTGAAAACAGACCTCTGAACTAATTGTTTGAGTTATAAGTCTTGTTTTAGTCTCTGGTTGTATGTGGCCAACAAGTCCATCAGTCTATCACCAAATAAATTAAAAACACCAGTTTAAAAGGGCAAAGCGAGGAGCCAGTGTGAGAAGCTGACACTTACAGAGTTACCAGCAGGCTAGAAGCTGAAGGATGGAAAGTCTCAAAAAATGAGAGAAAAGAGAGAGGGGAGAGCAGCAAAGCTGGTTTTTAGTACTTCAGATAGTCAAGATACAACAACAGTGAGGTGGGCAGACACGAATGCTGAGATCACCATTAAATCCCATCCATCCATCGTCTTCCGCTTGTTCCTATTATGGGTCGCGGGGGGGGGCTGGAGCCTATCCCAGCGGCTACAGGCGAGAGTCGGGGTTCACCCTCCACACAGAAAGATCCCGTGCCCAAGCCGGGACTCGAACCCGCAACCTTCTTGCTGTGAGGCGACAGCGCTAACCAGCTAACCAACCAGCGCTCCCGTTCATCTGAATTATCAATAATTTGTTTGTGTGTATTTGGATTGGCTGGTTTTCTAATTCAAATGCTGTAAAGTGCATAAGTCCCACGGCTCGTTTTCATGCTTTATTGAAACAAAATAGTTACACGTCACCTTCATATAATGTAGGTGACGCTGCTGATCACAGCAGTATCAAAAATCTTCACCTCCTTTATTTCATACTGTTCAAATAATTCAACCCACCTGTTCCCCCACTTGGGGATGCCCACAGACTGGATGATGAAGACGACCACTTGGCAGAAAAACACAAAGAAGAAGAAGAAAAAGCTGAAGGAGCTGTCAGTCCTAGAAGAGAGAAAAGAATGAAAGTCAAACAATATATCCAACATTTTAGCAATTTTTTTGTAAACAGTGAACACGTGCATATATTTTAAGCAACACATTAGTTTTCATAAAGGGAGACTCACTTGAAGGCCTTGTAGACGGGCCGGTACCAGCATAAGAAGGAGCAGGGGGCGAAGAGGATGAGCCAGAGAATGGAGAGGCCAAAGTCCACACCATAGGCCGCATTAGTGGTGAAGTAAGCCAGACAGGCCAGCAGGTTGAGGAACAAAGTCACACAGTTGACTGAATGAACCAAGGAGAGGAGATTCAGGGGTCACAGAAGGGCAAACTATTGTTATTATCAGTAATCTATCAGCAGCAACTTATTCTGCCACATTCAAATCATGAATAGGCACCATTCTTAAATGTTACATGCTCAACATGTAAGTACCAGCCTTACCTTTACGTGTCTGCTGCCACCAAGTGGCAATTATTAGACAACACACAGTAACATTTGGGAGGACATAATCAAACTCGTCTTGAAGTATTAATGCGACATTGCCATGGAAACAACTCTTACTCTAGATCATGTTCCTCGCCGCCCCCCCCCCCCCCCCCCCCCCCACAAAAAAACCCCACAACAAAACAAAACAAACATTATATTTCAAAGAGCAGAAATCACACCAATGCACAAAAATTATCAACAGCATCAAATTTGAGGTTCCTTATTTCAGGAGTGACAAACAGCTTCATCTGAGCGTACTCACACATCCAGAGATAGTAAATCATCTTGCAGACTCTCTGGTACTCCGGGGGGATTTCCTCTGAGAAGTCCTGATAGAAACACGGTTTGATGGGGAAGCTTTTAGGAAGTGGAGGCCAGTTGTTTTCTTTACCTGTCAAGACAAAAACAGTTGAATGCAGCCTGTGCTTCACGGAAAGCTCCTGCTCTTGATCAATATGCTCCACAGTAAATATATATCATCCGTCAATGACTTAAATTTGCCATCTATAACTGAGTAATACTGGAATTTCCCACAAATCTACAGTAAACTCACATAAATATGAAAGGGAACTATATTAGCATGTTTAAGTTGTTTCAGATTGAAAGGTTATACAACAGCAAAACATGCTGTTGCTAACATATAGCAGTTTGGTGATCTTTAGGCAGAATGTAGGAATAAATTCTATATTCTGCCGTAACATCAGATGAGGAAAACATGTTTTGTTTTCATGAGGGTTTGTTCCATAGCCAGTGTTAAAAGAGTTACTTTCCTAGTTTTATATTCCACTTGATTTACTGCAAATCGTTTTCCAGCCTCATGAATAAGCAGTCATTTCTGATGCTACTGCAGAAAGGAGAGGGTTGTCTTTATTGACCTGCTGGGCCTCGGCTCTGAAGCTCCTGCTCTCTGCGGTCCAGCTCGGCAGCTTTTCTCTCCAGCTCCTCCTGCTGCCTCAGCAGGTTAGCCTGGGCTGCAGCAGCGGCCACCTGAAAGCAGAGACAGAGAGGTGCTTTATTCAACAAACAGGAGAATACCAACACCAACCAGTTCACATGCATCCGAGTCCATAATACATATAGAGAAGACATTTTAAAAGAATAATAAAACTAAATCATATAAGTACAAAGATTTTACATGTCCCCTTCTGTTCCTGGATTATGGTGTTGAATAATATTCAGATAAGTGTTTGCAATTTATTGTGTTTGACATTTCTGTTAGCTTTTGGCAAAATACAGACATGCATGAATGATTTATGGGCCAAAATGTGTTTTGTGAGGTCCAGTGACCCTTTCGCACTATATTCTAATAAGTCCATCCTTGCGCCCACTGGACATTTGTGCCTAATGTAATGAAATTCCCTTGAGGCATTCCTTATACATCACATCAATGAGACGGAAGACCATCCCAAAAACATACAGCCTCCAGCTACAGCTGTCGCTGGTTGGAGGAACAAAAACAAAACTGAGGACATGTCGTACTTATCATAAATATTTACCAGCAGCATATTGTGTACATAGAGCAGATGTTTGTGTAGCCACCAACTATCAGGTAGCACTTGCAGCTGTCTCTGAGGAGACAGTACAGGGAGGCAGAGAGGACAGCTACTGCTATTATAGATTAGTCTAACATGCTAAGTGTTTGCAAAAGGTAAACTCCATATAAGATGTTGTTAGATTCTCCGTTCTTATGCCTAGAAACAAAAACAGCTACTGAGTAAAAATAGGAACCAGAACTATGATTTCAGCCAAACAGCAATGCTAATCTTTCTGGATTCCTTAAATATTACAAATGTGAAGTTGAGGGCAGCCTTTTATTTTATTTCAAAATTAGTTACAGAAGTGGAGTGGAGTGAGCGGATGGTTTAGAAGCAAGAGTGTGTGTTTATGCAGTGTTTTGGACTCACTTGTGGACTGGGTTCTGTAGACGGCTGCAGCACGGCTGGCTGGTAGGTAGAGGTGGAGGCAGGCGTGGTATGAGTGGCTAGATTGTCCTGAAGTATAAGAATGAGGAAATAAATGAAAGCAGAGGAGATGTGGCACTAAAACCAAGAGAGGAAGATTAGAAAAATAAAGGAAGAAGAGGAAAGGAAGTGAAGAAAGACAGCAAAGAAAGGAAGGGAGAATAAAAGACAGCAGGAAGCTTGGGAAACAGGGTAGAGGGGATGTGAGAAAAGACAGGCAGACAGGGTGAATGGCGGGTCTTACTGTGGGGTGAGCAGGGAAGGGGTTGAACTGTTCAGCTGGCTCCACGGTGGAGTTGGTCACCTGAGTGACAGAAGGGTCCTGGAACAAATCAAAGCATCTGTCAATCACCGAAAAACACTGAAGATGTGAGCTTGATGTCTGGTACTTGGTTCATCCTACTGAAAGTATTCCCTTTGTCTTAGCCAGAAAAAGAAAAAGAAAAAAAAGATTTATCAATTCTACCACTGCTAAGAACTGATTTGACCTCAGCAAATTTTCAGCTTGTTTTCATTTTGAACTTCAATTTCCTGAAGCACTCACGTAAAGACCAAAAGACATCCCATACAGCCGTGAGTCTGATATGATGCTTTGACCACCGAGTCATAAAGATAAAGAGAAGTACAACAGCACACCCAGCTACTGATGCCATAGCCTCTATGTCCTCTCATGAATCGTTCCCAGGAAGACCCCAGTCCTCAAGAGTGAGGCACACAACATTGATAAACATTAAAAGAATCTCAGGTTTTCTGGCCACTCAAAGTCTGGATTAATCTAAATAATTCAAACTGGTATGAGAGACTACTAACTACTGAGTCTGGGAAGTGAAAGACCCCCGCTTAGATAAACTCCACCCCCCTAAATTGAATGGATTTTCACTTTCACTTTTGCACTACGCACTAAGATACTCGCTACTGAGAAAAAAATCTGTTGAGTCAGCACCATCGAGTGGAATGGAAAAGCAACTGATTTTCATCGTTCTAATTCTCAAAAGGTTCATTTTCTTTCATGGTCCAATGCAATTTATTTACACATCAAGTATTAATTCTCTTTCAACATTTTGTAATGCCACATTTTACTGTTTCCCCCACCACCAGCACCACACCCAGCCAATATATCGTTCAGGTTCTAACGTCTTAAACAATCCTTTGTTTATCACTTTGTCAATATGAGGATATTCAAAATAAGTTATTATGCAAAACATGTTTACGATACACTACAAGGTCCATCAAAGCCGTCCTGCCGAGTGTCAACTAATGAAGGTTTGTCTTTGACTTGACGACTACCAAAGTCTCTCTGGAATAAGGACCGAGCTGGGACAAGCATAACAAGATGACACAAAGGTAGAAACAACAGGGGGTGTGGAGAGGAGACACCTTTACTCTTCTTGGATCTTAATGATCAAGGTTTACAGCACAGTGACTAAAACTTGTTCAATTATATCAGAATCCTTATTGTTATTGGACAAGTACATGAAATTTTGGAGTGTGAAATCTGCAATGACAACGTATCACGAATAACGTTTACTGAGTTAATAACAGAAGTGGAAATTACAACATTGCAGGGCAATGTTCCAATCAGCATGAGATCCTCAATTTGAAGTCATAAGTACCAGGAAACCAGGCTCGTTGTGTTGGCTGTTGATTACCAAGGTGTGGCTGTTCAAGGTATTTCATAACTACACTCAGATATTCCTCCTAAATAGAGGACACGTTTTATTCTGCATGCCTCAAGCCTACAGTCTCGTAAAAGATAAGTGAGGTTAATTAATCACAGATTTTTGCAAAAACAATGCAACATGGCCTTCTGGCATGATCACATTAGAGGAAACAATATTTGTAGAAGGTGATGTAATGGCATTTAAAATATGTTCTACAGGTTCCAGCAAATATTTGATGTTTTTGCTTTTTTGTCATTTATGACAGAAAAGAATTTGTGGTTTGGTTCTGGATTGTCAGGTAGACAAAAGAAGCGATTTGTGAATGGATACTGGGAAATTGTTGTAAGCATCTTTGAACTTTTTTTTTTTTTTTTTTTTAGAAAAGACAGTTTGCTAAATTTATAATGAAATAATAAGCAGATCAGATAATGAAAACTACTGATACAAATAGCTTTGTTTGGTAAAAAAAAAAAGAAAAAAAGAAGAAGAAACAATCATAAAACGATTTGAATACGTTTCTTTAAAAAAAAAAATCAGTAGGAATAATTCCTGAGACATGAGAAATCACAATGCAATAATAGTATCAGCTCAAATAAGTGAAATTAGATTCTGTTTCAAAATCAGCCCCAGGATGAGACAGAACAATATTTTAAAACCCGCGTGTTTAAAGCCATTCTATTCTACTAAATGTCAGCTCACACTGCAGGCCTGCATGATGATAACAGCTTCAAAGTGATTTGAACAAACCTTCAGCAGAGGCAGCATATTCCAGCTTCTAGCAGGTTATTTATTCAGCCACTTCCCCACCCAGCAATCACACAATGCTCACACCTGATGTCACTGCCATTGTGCAGGTGATACAATAAAGTGTGACACTGCAAGTTCCTAGAACACACCTGTGTGTACCTGATGTGGCTGGAATTATAGAGAGGTTGCATTTTTACTGATTCTTTACTGAGGAACAAATTACAATTTGGAACAAATCGGAATTATAAGGTGGTGGTTTTTGCTTTGCAAGGCAAGACACTGTTGAACTAAATGTCCAGAGGCTAAAGTGAAGTTGTTTATCTGTTCTCAAAAATACCACAACATAACTTTCTATGAAAAAAGACTCACGCAGTTTGCATCATGATTCTCAGAGTGATGGTAGTAGAGAAACCTCCGTGGGAGACTCACCAGATGTCCCCCAATATCATACAGCCAAAATACTTTTAAAGTGAGGTGTTAGTTAACACAGTATGCTATGCTGAGCATTGCCATAAAGATATATTTCATATATTGGGGATGTAGAAAAATGCCAATACTGCAGTTGTCACAAACAGCAGCCAAACTGACCAGCACCCTCATAAACCTGTGTTACATGTACTTCATTGCAATTGAATTATATATTAGGATATCAATACTTAATACTATATTTTCTGACCACAATCTTCGAGAGGGACCAAAGGGGACTGATAAATCACACTGTCTTTCCAATACTATTGATGCTACAAACACAAATTTAATATCACTACATTCTGCAGACTCTTCTGTCTCTCACAACCTAAAAATTGAGGTAACAGCAGTTATGCAGTTATGATGTTATAGGCCAAATTTCAAGAGGTGTCTCGGCTGAATTTCTGTCTCACTCAGCATAAGCGCCATCACAGTGCTGGCAACCTCCAACTGCTGCTGAGGCTGATTCAGATCAGCTGGTCAGACAGCTTCTCTGACGTTCGTGGTGAAAGTCAAACTCATGTTGGTGCTAAATCACATTATTTCATTGTGTATTACTTTGAGTCACATGATGGCTTCTCCCTCTCATGATCACCTCAATAATGGGACCAGATCACACTGCACGTGATGAGGTCGCTGCTGGTGTCTTTAAAATATAGGAAATGCTAACACACACACACACACACACACATATTTTATATATATAAAAATCTTACACACTTAATGTGGCACTGTTACTTAATTTTTACCTTTCAAACTCTTGGAAAGTACTGAGCTTTCCTGTCAATTCATTCTTTAAGTTGCACATCAACCCCCTTTCTTTATTTCTAAGCGGAAGGTCCATGTGACCAGAATGTCATGTTATCCTCCCGTTAAATCATGTGAATAGGGAGGGAGTCGGCCTATTTACTAGTTCCTTCATAGATCTGTGTAACTCCTGCATATTGCATATGATGTAATGAGACAGAAGCTGGAGGAAGACAACAGCCTCATGACTAAAGCCAGGCAATAATAAGTTAATGGGTTTATGGTTTAACCGTCAAATATGGGTCATATCCTTGAGAGATACAAATTATTCATATCGGACTACCTGCCAGAGAGCATCTGAACGTACTGGAGAGAAGTTATAAAGGCAAGGAAAAAAATAGGGGAAAACCTATGCCTCCTGTGTGTGTTTACGTAAATATATGAGTAAAACAATGAAAAGCTTTGCCCCTGTTAACATCATATGAGTCTGAATAATGTGGATACAGGATGAATGAGTTTGCCAACACATCGACTCTGGCCATTCTTAACTGCATATTCAGCTCGACACAAAGACAATTGAGTTAACCGAGAATTTTGTGGATTAAATTCAATCCAATTCTATATGTTTGATTAAATTTTCTCATCAAGGAGCAGACCATCAAAGCCAGTGGAAGCTGACGGGTAGCTGACAGTGGCTGAGGTAGCCGAGAGGACAAGAAGTACTCTCAACAATAACATCAAACTACAACCAGCATGTTCGGCATTTTAACTTTGGTGAGAGGCTGCAGAGGTTCTGACACACATCTGTAGCTGGCCAACGTTACAGTTTAACTTCCTGCAACTCAGCCCAAAGTACACCCCGCCTTTTTTTTTGCAGAACGGCACGCTGACTGGTTGAAGTCCTGTCAATAATGTCATTTCTGTCCAATCATGATCAAAAGAGAAGCGGTAGCTCCTTCCTCGACATCCACCCAACAAGTTTCCTGGCGTGCTAGCTACCTTCTCAAATGATAAGTCAGCAACCAGGCTCGACTGTGCCTTATCACCAAACTACACAACACAACACTGCGCACTTACGTTGAAAGGGTTGTCGCTGACCGGGTCTGCGAAAGGGTTGTTATCAAAGGTCGACATTTTCAAAAGGCTCCGTATTGTTTTATCCTCTCTGACCGGGGGGAATAAACAACGAACTCCTCTCTATCGTTTAAGTTGCCTTTCCAACCCACTTCCTCGAGCGAAGTTTGGAGCGCAGGCGCACTGAGCTCGCTAGGCTGTGACGTCACGCAAAAATAGCGCACCCTGTTTTTGTTTTTTTTTAGTTCAATCATTTATTTAAAAAAATAAACTGTCTGGTAAACTATCGCTTTACCATATTTATTTTTTTAAATATTTCATAAGAAAAAAGGTAAAGGTAAATATTGTAAGGTGGAATACATTTTCTTTCTTAAACAATGAGTGTGATTAAAAAAAAAAACAACTGTAACAAGATTAAGCAATTCAGAACTCCAAACTCCAAAGTTAAGATAAAGCAAAAAAAAAGACTGAATTATGAACAGACCAAAAAAAAAGGTTTACAAGGTTCAATTCTAATTCCTGTCATATTCTCATTTAGAGCTATATGTAAAAAGATGCAACAAATTTACTATTATGTATATCACTGTATGCTGATGATGATGGTGGTGAACAAAAGAAATCAATTAAAATCTAAGCTCACTCTCTGTCGTTGTTAATTGAATTGTGTAGAATTGATGAGGTCAGAAAGTTGGCCAATTTAATCAACAAAACATAAATTAATCAGGTAGAACTTGGAAGTGTTGCTTTATTAAGGCAACTCAAACCGTCTTTGTGTCTGGTCAGGGTGTAATGAAATATAAAATTCTCCCGCAAATTGAAATTGAAATACCCCCACGTCAATGACACACACGCACACACACGGGAAAAATATAATAATAATAATAATAATTAGAAGAAGAAGAAGAAGAAGAAGAAGAAGAAGAAGAAGAAGAAGAAGAAGAACGCTGATAAGAATCAGAAGTACACATTAAACTGAAAATAGGACAGAAAAGCTATGAGTAAAGAGAAGTCAAGCCGTTGTCAAATTCATGTTCTCAGCTGTAGACCACACGGGTAGCCTAGAATTAATTTCTTTGAAAAGTTCCGCAAACAAACCTATCTTTCCACATTTTTTTTTTAATCTGTTTGTACATTCCTTTCAGAGTTGGTATAAATGTCGTGTCAGTCGGACAAGGACATCGAGGTTTATTGTGAAGGCGTTCACGGAGGCGAGTCGTGACGTCACCGACGAGCTGATCTGACAGCAGCCACCATGGAGGAAGTGAGAGGTAAGTGAGATTTTTCCTCTCTGTAACTAATACAAATCATTCATTCTACCGGTATCTTATCTTCTCCAGCCAACTCTGTATCGTTTTATATACGCGAGAACGACCAGGAGTCTCTACGGTGAGAGTGAGGAGGCAGCCGTTTGCTAGCGAGCATCCATGCTACATCAGAAGTACCGCGCCGCTGTTTGCTTCATTGTGAGCTGGTACTTTTAACAGCGGCACTGTTAGCATAATAGACACGCAGGTTAGCTTTAGAGCTTTTATCGTATTGAAATACATCGACAGCTACCTGGTAGGAAAAGAAAAAATAAAATCAAACATCGTACTTTAAGTTATGTGGTCCTTCCATCGATGCTCTGTAACGGTTCATGATTCATTCATTCACACTGAGGCACCCTGGAATATCATTTGTTTATTCTCTTTGTTGAAACCACGTCTGCCCATGAAGTTCAAACTGGCTAACCTGGCCTGAATCTTCTCTTAAACGTGCATTTATAATTACATGTAATATGAATGTCATCTGTATAAGAGGTTTTTAAATAAAAAAAATTATATCAGTCAGATGACCGAAACAGTTTTGTGCAAGTTCTTTCTTCATTAACAGATTATAAGGAAGTAATATAGTAAATATGTGATTTATTGGGCTTTTGATAATTCATTATGATTCAGTGTGCACTAAGGGCGATTATCATTCGAGCTGACATGAAGTCAACTGGTCAATCAATCAATCAATTCCTTTACTTGTCTCCGAGGAGAAATTTGTCTTGGTCGAAGTTAACCTATCAAAGACATATTAGTGTCGGCAAGGTTGTGGCCGATTTAAGAGGTTAATTGGCCAAAATGAGCTGATGTGATGTACTTTTGTCAGTGCTAGCAAAGTGGCTAAGTTTACTTCAGAAATGACATGCTTGCTTGTATCGTGTGTCTGGAGGAGCTGGCTGCGCTTCATTGCTGCACTGATGTCCCCCTGGACAACAAAAGTATGTATTATGTTCTGCCGTTAATGCTTATCTTTGTCACAAGTTTTTCACAAAACATTTGTGGGATCATTGCAAAACTTATTTTTTTTTGGTGCAGGTTTATAGGTATTGCAGGCTCCTGAGACACAGTTAATTCAGTTCTGTAAATGTTTTTGTCCATATCTAATCTTAGTAATCTCTTTTTCTCCTTCCTAGTGTTTCCGCTGACCTGTGCAGTGCAGACTTATGCCTGGGGGAAGGTGGGCCTGGACAGTGAGGTGGCCAAACTGGTGATCGGTGGAGATCCACTCGCTGTCATTGAGGGCGGAAAACCTTATGCTGAGGTAAGAGAGTAGCACTCTTGGCTAAAGGCTCTCACTGTCATGGAAAACTTAGGAGAAACTGTAAAATGTCTTTTTCCAAGCCTGGAAAAGAAATAAGATGAAGTAAAATGATTCAGAATTTAAGTACAGAGCTGTTCATGTACGTTGTGTAAGTTTGGGAATGGTTATATTATGTATGCGTTTTAATTTATATCTGTGATAACTTGTGCAATTTTGGAATGTGTGCTGGAATTTACTTCTTCAAAACACAAGACTGGCCCTTGATCCAGATCTAGAACACATGGAATTAGGGTCTGCAGAGAAAAATAACACAAAGCATGCATGGATTGCTTTGTACAGGCAGTAAGACAGTGTGTCATTATTTAAGTTTGATTCATGCGGACTTGTGATTTAGTAGATATGTTTTAAATTGCATATAGAGCAACGCATTCTGGATTTGTCAATGCTGGATCAGACATCGTGTGTCTTTGCATGAGTAGAGTTATCTTGGCGTAGAGCCGAGTTCACTTAATACCGTTCAAAAGTGTTTCTTTATTTAGCAACAGCAGCTCTGTCAGGTTTGTCATAAAGGTCAGTCGTTCTGGTAAATGCCCCTGTGACATTTCCATGTAGCTCAAGACACATTAATGCCACATGTCATGGAAGGTGCTCACTCATTGAGTATGGGTTATGGATGTTTGACCCTTCAGGGTCTTGGCCACATGTGTCAGTGTACTTCAGTCTTTAATCTGGTGCTCTGTGAGTCAGCATGGCAAAGAGTGGCCCTGGAGACACCTACTGTGATGGGAACCACCATAGAGGTGGTTTTGAGTTATTCGTCAGGTTCTTGTGTATCTCTCTTGTTCTTGGACACTTTGTGAGTCATAGATCTTCACTAGTGTATAGTTGAGATGTCTGTCTGTGTAGGAATACACGTAGCTAGAGACCATGTTACAATGGTTAGTCAACGTGATGTTCTATCCCATGAGTACTCAGTAGTCATGACTCCAGTATTACACAAGTCATGGTTCAAACAGTAAAAAATTTCTGGTAAGACCAGGCACAGTAACTTTCCAAAGCATCTGTAAATATTAGCCCTCCTCTGCCTCTACCCACAAACACCAGTTCACCATTTTGAAAATGAACAAGCAATCATGACCTGGTCTTCTGAACATGCTGCCCCCTCCAGCTGTGGATGGGTGCCCACCCAAAAGGAGATGCTCAGATTAAAGACAACAGGATTGCACAGACCACGCTGGGCCAGTGGATTGCCCACTTCCCAGCCTGCCTGGGCTCAAAGGTTAAAGACACCTTCCAGGGTCAGCTGCCCTTCCTCTTCAAAGTTCTCTCGGTCAACACAGCCTTGTCCGTACAGGCTCACCCCAACAGAGTGAGTTCACAAACAAGCACACCTACACAGTGAACACATTCTACGCAACCACCCGTTGATCAATAAGCTGACTCAGTATATTGCATCCTTTGGTCAAATGTAGAGTTTCCTTGATGCGCTCTTTCTCTCTGGCCTCTTCCTTTTGTGTCATTATGGTTTGGTCAGGAGTTGGCCGCTCACCTCCATGCTCAGTTTCCAGAGCACTATCCAGACAACAACCACAAGCCAGAGATGGCCATTGCTCTCACCCACTTCCAGGGCCTCTGTGGCTTCAGGCCAGTGGAGGAGATCCTGGGATTCCTCAAAGGTGAGTCCCACAGGGCCATTAAAAGATTTTTAGACAGTGGATGGAAGTAGGGGGGTGTAAAAGGATGTGGTGATTGGATGTCAAACCCTGACATATACTACACATATTAAGTATATAAAGTTCCTTAATTGGTAAAGGTTTCTAAACATATTTTGTGTGTATGTGCCTCCATCAGCCGTCCCAGAGTTCCACGCTCTCGTTGGTAATGAGGCAGCGGAGGAGCTGCGATGCAGCCTGGGAGATGCAGTTCGTACAAGCCAGGCATTGAAGAAGTGCTTTACCAGGATGATGAACTGTGAGAAGAAGGTGTTTGTGGATCAACTCAACATGCTGGTGAAGAGAGTCACTGAAGAAGGTGAGGACACTGTGAGATGTACCCAGTTCATGCTCTCGACGAAAGCAAACATTTTGCTTTCAAGCATTTCAGGGTCATTGTTATAGATGTTTTCTTTTGAAATTATAAAAGAAGGATTCCTCTGTATGTACGGATAACTTTGGCTACATTAATTCAACTACTATTCCACTTAACAACATCAAACATGGTCCTGAGGGGCGGGGCCTGTAGTTTTATTATCAAAGAATAAAGTGAGTACCTCCAGGATCAAAAAGAGGGTGAGTGAGGTTATATGGGACAGCAGAATTCTGCATTTGCTATAACGTCTGACTGGAACAGGATTGCTAATTGTTTATCTGATGAAACTCTTGTGCGTGACGTATGAGATCATACCTGAAGATGTGTATTCGCACAGGAGCGGCAGGGAAGGACACATCAAGCAGCAATGGTGACCTGTTGCTCCGCCTCCACTCCCAGTACCCCGGAGACATCGGTTGCTTCTCAATCTACTTCCTTAATCATGTGGTCTTGGAACCGGATCAAGCCATGTTCCTTGGAGCCAATGAGCCTCACGCTTACCTGTATGGAGGTCAGGCAGTTCTTTCTGTGTACATTCCTTCCATGAAGCTCACTGGTGTAATGAATCCAGATGTTTCTGAAAAGAGAAGATGTCTTAGTGGCTATATTACTGCCTCTCTGCAGCGCTTCAGTATGATAAAGGAACATCAGGTGAAATATCACCTGGACAGAAAAAAGGAACCTTCTTGTTTCTATGTCTATGGTGTAAAGTACCCATTATGAGGAAATTCAATTTTCTCTTTCAAAAAAAAGGTAACAGTTTTGCAGAGAGTTGAATGAAGTTACAACACACTTAGAGACTCATGACTTTTTATATAATTTAATACATAAAACAGTGTGAGCCTTATGTTTGCACTCTGTGTAATACCCCTTTCAGTCTGGACAAAAAAAAAATTCTCTGTGATTCGACAGTGTACACTCAGCATTCATGCCCACATGAATGTTTGTCCCCAGGGCTTTCTTCCAAAACATTGTGAAAGGTTCTATTTTAACCCAAATCATGACAAAGGAGTTGCACTGCCCCTACCAGAGGTTCTTTTCTATTCAAAAGCCTACCAGTTCATATTTTGACAAAAATGGGGGACGATCAAATTGTCAGTAGACGATAAAATACATAAAAACAGAGAAAACTGTGTCTTGGAACATATTTGTCACTTCACATCAGCTGTTTTTAAGTTTAACAGCAGAATTGATGTTTCTAGTAGGAGAGTCAAGTGACCACTTACAATAAAACTTGCTTTCTCTTTATTTGGTCATCTGTTTTGTTTTGTTTTTCAGACTGTATTGAGTGTATGGCGTGCTCAGATAACACAGTGAGGGCAGGTTTGACACCCAAATACATCGACGTTAACACGCTGTGTGAGATGCTGAACTACAGTCCCGCCCCTGCCAGCTCCAAAATATTCCCGTGTGTCCAGGACGCGTCAGACCCCTGCATCTCCCTGTATGACCCGCCTGTGCCAGACTTCACCGTCATGAGGATACAGGTGACAAACCTCACCTGAGTGGGTGATACATTTATACTCAAGGAGGTTTATTGAGCACAGTGAATGGTTTAGGATAGGGATCGTTAGCATACCTGTATCAAGTCATCAAATATGATTTTCTTACCGGTGTTTGCCTGCACTAATATAACAAGGGTTACAATACATATCTTTAGCTATAAAATAACACAAATTATGAGCCATCTTTACTTCAAGTCAGTTTTATCTGTGTAGCGCCAAATCACAAAAGTTATGACACTTCACAAGTAGAGCAGGTCCAGTACCACACTCCCTCAATGAATTCACACCCAACAGTTCTCCATCAGCAAGCACATCCTGCAACAGCGGTGACCAAAACCCTCCTTTTAACAGGCAGGAACGTCAAGCAGATCCAGGCTCAGTGGGGACGGCCTTCTTCTTTGACCGGTTGGGGGGAAAGAGAGCAGGAGAGTGGGGCAGAGACAGACAGATAATGGGGGAAGACAGATATACAGAAGGAAAGAGAAGGACAGAGAAAAAGAGGGAGAGAATAATGGACAGACGGGGACATGAGCAGGTGATGCTAAGGGTGGCAGTTTGAGCCTCTGCTGGTCTTTAGCCTCCTACAGCAGCACCCAGGATCTGAGATGTGGGTGAGCCCAAAAGCTCCGGACTTCAGAATGAGATAGTTTGATTTACTTTCATGACAAATCTACAGGGTGCTGGATGGTCTTTGGACCCACCGTGACGTTGCTCCATCACAGGTCACAGGCAGACAAACTGTTAAATTCCAAGCTTTGATTGGTTGTAAACTGAAAATCATCCTGTATTTTCTGCAGGTCCCGGCCTCAGTGAAGCAGTACACTGTGGCACCAGTCGACAGTGCCAGCATCCTCCTGGTCATTGAAGGGGACGCCACCGCAACTTCAGCCGCCGCACTCTCTGACGTCACCTTAAGGCGTGGCACGGTCTTGTTTGTCTCAGCCAATGAGAGCGTTGTCCTGCATATTAGCTCCCATTCAGGGATGACCATGTTTCGAGCCTGCTGCCTCCTCTAGTGAGTCAGTGTGTGTGTGTGAAAGCTCATGCTACCTGTTTCATCTTCCCTTGTGTGATGGATTGAGTCTGATTATTGCTGTGCACTTTGTAGGAGGAAGTATTAAAAACGAGCTTTCAGACACAAGAAGCTAATGCCCTTCTATGCCCGCTGCCCCCCCAACCCACGCTGTGCAGCATAAGTGCAGAGTTACCCCTCCCTCCATACCAGCAGCAGTGTCCTCCCGCTAGCAAATTCAGTAAACTTAAGTAATCCAGTGCTGTTGGGTTTTAATTGTCTTTTTTACCTGTTGTGCTGCAAATACAACTCATAGAAAATGTGCACATACTGAATTCTTGTCAGGTGCTAAGAATAAAAATAAAGAATGTCTGTAACACTGCACAGCACCCAAGAAGACCAACCAATCAAGCTTGAGTGTGACAGTTCATTCTTGACCTGGAAACCACCCAAGGGTCCATTCAGTGGCTCTTGAAGATTGTGTATAAGATCCAAGCTACTAAACTGACCTTCAACCAAAGCTTTTAGGCCAACATGGAAGTGCTCTTTTGAACATGTACAATTCCATAACAACGACTGGTGACAGCCATGGGATGTGGTTTCACATCAAAACAAACAGGGTTTGTGTGCTTTTACAAGGAATGTTTTTCTTAATTGGGAGCCCTTCAGTCCTTTCTGGACATTTCTAGTTTTTATTCTGAGTACTCTTCTGCTGTACGCTCCTTTATTCCCAGGTATGTAATGCACACTATCAGAAACATCAAACACACAGGGTGGTGGGGAAACCACTGGTGTACACCAGGGCTGCCCAAACTGAGGCCCGAGGGCCTACTTTGGCCTGCCACACTTCATAAATAAATGAATTATTAATTAATAACTAAAAAATAAAGTTTTTTTTTCCTAATTATGGTGATCCATAATAAATATTTTTACATATTTTGATCAGGTGGCAGAGTGATACTACTAATGTCACTTTGGCACAGTAGTATTTAGTTGACAAAAGGGATTTTAACAACACAACATGTTTGCGTTTGACCCACCAAAGGACAGTTTGGGCACCCTGGTGTAGACCGAGCATGTCGGTTCTGAGTCAGCCTCCCCCGGGCTCACTGGTGCAACTACATATTGTTGTTTTAAATTTAGCTTGAACAAGTAAATGTCCTTCTTTTTAAAGTCAAACATTAGCAGTTTTAGTTAAATAGTGTAATACTGAAATGCTTGTGCATGTTTGATTTCGAGTGGTAGTACCGGCGAGGGGGGCCTTCCGCCCTGTAAAGTACTACTACTTTTTACCTACCAGTGCATGTCTATGGCCTGGGAACGTCTCCTCGGAACATCATGAGAATGCTGGAAGGGCCGCTAACTACTGTAGATCTGTCCCATGACGCACGACCACATGGGAATCAGGAATGCATATCGATTAAAACTATATTAATGCTGCTTGCTGCATACATTTTGATTCAAGTTGTTGAACACGTTCATGTCTCGAATATTTGTACAACAAAATGCTGCATTCAGATTTCTAGTGTTACTGGAACAAAGTACGTCTGTATTTCTAGTATTTTAAGTCAACGTTTTCAGACTTTGTAGGTTTTATTGTTTGTACTGATTCATTAATACATGATGTGAGAAGATCCCTTAACTGAAACGTGTTCTGGGGTGGTGCCTGTACAATATGATAATCATGGGATGAGTATTTTATTTTCATAGTAAAGTTTTATGGTAACTTCTTCAGTCAAGTCTTGCACTTGGCTCCAGCATGCAGGTACTATGTAGTAACTAATTACTTTCAGTAAACTATTCAACTTTGATCTGAATTCAATCAGTCATGTAGTGGATTTTCTCGTTCTAGTTTCTAATAGTAAATCTGACATTAAATATTTGAGAATGAATTCTCCATCACCCTCTTTACTTTCCCAGGAGTTAATGTTTCCCTCGTTTGATGGAACCTTGTTAACGCCTTGACCTGCTTCATGATCACGTTTGTCACGTCCCAGATAGAGATGCTCTAGACTTTGTTGTTGCGAAAATGTTACAGAAAATAAGGAGACCGATGGATGTTTATATTTTAAATCATTGCATTTAGTTGATTTAAAAATATTACCTCAACTTTTATATCTCAAAAGCACAAACATCTGTCATTTTATGAAAATGTTCTAATTTAGGGGAGGGTTGTAGAGGTCACGACCTCATACTGTATCTTTGTTCTAACGTGTCATTTAAGTATCACACATCTGTTACTTATCTCAGTTTGAGTCACTGTTTTATTTCAATACAATGGAGTATAATTTTTGCACAAAAAATGTTTTTTGGGGGGATTTTCTTTGTAGCTCATGTCCCTCAAATGCACACAGCTCGAAAAGCTGCAGTGTTTTACTTTAATTTATTAAACTGTTGTTAGATTGTTTCTCTCCTGAGGGCATGGTTAGCATTTTTGACTATGGTGATGCTGTAGCATGAGACTGCAGAGAACGTGTATGTACAAGTGATTTAATAAAGCCTTGTGCTGTTACTCTACCGCCTCTGTTCCTGGTTGGACCATTACTGAACAAACCCCAACACCACAATATGCTCTTGACAGGACGCAGGGGCCTGCAATGGATACGAGATGATATTCCCCTACTAACTGTTATTAACTCATAAAACCTAACATTCGTCTCCACAGTTTACCCCAAGCTCTGAAAAAAACCTGACTGAAGAAAATATAACATGCTCATGGGAATTTCAAAATAAAGCTACACCTACCTGAATCGCAATGTTGACTAATATCCAGATTTTGCATTGATTATGTTTTGCTACAAATTGAACCAGTAAATAAGTAGGTATAGCTAAGACTTCTGAGGGGGGGGGGGGGGAATCTTAATTTCAACTCTCAGAATTCATTTTTTTTCACTGCAAAAAAGGAAAAGGTCAGCAGCCCTTTCCCTCACCAGGCATATGACCTGCAGCCCCACTGAAACCATGTGTTAGAAGCACAAACAAGCAGTGACATAATTCAGTAAAAATGCATTTATTGAATTTATAAACATTAAAAATAAGGTTAAACAGCATACAAGTCAACAGATATACATATTAATAACTAACATTAACATATAGAAACAACTGACAAGCTGCACAGTTAAAAGTTTCTTGTTTAACATTTATAAACCCATAAACAGACAGGCAGCTTCTTCTTCACCGTCAGCCATCAGTGGCCTCCAGAACGTCTCTCCTCTGCTGGGTGAACAGTTGGTGCTCAGTGTTTGCTTACTGTTAAGTACTTTTAATCTCTCGCTCCTCTGCTTCATCCGAGACCTTCACTGTCAGTCTGAAATACTGCCACAGGGGGCGCTGCTCAGCTGGCAGACAGGCCACTTCAGCTTTCACACCTCCCGCTGCTGCTGTCTTTTCCATGTCCCTCAGAGTGAAAACATGCTTAGTGATCACCTCTGATGTTGGCTGAAGTACATTATACAGAGTCTGTAATGCTCTCACATCCTCCAAAGCATCATGGGCCTTGTAGTTCACACCCAGCAGCTCCTTGACCAGGTACTCCTGTCTGAAGCTCTGGAGGCAGTGACCCTTCAGCATCTCTCGGGTCAGCGGCAGGGTGTCAACACATCCTGAGACAGATGACTCAAAGTCGGTTCGGAGGTCCAGCTCATCAAGAGCTCGAGTCAACAGGGGGCAGTCGAAGCGACGGATGTTATGGCCAATAAGAAGCGGACGCCGGAGCATTTGCAGGAAAGCTATGAAGGACACTAGGACCTCTCTGAGGGAGTTGGTGAGGACAAGTTGGCGATGGAGGTAGAGTTTCTGTCTGCGGACCCTGAAGCCAGTTACTTTGGCTGCTCCTGGCTGCATTCGACAGCGAGGGATGACGTAGAGATTCAGGGAGTGGCCTCCGCTCACTGCAGCCAGCTGGACGATCTCGCAGTTCTGACCTGATGAGGTGAAACGTTCCATGAAATTGTCTTTGAGATTATTCTTCTTATGCTGGGGTTAAAGGGAACTACGGTGACTCCAGGGTTGATGAACGAGGTGGGAGTCTGGTTAAATATACCGTCATACAGAGTGTATTTTTATATAAAATATACAAGGCAGTAAAATGCAACAGAAGTCATTTGTTCAGTGTAGTCATAATAGCTGGTGTTGATCTGACGTCACTGGGTCACATGACATTCAGGCTACTGTTAAAAAAAGGAATTTATTTTCTATTTAAATATTTATGCAAAATATGTTCATAAAACATAAATGTGTGCCACAATACGCCAAATTATTTGGAATCATATTTTGACTGATAAGGACACGTCAACATGAAGGTATTGGGGATAAAAGGGATTTGATGTCATTTTAAACAGTAACTTATTGACGGTCCCTCACGTTAAACCACCATCTGGACCGTAGATGCTAAGCTAAGTTATGACAACATTCACTTAAATTTGTCTCCCTAATTTTGTGGCAGTGAGGAAAATGTGCTAACAGAATAAAACATTGTTGAACTGGCGATTTGGATTCCCTTTCAAAAGGTTCAATAAAAACGTTAACGCAAAGAAGTTTGTGGTTTGAACAGCAAAAACAGGGTTCGCAAATTTTGAAGAAGGTAAATATGAACTGACTGAAAATCAGTCTTACCAAGTCCAGTTGTCTCCAAGTCAAAGAAAACCAGCGGCCGACGAGAGACGTCAGCTTCGTCTGACGTTAGCATCTTTAAACCTTCAGCAACACTTTAAGGGTGGATACGGATAATAACTGAAGCAGAGATGCAGATGATTTATATTTAGTCCCAGCATACCGCATAGTATCGATAGACTGTAACTCATCGAAAAAACAGACCGATAGAGAATTCCCTCCGTGACTTTGAACACCTGTGACGACAAAGAACACGGAAATCCTGCTTTGATCTTCTTCTTGATGTTTTGTTTCTGAATCAAGGAAATGGCGCTCTACCGCCACCAGCCGGCTTGTGTAAGGAAGTGCAGGTCCAAGTCTAATCAGAATCAATTAATTTTTCGGTAATAAATAACACATTCCAGTAAAATGAAATGTTAGAAAACTAAATTCCTAGGTGTATTTCAAACGTATTATGTTTCCTGCATTATTTCCTGGTCTTGATTAAAAAATTTAATGCTGTGTCAGTGATTTTGTAGGAATAGAAATGCGCCCAGACCTTCTAAGGTAAAAGCCTAATGGCCTAATATACAAATCTACAATTGAAACAATCTTATTTTCTGGGGGGCATCTGAAAGACAATAGAAATAACCTTTTTTCCAAAAAGATCCACGTGTGGTGGCGTGGCTCGGCATGAGTTGATCGTCGGTGGAGCAGTGACCAGAAAGGAGGCTTCAACTCAATACCAAAGCTTATATTCTAGTCTAATGATGCATGAGAGAGAAGTTACAGCATGCTCAGGGAGCATACAACCAGCACCTGCGGTTTGTTCTTCAACATGCACTCATAAAGTTAGCACATGAACATCCTTAATGCTGTATCAGCACTTTTAACAGTACCTGTAGAAGTGCCCTAAGTCTGCTGTACGTCTCAGCTGTGACGATTTACCACATCCTGCCTTACCACATCCTGCCTGACCCTCTTCCTGAAAAACACAGAAACTAACAGGTCTAGAATAGTTAAAGCTCGTTATATAGTTCTTCTGAACTGCACAGTTCACTGGGCTTTATACATTATCATTAGCACATTACTTGATAACTCCCATCTAATAAAAGAAAAATACATAAACATAGCGAGGGTAATGGATAGCAAGTTAAAAGAACTTAAACAAGATTCTACACATGTAAGAGATTATGACTCGGAAAGCCCAATCCTCCTATAATCTGCCAAACCAGAAAAAGAAGACTATTCTCCAAAATGTGAACCACTAATAAAACCACTCCAATCTCTGCGTACATTACCACAACAGTACATCGGCCAAGTTTGAAATTAAATGGACGAATCACGAACTCATAGATGGTATGGATGGTAAAATTGCTGAAGTTCAACAGCGCTGTGGGGGAAATATGTGGTTTCCCACTTTGATGAAAACTGTCAAGGAAATAGGATTAATTTAATAGAGGATATGATTATTTTCATTATATCACCATAAACAGGAATTTATTACACTAATGAGACATTTAAGAGCGAAACCATAAAAACAAGTCGGACAATGTCGTGAATCCTAAAGTGTCTTCGTCATTACACGATTTTTAAAATAGTTTTAAATGTCAAATTACCTTTAGGTAAACACAAAGAAGAAAACTACAATGATGAAAGTCCATTTGAAGATAAGACTTTTTTTTTAATTTTATACTTCCATCATAATTCACCCTCATGAAGTTGATTCGACCGAAGTCTCCATCATCTCCTTTACCCACCCCACCCCCCCAAGTTCCTTTCTTTATGTTGTCTCTTCGGGAATCTCACAGTTCACACAAGGATCATCCTGGATCCACCTGGGTCCAGACTGCAGTTATGACTCCATCTCAGGACTTGTTTCACGGGCCGATACTTCCCCAAGTTTTTGTTCCTTCTTTTCTCTTCAGGTGCGACCCTGAGTCTCAACCCAAGTTTCTCTTTCATCAGCAACCAACCCCCCTGGGCCTTCATCCACTCACCCTCAACCCTCCCACCATCTCTCCACACAGGACTCACATCCCATCCAATGCTAATGTTGCCGCTGATCCAATAAAACATGTGCAGTCTTTTCGGTGAATGTTTATTTAAATGTTAAGGATTTCCGGATATCCAAACCGTTCGGTTGCCATGCGCCATACAGGGCCTGCAGCATCCTGGCGTCCTCCACAGCATTGTGGGCGCTGTAGGTCTTTCCCAGGAAGTGCCAAACCATGAACACCTGAGAATAACGGGGAAGATCAGGGAAGAGCCTCTTGCTGAGCAGGAAGGTATCCAGAAAACCAGACACCACACGCTGGAATTCCTTGAGGAGGCCACACTTTTGCAGCACCCTGGTGATAACTGGCATGTCGAACAGCTTTGCATTGTGGGCCGCCAGAAACACAGGGCGGTGGAAGGAGCGGAGGAAGGCAATGAAAGCGCGAAGAGCCTCATGGAGCGGGATGGTGCACACACGTCTTCCTTTGTGAAACAGACTGCCGTTACTAACAGTGAAGCCCGTGATCTGGCTGGCACTCTCAGTGACAGGACATTTGGGGAAGGTAAAGGCGTTGAAGAGCCTCTTTCCATACACGGCTGACAGCTGGATGACGTGACACTCTCTGGTGTCTGTAAGCAGAGAGACGAGACCACAGGAAACAAAGAATAACTTTTATGAAAACTTGTTTGCCGAAATGTCATCAACAATCCAAACAAACAACTCTTTTATTCAACATCTTAGCTGTTAGCTGCTCATTGTTGGGATTCCTCTGCACCTCAGTTAACAGTCATGTGTGTTCAGTCCATGACAATGTGATGGATGGAGGGGTGATAAACTGACGTACCTAATCCCGTTGTCTCCAGGTCAAAGAAAACGATCACCTCAGCCATCTTTAGCAAGCAAAGAGAAACAGGATCAGCTTAGACATGTGATGAATCCTACATTCATATAACAACACCAACAAGTACGAATACTTCGAAGGCCACAGGACTCGATTTGATTCACTTGCCTTTCTTTGGAGGGTCTGGTTGTCACCAGAACAAAGAACTCGAGGTTGTATTCAGTCTTTGAGACAGCGCACCAACAAGGTTGAGATGTCTTTTATAATGAAGCTGGTGTGTTCCATATATAGCCAGAGAACATGATGACATGGCGTGTGCTGTGAACCCTGATGACAGGAGTCCCAGGCTCCTGTGGTCTTCAAACGGTCACAGATCTCCCTCAGCCATCCTGTCATCTCAGGACCAAGACCGAGCATCGCTTTTGTCATCAGAATCAGGACTGTCATCTCAGAACTTCAGACCCCAGACCCCCTGAGGCCCCTCAGCCCCCCTCACTTGGGGTACACAGTTGTTTTAATAAGTCATTACCTGGTGTTGGAGGGGCCTTGATGTTTAAAAAAAACAAAAAACAAAACTCCCTTTAAACTCTGACTTTGACCTCAGTTTTTCTGCCTATCCTAATACGTTTAAAAAAAAAATTGTGGTTAGATTGTAATTACTGTCATACAGACGTCTTCCTTCCTTCACCCTCATCGCCAGCACTTTCCTTATACCTTGTCCATCTTTGTCATTTCTGCCACCATTCTAACCAATAAATCATCTATTTATCTGTTTCAAAGTTCTTTGGTCTGTTTTAGTTCATCAGGATTGGTTTATTTATTTATTTTTTGTTCCGCTTCTAGAAGTACTGTGATTTTGACACCTGAACATCTCTGTTGCTCAACCTTATTCATTGTGTTTAGGACTCGTTGTCATTTCTATCCATCCATCCATCCAGTCGTTTTTATCACTTTTCCTGTTAAGGGTCGCGGAGGCTGGAGCCTATCCCAGCAGCCTTTGGGCGAGAGGCGGGGTTCACCCTGGACAGGTCGCCAGTCCATCTCAGGACCAACACATAGAGACAGACAACCATTCACACTCACAGTCACACCTACAGTCAATTTAGAGTATCAATCAGCCTCGTCCCCTCTTGGTGTCTTTGGACCGTGGGAGGAAGCTGGAGTACCAGAGAGAACCCACACAGGAACAGGGAGAACATGGAGACTCCACACAGCCGGGACCTGAACTTGGAACCTTCTTGCTGTGAGGCGACAGTGCTGACCACTGCACCACCTTCATCCACTCCAGCAAAGGTAAACATGTAACAAAAATTGCATTTAAAATAGAGCCAAAAGTTCAGAACTGTGATCAAAGTGTGTTTATAGTTAAGACAAAATGAGTATGAAACATATCAATATCAGATCAATATTTCAAATAAGTGCACATCATTGATGACTTATTTTTAATACTAAACAAGATAATAAAAAACCCCAAACTGCCACACTGGCAAACTTATTGTTCTCCCTCTAAAACATTTGTGAAGTGATTACTGATCGTATTTCATGTAAACATTATCAAAAGGGGAACAAGTTCAGGGTTTGATTGTATTAAAAAATGTGTCATAATCACTATTAATGTATTTGCTTTTGTGATGGGTTGAACTTAGTTCTTTATTCCTCTTGTTTCTATTTGTAAAACGCACATCTCTACTACATAGTTCTAGTGATTTATCACCCAAGCCTAGTGAACATTACATGTACATTCCTAAAACAAAGTTACAAAAGTTAGTATGACAATGTTCTATTTTTGAGTTTAACATGCATTATTGTGTAATGTAGCATCTGCTCTATGCCATTTCACTATTTTGAAACATTTTCAATGTCACTTCGTGAAATCACCAGGATAAAAAAAAATACAGGCCGGGGTCCTTCTTTGTTGGATAGAATTTTTTGATTTAACTTTAATTTAAAAACGAGACAGAATGACATCCTGGGGTCCTGGATTCCAGTAGGAATACAGCTCCTGCAGTGTCCTGGCATCCCCTACAGCATTGTGGGCATTGTAGGTCTTTCTCAGGAAGTGCTGAACCAAAAACTCTTGGTTATAACTGGGAAGATCATGGTAGAGCCTCCTGCTTAGCAAGAGGGTATCCAGAAAACCAGACACCACCTCTTGGAACTCCTCAAGGAGGCCACACTTTAGCAGCAACCTGTGCAGCACTGGAGCATCAAATTTCTTTGCACTGTGGGCCGCCAGAATAACAGGGCGTTTGAAGTTGCGGAGGAAGGCAATGAAAGTTTGAAGAGCCTCTTGGAGCGGCTTGGTGCCCACAAATCTTCTGTTGAGGTACAGGCTGCCATCAAGGACGTCAAAGCCTGTGAGCTGTTTGACCTTCCTTGGGATAGGCTGGCGGGGTAAGGTGTAGACGTTGTAGAGCCTGTCTCCAGAGATGGCCGCCAGCTGGATGAGGTGACACATACTGGTGTCTGCAACCAGAAAACCCCATCATGGCATGGAAAAAGAATTTTTATCAAAAGAACATTTACTGATAGTAAAAAACTGACAATCATGGCGGCAGCGTTGTCTATGTGCGTAGCTGTGTTGGACTACGTGAAGGTCACATTTGTGCAGAACGTCCCATTTTGCTAATACTGGGTGGTGCCCGACACATATGACTGTTTATGGGGGTCAGGCACAGATGTTCTGGGGGGAGCGACTCAGCCTCATCTCACGGCGAACCTTGAACATGTGTCATGGACGTCCAGTAAAGTGCTCCAGTGTAAGCTGTCTCTGAGTCTCCAGCCTCTTTCTTGTGTCTGAAGAATTCCTTCATCTGCAAATTCCTCCACGCTGCCAACCACTAAAACATGAATGTAGGCATAACTTTTGTACGCTGTTACCCTCAACAGCCATTGATGCCATGCTTGCGAATTTCAATGTGATTTATGTGTATTCAAAACATTTGTGTACTTTGTTCATAGCCTCAAACTCGCTTTGTACTTCTTGTGATAAAGTTTTCCCTTCGTCTCTCCGTACCGACTCGCAGAGAGCAATAGAATACATCACTCTTTCCATTACAACAGCTCCTCCTGCCTTCCACCACACACAGGTGGGAGGGTCACTCGAGCTCACACATTCCCCCTGCTAACAGTCTGCAGCATTTGAAGGCCAGTTGACTGATATGAGCGGAGCCTAAAAGTGCTCAAGGTTTTCTTACAAAAAAACAAACAAACAAAAAAAAAAACACCACAAAATTTGTGAGTCTCCTAACTTTTATTGACCACAAAAATTCTTTTCCGGGCCTTTACCTGCGTCTCCATAATAGTTTTTCAAACGTGAATGTGTTGTTAGAACACCTACGGCGGTCAGCGTTGCCGAGATGTTTAGACTACGTGAAGGTGCCATCTGTGCAGGATGTTCCAATTCAGTATAACTGAAGTTGACAAATGACACAGCGAGAGCAGAGGGCAAACTCTGGTGACCTGCTGACTACCGTGGTGTCACCCATTTAATACAGAAGGGAAGGTCCCATTGCCAGTGTGAAATATCAATAATGTTGTGAGAAAGAAACATGCAAAGCAAGACATACATAACACAAATGTTAATAACGCTCAAAAGCAGTATAACTGTCCCACAGTGACATACCTAGTCCAGTCGTCTCCAGGTCAAAGAAAACGATGATTTCAGACATCTGCAATATTAAAAAAAAAAAAAAAAGTCACATTTGATGACCAGACTAATAATACGATTAATACGTATTATTATAAATACGATTACGTAACTGTAACTGATGATCTCTGGACTAAAAGTACACTCAAAAATGAACTGTTTACTCACGGTTGGATGTGACGTCTGGAGAGATTTGAGCTGAAGTGTAGCGGTCGGAACTTGTATCAGCTTTATACGCAGCTCAGCATTCACCGCGAACTGCTTTCGCTTTCCTGTAACCGAAACTAAGAGGATGTTCACTGGCTGGGCTGTCAACGCGTTGCAAAAACAAAGGCAAATTTCCATGAATCCATGAAAGTGGAAAATTCCCCGCTCTTCGTTCATTTTCATTTCTGGCCGACCGCTGGTTGCGACACTCCTCCGCTTGATGCGACTCCGGGATTATTGAGACAAATAACACCTGACCATTTTCATTGGTTGGCACTAGAAAAACTGTGGGATTATTTAAATATCCCCACGTTTGTCAGGAAGTGATAAAGTTCGATGAGTCCCTGGATTTGTTGTGTTCCAAGTTTCGTTTTGTTAGTGTTGTGTTTTTTGATCCAGTGTTTCTGTTTGTGTTTGTGTTTCCTGCAGTCCTGAGGCAGGTAGGAGGCGGGGCCAGGTGACACTGAGCTCACACCTGATTGCATTTGGCTCGTTTGGCCAGCCTGTATCTGTCGGCGCTGCCAGTGGTTCAGTGCCGGATGATTCCTTCTCCTGACTACACGTATCTTCTTGTGCTTTCGGCTCCAGACAGAGAAGCGCCTCTATTTCCATATAGGGTGTTATCTATGCAGGATGTATGTCTGAGACACAGGTGGTCCTCTTCATGTGGGGTGTTGGATTTTCGTTGTTTCCTCATAAGGTGTATGTCTGAGACCAGCACTTCGAGCCTCAGACATAAAACTTTATACATACATGATCAGTGTGTGTGTGTGTGTCAATAGAGTCACTTTAGAAGGAAGTTTGTTACAAAATGTATAATATGAATATATGATGAGATAAAATACGAATTTACATTCAGGTTTCAGTATATTATGACTGAACGCTGCTTTATTTTCTCTGTAATAATATTTCAGTTGTAGAAAGTCCAAACTTCTCAGTTTCCTGGCAGCTTTTTCAAATACATTGTGAGGTTGACCAGGTGTCTCCCCTGGTTGAGACGTTTCTTCACAGCCAATTTTGCGTCTTGCAGGTGTAGACAAATTTATATATATTTGCTTAAACTGTAGTTAAATTTATACATACATTCACTTAAAATAGAGTGTAGGACACACAAGGTAGTTGTAATAAAGATGTTTCTGTGGCAGTTCCCAAAGAGGTAGGAAAGGTTCCAACACTGTATTTGGTTCATCAATGTATTTCTTTAGTGTTAGTAACGGTACCGGGATCTCCTGCTCATGCATCCCAGGCAGAATCGATGACTTAGCTGCAAGTCACCTTATTTGACCTCGTGAACATCTGGAAGTAGTAAAAGGTGTTATACAGAGGGGTCCCACAAATCTCCAAAGCACCAGGATTAGTTGGTGCCATTGCGACTCTAGGAAGGAACTTAGAAATACTGGAGACAACACAGATAGACATTCCAAGATATAAGACAACAGAAAAACACTTACTATCAGCAGTGAAGCACAGACCAGACTGTTTAGAGTGGACAGGTGAAAAGGTCACAACAGGGAATAGCGGGAGTGTAGCTCATGCTAGCATCACTCCCTCAAGCTAATTAAGTCAGAACAGAGTCCACAAGAATTTCCATGGTGGGATGAGGCCATGAAAGATAAGAGCATGGCCGTAAATCGGAAGGAGGTTTTAATCTTCACAGCTGCAACAACAAGGCCACGATGGACCAGGAGGGACTGGCATGGGCTCAGACAGAAGATCCTGCAACAGACATGAAGATCAAAAATACACACTTGCACGCAGAAGCGATCACATAAGCACCTCCCCTGTAACACATAAAAACTGGAGAAGATAGTTAGATCGTTGGACTTCTTGCCCCAACGCCAGGGACGACGCATCTGCGTATGCTGACTCCAGCATAGGGGAAGACCATCTCCAGAGCTCTGTATTCTTTCCTGTTAATCTGAATAAATTCTTTTGAACCAACTGGAAGGTGTCCTCTCCGGATTTTGAACAGCGCAATACATATACTCTGTGGGTCCTTCTGATTGATTAATGATGACTTGTTGAAAAATTCCTACACAGGTTAGGCAGTATTGTGTGTCAACTGTAAACCACCCCCGAGGCCACTTTGGGCTTGCTGTTGCTCTCAGTGTGAGTTGAGTTACAGGGTGACTTTGTACTCTTTTGCTAAAACAAACTTAACTCTGTCACTCACAGAGACCAGCTGACCGCTAGTTAGCTTAGCACAACAATTTAAAAAAAACAAACAAAACAAAACGTGTTGCCTTCAAAATGACTTCCCTCAAAACACAAGGATTTCTGTCCAACAAAAACGACACGTCTCATTAAGTTTGGCTGCAGTTTTGCTTCTTTATTAAGCAGATGATTTTCCCCCCCATAAAGTCTTTTTTATTTTTTTTCTTACAACCATAGACATGTTTGTATCATAAAAAAAAAGAAATAACACAAATTGCACCTTATACATAATCGTGTCCAGAGAAGCGCAGACAAAGAGACACAATGCGTTTCTTTTCCTCTTTTTTTCACAAACATGATGGCAGACCGAGTACGGCCTGTTAGGATGATGACATGATTAATAGTAGATAATGAACCATACACAGGATAATATATCCTTTTATAACACCTTTTATAACAGATTCTTTTCAACCAATGTACACCCCAAAGCATGATCATAAATAGTACATACACTGTGTATAAAAGAGGAACAAAAACAACCAGAGAAAGCAGAGCATGCCTTCCAGTGACAGGTACATTCACTTTCTTTCTTTTTTTTTAATTCTATTATGGACAGACATGTACAAAGGCCCTCCTTTTAAACAAATATAAATATCAGCTTGCAGATATTTGACCAGGAACCAGCTCTCCTCCATTTTTTTTAAAAAAATCTGCAGTTTGTGCCGTACGAAGACAACACCTGCATCAAATCAGCAGGAGGAGATTTCCAGCTTCAGGGAAACGTTGATTAACACTGATTGTGTTGGTGAGGTCAGAACATCGGTGTCTGATCACAGCACGCAAGCAGAAATATTGCAGTTATAGAATGGAGACATCATCGCTGCTCAGCTACTAAAGTGGGCCCATAAACAAAACATACTACACAAACTGTTTGGGTACTGTGGACAGAGACTGAAGGAATATGAAGAAATACATCGAGGTTTAGTTGCTACTTGTTCTAGTCTGGTTAACAGATTAAATGCTACTTTTCACAGCCAGAGCAGGGAGGGAGAGGGAGATGGAAGAGCTGTTATTATAGTAGAGAAGAAGAAGAGTGTTTTGGATGGCTCAGAGGTCAACGTGGACGGTTTGAGTGAGTAGATGAGTGCAAGAGTTTCTTCACAAGTGCAATGAAGCACACACTTTTTTTTTTTTAGTAGATTTTAGTGTCCCTTCATTGATTAAAGTCGCTTTCACGCCTTTGGTTCTCTTTAAATGAACCCTGGTGTGTTTGGTTGGATAGTCCGGTTCATTTAATCTGGTGTTTAATCTGTTAAATTGTTAAACAGTTGAACGTATCACCGCAGGTCCTTTTCATGAGGACACTGGGAAGGAGGACTAGGATGCAACCTCATAAAGACCTGCCAGTGGTAATCTACAGACCTCTGACATCAGGATGTTTGTTGCGTTTGACTTTGTGATGGTGAAGTGTGAAAGCATATCAGTCCAGTCAATGGAAAATGATCATTTGTTGCATCTTCACCCCTGAGCAGGAGCAAGTCTACAGAACTACAGGTGTAAAAGTGACATAAATGCCTCAGCAGAGACGTTTTATACCCTTTCTAGATTTTGGAAACACTGTTGTGCGTGCGTGTTTGTACTGAGAGGGCTGCACATGCACAAAATGGGAGCTGATGTGGGACTTCATTCATCCATACCTGCGCACATAAAGACAGGAGAGAAAAATGACTTTCACACGTAAGCCATGAAAGTGTGTCAACTACAAAAAAACATCTTTGATATCAATAACACCAATAATACAGCAATAATATTAAAAAAATTCAAGTCCTGACGTAGTAACACTGATGTTTCTGATTAAAAGGAAAACCAGACACTTGCAGGGAGGAGGGCTGCACGCTGGGAGACGTTATGGCTGATTGCCAGGTGGAGTGTGTGACACCAGACATGTAGCTCTGTGAGGGCAGATTGACAACTTTTCTTTGTTTTTGTCGGATGTAACAGCAAGACCAACCGACACTGGCTCTGTTCATTGAGAGTAGGAAGAAAGAAAAAAAAAAAAACGAATGACAAAAACAAAACCACACAAACAAAAGAGGAACCTGAATTCGACACACTTCACTTTGCAAAATTGACAATACTAATTAACAAGGAACAACTCCGGAGCAGCACTGGAGTTTCTCTCTATGTACACATTTTTACTCTGTAAAATAATAATAATAATAATAATAATAATAATAATAATAATAATGTGTAACATACAGCTGTAACATATATTTGTACAGTTTAATTCAACTGGCGCAGGAAGTGTAATGGAGAAGCATGCAGCATCTTGGCTGGTGTGTCCTGTGTAAACGTGAAAAGCAGACTTAGCTTGGCGCTGGATACAGACTAAACGTCCGCCAGTTCAGTCAGTATGGCTACATTTCTTCTGAGTGTCTTCAACCACCTGCCCACATGCTCAAAAATAAAGATGGGGCACAAGAGATTTGGCTTTGCAGTTGTGGGGTTTCTGTCTCGTCACCCGTCCATCCCTTCTCTCTTCTCATCTAACCGGCCCCTGGTGCTCCAGCAGGGGTCCGACAGCTCTGAGTTCAGAGGACAGCTATGTCGCTCTGCTCCAGCTTTCTGACATTCACATTAATCATCAGTCTCCCTCCTTCAACATTCTAGATTTCTCTTCTTCCTTCCCACAGCTTCCTGCTCTGACTGGACCAGGGGAGGAGGGGGTGGGCACTGAAGAGGGGCTGCAGGCGACACTGGGCATGAACCTCGCCCCAAACTCTCCCTCCTCCCGGGCTGGAACACCCCGCTGCACTTGGACAAGTGCCGGCTGGCACTCCGTCTCTTCCCCATCACACCATGAACTCGTTGCTGCCGTACAGAACCAGCTGCTGTGGCGCTGAGCTGAAGTCCGGTTCCCTCCGGTGGCTCCCCGAGGGCTCGCGTGGTGAGCTGCGGCTCAACCTGAGCCTGTGGCGGGTCTTACTGGCTCTGTGCTCCCCCTCTGCCTCTGCCAATGGGGCCCCCAAGCTGCAGGAGGTGAGCAGGGGCCCAGACGAGGAGGAACGGAAGCGGTAGTGGGGGGACGGAGAGCCAGAGGTGTTGGAGGAGAGAGAGGAGGAGGGGTGGTAGGAGGAGGAGATGGTGGAGGTGGAGTCTGCAGAGTCCTGGGAGTCCGGCTGTCGGCGTAGAGCTCGCCTGCTCTTAGCCTCCAACTTTCTTGAGCGGTAAGTTCCGCGTTCTGTGGAGAGACAGCAGTAGTGTCACAAGCCTGGTGATATTTGACAAACTAAAGACCAAACCATCAGTGTGTAAGTCCATCTTTTTAAGTTTCACCATTTCGTATGGAAAGCCAAGTAAATGTCATTAGTATAGTTCAATATCAAATATCCTAAATTAGTCTCTACAGCTTTTCAAATCTGTACAGCAGGCTACACCTGCTAGATTATTTCCACACCACACTGGTAAACACCTGTTTAAGCCAATCTGAATAACAGATCTTTTTCATAAGAAAGCCATCAGTGTCTGAATTTTGAAATGTCTGCTTTGTGTTCTGATGCATTTGAGGAAACCTGAACTTCCACAAATTTATGACTTGAGCAGCTCAGTGAGAGTCGATCTGAGGGAGGAACGCTCTGGAGCAGACAAACTGAGTCCGAGAGGGATTCCTCTTCCAGAATAGATGGAGGATTCACGTGCAAAAATACAATTTGGGTCAAAGCAATAAAAACATTATAGTGTCAACAGAATTCAGCACAGCACTTCTATAAACTGTGACAAACAGACACAGCGTGTTTTTAAATCCAAGTACTTCACTTACACACATCCAAGTACACATACAAACACACACATTTACCAGAAAGGTCAGAGGTGGCTCCCTCAGTTTCCATGGTGATGTTCTCGGAACTGTCTGCTGTTCCGATCGAGGCTTCAGATTCAGGAGTCTCATCGTCAGACGCCCTCGGCTCCAGGATCAACATCTCATATGTCAGCTCCTCCCTGCCAATGTGCGCGCACGCACACACACACACACATACACACACACACACACGTGCACATACACACACACAATGCGATTTTCTACTTTAACAGCAACCAATGTCAATCAGAAAAGGAAGAAGTCTAAAATTCACATTGGTGTTTACATGCTTATACAAACTGGGGCAAGCTGACGCTTTATTAGCGGAAAGCTAACAGCTAATAGTGGCCAACATTAGGTGATTAATCAGCAATCATGAGGGAGCACCAAGCATGTATAATAAGACCTGGATACAGGAAGAGCACTGGCTGCTGGAGGAGTTTGACAAGGTGGCTAAAACTTCTCATTACAAGTATGCCGTCTATCACGTTATGCACTGCGGCCCTGAACAAAAACATTTTTCCTACATTGTGAAAGAAGTAAAATGGGGTTTTTTTAAGGTGAGCTTTCCAAAAACATTTTCTCTAATGATCATACTTCTCTTTCTGCAGACTCTCGATCTGCTCGGTGAGGATTCGCTCCTCCTGCTGCATGGCCAGCTGCTGCTGCTCGTTCAATCCCGCCTCTGTTGCATCCTCTCCTCCTCCTCCTCCTCCTCCTCCTCCTCCTCCTGCACTCTCTCCATCCACCACAGGGGGAGCTCTGGGACTGTGCGGAGGTGAGGGGGTGTGAGAGCTACTTTGCCGAACACGACTTTTGCTCTGCAAGTTTCACACAAAGAAAATCCTACAATGTTAGTAAGGAAGGGGCAGCCAATTTGTTTGTAACAGACAGTGATGGAGCACAAACACAGAAGACTTGCTCTAGACACAGCTGAGTGTTGTGACGACGCATTAACCATACAAAGATGTTCTAACCACAGTTCAAGACAACACTGCTAACAAACTCAGAAGTCTGTTAGTACCACACACACACACACACACACACAAACACACACACACACACACACGCACGCACACACACGCAGGTAGGCGTTACCTTAAGTTTAGCTGAGTTAGGCTGCATGTTAATAAGTTGTGAAGCAGAAACAAAAATCAAAGAGAGGTCAGTGACACTGACGTTGGTCTCTCTGGGCGTTCACCACAAACAAACATGAACAAAGACACAGAAAACAACAGAGGACCTCTCTTCATTGTCTGGATGCTAATGCTAACACAAGCTTGCTAAACTAGACAAAGCAACAGTGCCACTAAAGGAAATTCTTTGTAAAATTAGCCTGACATCAATTTACAAAGCTCTAAAGCCGATCAGAATGTGCTGGTTAATGCTTCCTTCTTATAAAACTTGAGTATTGTTGATTGTTACTGCGACCGAAACATGGACTGCGATGTAGTCTACAGCACTCTGAGCACGTGGATACACAGGAGCACACAGGAACAGAGTAAACTACACAATGTGAAAACTGAACAGAGGGGGACCGGAGAGGTGGGGGATCCAAAGAAATCATATCTTTTCACAGACATTATCTTAAAACAGAGATAAGATGTCCTCTCACTCCTAGTTTACACTCTTGAAACCTCCACGCCACATCATATCAGGTGGAGGCTTGAAGCAGGGGCCAAGGAAGAATCCATTTACCTTTGGGGCAGATTAGTCACAATGCCACAGTGGTGGCATCAGCAGATGTTTTGTTTGTTTGTTTGTTTGTTTGTTTTTAAACAACCTGATGTCCTCCTCGTGGGTTGATCAGATCCACCTCAAATTTGCTCAGAGACAACTTCAGAACTTGGTGGTGGGTTAATGTGAAAACAGAGTTTTTCAGGAGCAAGGCAGCCAATTTTTGTATTGCGCCACTGAACACAAAACTGTCGTAAAAAGACTACAAAAGCATGGATATTTTCCGAACTTCACACATTTGATGAGAGTCCCGGCCTGAAGACATCTTCAGGCTCAATTGTGCCCTCTAGTGGTTTCAGCAAGTAGCATTGCTGTGTTGTCTCAATGTGGTGCTGATGTACATGATATTTGGGGGCTATATTATATATATATATATATAGTTTTTTAATACGCCAGCTCAAATGTGGTGAAGTAAAAAGTAAGGTTCTACAAAAAATCAAATAATTTTACTAGACCACTCTCCACCACTTTGGTAGGAGATCCAACTGGGTTCAGTTTTTAAGTGTACCAGGTTTAATTTCTGGCGTGACTGTGCTGCTCATCAACACAGAAACAAAACACTGAGAAATAGACGAACAGACACCTAAAAGAGAGCTAGCTTACAAAGGGACAGACCAAACAAGTACTGCGACGCTGCGTGACAGACATTATGAGTGAACCGAGCAGAGCGACTGATGGACAGGACAGGACTGGTGGGGGTGGCGGCACATGAAGTGGGAGGGGCATACATACCGGGGTGGCAGTGCGGGTTATGCTCATAAACCTAACAGCAATAAGTACAGGTTTCTGGAAGGAGAGGTGGGGGGGAGGAAGGAGGGAAGGACAGGGTTAGGGAGCTGTGAGGGTAAAGTTTGGCTCCAGCTGGATTTTGGTGAGAAATTCAGGAGGATTTGGAGACACAAAAGAAATTAGCAGCAACTTCCCCAGCAATGCCTGAGAGAGTCACAACAAGTTGTCTTACACCCTGATGCTCACAGAGGCCACAGTGGCAGTGTGTAACCAAAAACTGATTTAACTAGAATGGGTCACTCCTTCTCTTCCTGGTTTGCATCACAGTTGCACTTAAAAGTCTATTTTAAGAGACAAGTTTATAAAAAATTAAGATTCTTCTGGAAGAAATCTAAAATATTAGAAGAATTCAGTTCCAGTGCTCCTGTAACTCTGTATCTTCCATATTAGAGATGACCTCAAACATCAATCTGAAAACTCTTTTTTTTTTTTTCTTTACTGTTTTGGAGTTTGCACACAGATTCAGAATAAGAGTAGAAACGTGGTTTAATAGTGGAGAGGTGTTAGCAAAGTTTGGAGAAAAGCAAGATCATTGTTGTAAAGCATGCGGATAATAGTTATCCTGTGATTTTGTACTGAAGCCAAACATCCAAGCGTAATCTTTCTCTGGGAAAAGTTCTGGCAGTTTCTTGGTCATAACCACTCAAGTGTGTTTTTGCAGCTTTTGCTTGTGTGTCAGAAACACGGCAAAATCTGTTGTTGATGAAGAATGTAAAGAAACACACAGGAATGGACTCCTGTCATGGTGGAGTGAAAACCATGCCAGCTGAGTGAGTGAGAGGAACAAGTTGAGAAACATCCACGAAGATTCTCATCCTCATATCTGACAGTACATGTGTGTAATGTTCATGTAACTCAGCATGAGAGGTCCTGGTCTCATCTTACCATAGACCTTCTGATGTGGGTCAGTCGGCTCTTGGCTTTGCTCTCCGCAAACTCCAGGCTGCTGATGTCCTTCAGGCGAGCTTTGTACTTGCTCATCTGCTCATTGATGATAAGCTCCACACACCTACGGAGCAGAAACACATTTAGAACAGAAGAGGAACACAGGAGTGATCATAATCAAGTACAGCAGATGATTAAAGAGGGTGGGACGTACGCCGTGGTCTTGCTGATGTCTTGGACACTCTGCAGAGGGTCAATGGAGTCGGGGCAGCGAAGGATGCAGGGAGCAAAGACAATGGCGAGAGCGTTGGCTGACATCCTGTTAGTCTCCTCCTGCAGGGCGATCCTACGGACCACCACAATTTATTCCTGTTAATCCTGATATCGATCTCCACAATGGGGCAGTGTGTCCATCTTCATCATTTTTCCACCTCACTATTTCAGCGAGGTTTTGTGCACAGACACTTGCGAGGAAAAACATTTTTAAGACCCTGTTCCAAAATCTCACTCGCAGACTATCTTGCCACACGCTGGCTTGTTGGTATCCCTGCACTCACCTGACCAGATGGAAGATGAGGCGCTCCAGTGTACTGAGGTGTGTCCTGCTGAGCTGGTCAATCACTGAGTACACCCCTCGGATCACCTCCCGCTTGTCTGGTTGACCTGTGAAGAAAACGCACACGTCATGGCACCGTATGCAGAGTTTAACCACCAGACTTCTTTATCTGAGAAATCTCTAGTTTGACAACACACTGTGGCAGAGTATGAGCTTACCCATGGCCCTAAGAAACTCCTCGTACAGTTCAAAGGTCATGAGAGGACTGGGCAGGTCCCGGAGCCACTGTTTGAGTACACTGGCAATGACATGAATGTTGTAGTCGTCGAGGTTCACGCTGCTCACATCTGGAAAAGAATGTACAACAAGATGAACTTTTTCTCCCTCTGAGGTACACATATATTAAAAATGTCAATATGTCTCAAACTTATATGCTTAATTTTTTAATACCCCCCCCCCCCCGAAACAATCCAATTGTCTTTAAACTTAAATCCGACCCTTGGCCTCTCTAAGCTGTGTCCATGCATACTCTTGCCTTTTTCTCTCAGCTGCAGCTGGATGTACCTGAATGTGCAAGGCCATCACGTGGAATGGAAAGCATGAGTGATGTGAAATAAAACAGCCGTTAAACTTTCCTGGGTTTAGAACCCACATCAGTCTAACCTGTGTCGAGCCCCTGACGGAGTTCTTTGATCTTATTGGTGGAACCAGACTTCCTGTAGATCCCCTCTGTGTAGAGGCCATGCATCTCGATGTAGTTGATGAGTTTCTCCACCAGCTGGGGCACCGTGCGCTCCTCACTTGTCAGACGGGAAAGCTCGACGCCAAACTGCCGAGGTGACAGCTCTGGGTCATACTAGTTTACACACACACACACACACACACACACACACACACACACACACACACACACACACATTAATAAACAGTTTTACTTCCTAACACATGCGCAGGACAGTTTGAGACAACCATCTTACTGTTTCTAGGTACAACTATACATTTGCGCCTTTAAGAGACAAAAGAAACACAGACAAAGATCTTGTCGAAAGGCAGAATTTGTAATAATTTAGCGTGTTTGGATGCTCTTAAAGTTTTTTTTTTTTTAATTTCCAGGCACTTCTACACCCCATTTTACCAGACAAAATGAAAAAAGAAACAGTTTCACATTTCTAATCTGAAAAATGCTTGACATCAGTGTTTTGTAATGACATCATCATCATCTTTGCAGCATCCTGCAACCAGAACCTCAAGGATAATAAAAGATAAGACGCCACCCACCTTTTTACTGCACTTGGTGGTCATCCTGGAGCAGCACTTCCTGTGGCAGGCGTAGCGACAGACTGAAGACAACAGAACCAAACAATCAGACTGACATTTTCCTCCAAAACCTCAAAAGACTATTACATCAGACGTAAGGAGTTTGGATGTGAGGTCTGCTCTCTGAGCCGCTTTAAGAAGGTGCAGGTGGAGCTTGTAACTGGATAGAAGATGGATTTATGAAAGGAGCAAGATCGAATAATAATCAAATTTTTCCGACACTCAGAGAGGACAAATGAGTGTGCACAGATGTGTAATGTGAGTGTGTGTTTGTGCAAAAAGAACAGAAGGAGGGGCAATGTGCTGTGTGGGTGGAAATACAAACTGTGCACATGGGTGTGAGTGCCTGTGGTAAATGAGTTAGGAGAACATTAGGAACTCCTGGGTTGGTGCAGCTCTGTAATATGGTGCTGCACATTGTTACTGCACGTTTTCTTCCCAAATAAAAGAGCGTAAAAAAAGGGATGAAATTCACGAGGTATTGAATAAATATAAGACAACAGCTTGTAGGTGTGAATGATGATTGCTTGTTTAATGATAATTTGGCTTTTACCACAGAGGAAATATTATTTCATCTGCTGCCTCAGTTCAGATATCCTGAAGTCTGTGATCGACACAAACCACAGTAATCTCCAAAGCACCCTTATTCTAAATATCTACTGCTGTTCCAACATATCTGTGCTGTTGTACGTCCAGTCCTCACGTTTGCAGACGCAAGCTCGGTCCATCATCCAGATGAGGGAGGAGCAGTACTCGCAGTAGGTAGGGATGCTGTACTGGGTGGACTTGAAGATGTGACCATTGTGTTCTTCCACCTGCAGGGGGCAGAAGAGTCACCAGTAAGCTCAGCACAGCTAAAACGTTCAGCTTAATCATTTCTTTTAATCTACCACAGCACTGTCACAGTCGACACTTACAATGTCAGTTTCCTTTTTCCTGGACTTCTTGCGCTCCCGTTTAGGAGCCTGCAGACAGAGATGAAAACCTGTTATCCTATACCTTTTTAATGTGGCTTTTAAATGCTGAAAATAAAATTTGTTAACAGTCAACAGTTAGTTATTGTCGTGTTTAAGTTACAAAGTTTATATTTTGCCTATTAAAACTGCTGTTTTTTTTTGTCTATTCGAGGGCAGCAAACAATGCTTGTACGCAAACGGTTGCTTTATTGCACATCTAATAGTTACAGGGCAGCTTTATTGTTCATTCAAATTCATGTTTTTGTCCCACCTGGTGGATGTAAAATTTTCTGTGTACGAATTTAATAACTGCTAAATGTATGCTCACCACTCACCAGCCAGTCATTAACTGTGTCTGTACAGTGGATTTAAATGGCTTTTTCCCTGAAAACTGCTGCCTGAGAGGACACCCGCATGAGGGCAGAAAGAGTAAACCAGGAAGTTCAGCTGCAGTTGGGACGGCTGAACAGTGAGCCGATACCTGCTTTGAAGGCCTGGGAAGCCAGGGAAAGCAGCAGGGTCATTAATGAATTAAACACAGTTATTCAATAAATCTAAATACCTGTCACTCTCTACCTTACTGTTTATTACTCAATAAAACCAAATGATATTACCAGACTCTTTTTTTTATTGATCCAGCAAATATCAAATCACTTTCTTACCCTGCCAATAGTTCCCTCCATTGGCTTGTACTCAGTCATGAATTCATCCAGGAAGACCTTGAAGGTGTTGACCCACACCTTCACAGGTGACTCGCACCAGTCCCTCTGCTCCAGACGCATGGTCTTCTCCAGGATGTGCTCGAAAAGGGCATAGAGATCCTTGTAACGGATGCTCTTCCCATCATCCATCTTGTGGTGGGCGCAAAGGACAGGAGTAAAAAATATTTGGCAGAATGGTCAGAGCTCGTTGTCCTACATGGTAGATTCATCTTCCCATAGTTTGCATGTACTTCAACATCAGGTAACATTTACAATTCAGGGTCATTCTATTGGATCATTCTGGTATATTTCTGCTCTCTGAGGTGTCTGAAGGGAGCGGCGCCACATTACACGCCAGAAGATTAGACCACTGCAAAGCCTCATATTCAGTCAGAGCCAAGTCAGTTCCCTTCAAGCAGCTAAGGACAAGAAGAGCTTTGAGGACTCACAGCCAGGGCAGTGGAGTAGGAGTTGAAGATGTTGATTCTGAACTCCTTCAGGGCTTTCTTGAAGACAACATCCACCATCGTGTCCTTTTTACCATTTTCAGACTCCAGGTCAGTAATCTGAATGGACAAATAATCAATAAAGATAAACAGCCTTATGAAGTGATGAAACGGCAGCAGAAAAAAACCTGAATGTTTCAGCACTGATGCGGGACCACTTCAAAACCTGAGTGAAAATGCATATTGGCCATTTTTCATTTTGAACTTGAATCATCATCATACCTATGAACCCTGGAGAAAACTATGGAGGGTGTCCAAAAGAAAGTGTGCTCTGTATTTCTGGTGACATAAATCTGAGATATAAATCTGACAAAGCCCGGTCAGGACTCTTTTCATGAGATATATGCAATCAGTTCCATATAAAACTTTCAGTATCCACATTTAAAGGTGAATTATTTGACTTTTTGGCAACTTATAAAAATGCAATGGCTTATTAGGCTGATATGGTGTAAATATTTACAGCCTATCAACAAATCCTGCAGACAGGGAAGAAGAGGATATTTGCAGTCATCTGGAAAATTCAAGCCCAACAATTACTTCCCTTTAGCTCCATTAAGCCTCCGCCAACTATCAATACCTGAGACATTTAAATCAATGTTGGAAAATGTTAATGAGCTGCGGCAGGAGGTTTGCAGTCTGACCTTCTTCATGAGGAAGTCGTTCATGGTGCGGTAGTCATGGGCTGAGGTGAGGATGTGCAGGGAATCATTCTGCCATTGGGCAGGTTCCAGAGCTATGCTACTGATCTTTACACTGCGACGCCTCCTCATCTTAGGAGACGGCTCCTTGTTCTCCTTGCTGTCCCTGACACCCCGCGGGGGAGTCGCTTCTAAGTCTGGACTGTGAGGAGGAGACAGGCCTTCTGCAGAAGGAAGGAGGTGGAGGAATATATTAGGGATATATTAAATACACCATTAACTGAACCGAAGTTGTTTTGTTACACACATTTATAAAGACATAAATATGATATGAAACTGCAAAATGCTTGATGAAAATATCCAACAGCAGCATGTGATGATTGAATAATAGAGGTCCAAAAGTCAAGCCTTGAGGGACTCCACACATTGTCGAGAGATTCCCTGATATACCACCAAAGATCGAGACAAACAAGTCGACATCAATTCACTTAGCAATGATCTATATACTATATTGTGCTGTTGTTCTGTCTTTCATCATGAACTAAAAACACCTCGTGAAGGAGGCACAGCAAAACTAAAATGTATCTGTTGGTTAAATTTGTGCTTGCAGTCCAGGAAAAATCTTTTTTTTTTTTGTATGAAAAGAACACAACTGTGTCTGAAAATCTACACTCGAATGGAAAAACAGTGCATTTTCATGTCTAGATACTTTTATTTTTTACCGTGACTCTCTCCAGGTTCGTTCCTGCTGAGCTGCTTCTCTCTTGACAGTTTTTTGTCGCTGTGTTTCGTCTTACTCCAGAACCGCATCTTCCCTCTCATTCTGCTAGATCATACAACACAGCAGGTTATTAAAAATCACCTCATTTAAGCTTTTTACTATTTCAACCTTAAGAACGCAGGGATAGAGGTAATTAGAACAAATCGATTGTGTTCATGTCAATGAAGGTACTACCTTCCATCCTGGCTGGAGGTTTTCCTGAGCACCTCCACCTTGCCCAGGTCTCCTGACGACAAGGTCTTATGGATCTTCTTCTGATCTTTGTGAGAAGCCTGGAGAGCAGAGAAGAATGTCTGGTGGGACGAAGTTCAAAATATACGGCATTTACTTGAAGTAGTTGTCCAGGTTCGAAGTAGGCCAGGATGCTGTGGTCTGTATTTGTAGATTTTATCAACCTTCTTTTGACACTTGATTACCTGTTAAACACTTGATGGTTGGGAGACATGCCTAATGGACAAAAATATTATGCCATAAAGTAAGAAAATATCTGTATTCAATTGATTCTACAGTATCATTCATCATCCAGTGTCTACATACATATTTGAAGTATTTCCTTACTGATTTCATTAAATCTACTGATATGGCCGATAAAAAACAACCTACTGAATCTGCAAAATTAACAAAATATCAACAGCTGACGTGAAGAGAGTGGAAAGAGACGTCATGCTCGTAAGGTCCTGTCAGAAAGTGTCGTTAGTGAGAAGTTACACAGAGGTTTTAACGATTTCAGCATGCAGGGGCAGCAGTTGAAAGGTGCAGCGACTTGACAATGAGTTTCATTTATGGAATGAAACATGAACATGTGAGCAGGCAGCGTTTTTCCGGATACTTTCAGTCTCTACTCTACATATTTGTGTTTACTGGTATGAAAGTAAAAGTAGATACAGGGATACCTTGATATCTTGGCATTTTGAGTAGTAATCTGTTGTTGTCCACTTTAGACATAGTAAAGGCCACAGTGTGAGGGGTTTTTCCTCTCCACTTATGCTAAGAAGGACCTACAGCATATAAATCTCATCAGTGTATCCAACAAAGTAGACACTCAATGACACTTAAAACCAATTCCAGAGGATGAAAAAAACTAGTTATAGCCTCAAAAATGCGAGCATTTTATGTTTTGTATCATCGTAAATTTCATTTCTTTTGATTTTGATTCTTTGTTTGGAAAAAACAACGAATTACCAGAGAACCTCCTAGTATTTCTAAAATATATTTTCGCATTCCACAATTAAATAGATCAGCCCTACTGACAATGTGGCACAGGTTAAGACAGATCATAACTCCAAAATGCCTAAGTATCCCTAAATAAAGAGAAAAAAGTTTCAGAAGGCAAGAGAACGATGTCTGAATTTGACGAATTAGCTCAGGCTGGTTTTGCAACGGTAGCGGTGTGCAAGGCAATTCACTGAGCAGAGAAACATTTGGTTGGTGCATCTGTAGCTTGGTGGTCAGAGTCCATCAGTAGTGTTGTTAGCAGTGTTAAAAAAGGCTCCTCCCCCAGCCGTTTAGCCAGGTTACGATGAGAAGACGGAGGGAGGGCGTTGCTGGAGGGGGGGCAGGAAACTTGTTGGAGGTCATGAGACCTCCACAGATCTGGGAATTTACCATCTCAGAGTCACTGTGACAGTCAGCCTCGGGGTGGGCGCGTGAGGGGGACAGGGAGTGGGGCAGCGTGCGGGAGTGGGCAGGGATGTAGTATTCGTCGTCATCATCCGACTGGGTCGCCCCCTCAGAGTTACAGCGTGTGAGGAAGTCGGAGCGCGTCCGGGACATGCGCGCTTTCTTTTTAGGGCCTGGACGGCCCACCTGCTTCCGGGCAACCACAGGAACATCAGGTCAGCTACCGTGCGTGTTTATACAGAGGCAGGAAATCTTGGAACTGACTTAACAACTTAGTCTTGACTTAGTTAACCTTGACAGATCTTCTAAGAAGTAAATGAAAAGATATTTAAAAAATGATTACAAACCCTCAAAGTAAAATATAGATAGGCCCAGACGTAGCTCATCTTTAGCACACGCAGGCTGTTAAAGTTAGCACTGAAGAGATTTGATAGCAGTTTTCCAGTTAATATATTTTCATGTCACGTTTGTTTGCATTGCTATCTGCTGTAAATGAGAACTTGTTCATAATGTCTAGTGTTCTACCAATTTTAAGCATCATAACTGAAAACCAAACTCATATTTATCAGCAGGCTTGACAAGGTTTTTTTTATACTGACTGGAATATTTTTTTCTGTGAGATTTGGTTGAACAAAACAGTTTTCAGTATTACAACCGGAAAAAAGTGATCACCTCACAATTCCCCAAAATTAACCGGACAAAGGTCGTTTGTAATATTCAATATGTCAACAGGCCACTGTGTAAGAATCTTTGATGGGTAAGGTGAGTGTGAGTGTGAGTGTGAGTGTGAGTTTGAGTGTGTGTGAGTTTGAGTGTGTGTGAGTTTGAGTGTGTGTGTGTGTGTGTGTGTGTGTGTGTGTGTGTGTGTGTGTGTGTGTGTGTGTGTGTGTGTGTGTATCCATCCTACCTCTCTATTTCTGGATTTGGAGTCGTACATGGCCAAAGATCTTTCCTGATTCACCAAATCTTTATCTGACCTGCAGCAAAGAACCAAACATAATAACAATGTGGTTTTAGATGTTATATGAGACGATTTGATGGATAAATGGAGACAAAACATCACTAAACAGTAGTCCTTCTCTCTTTCTGGGCTCAAAAAAAGTTAGATTTGATCTCACAGCGGGTGACTTACTTGGAGAAGGGCAGCTTGCGTCTGGGTGGGGAGAACACAGTACTGCTGGGTTTCTCCATCATGTTAACAATCACAGTTTGTGCTGAGCTCTTCTTCTGGGCTTTTGGTGGTTTTGTGTCCAGGACTGAGCTGGGGGTCTCTTGTGCAGGTCGGACCACTTTCCTCTCCTGCTGGCTAGGTACAGGAACAACAGGAACATTTGACTTTGGCTCCAAGATGATTTGGATGTCCACCTCTGAGGAGCAAAGCCCTGGTACTTCTGGACTTGTTGTTGCATCTACGGTTGAAGACAGGGCCTGAGATGATTTGTCCTCCTCAAGGATGTCTCTCTTGGATTGGGTTGCAATGCCATGAGGCTGTTCCATCACCGATCCTTCCTCCAAGCTTGACATGGGGGCCATTTGGGAACCGGTTGATGTTTTTCCTGGTTGACCAGCTGTTTCTAGGGTTTGGGATACCAGTGGTCCCCCTTCCTCCACTGGGCTCTCTTTCTGCATACTTATCAGCACCACTACAGGCCTTCGAGAGGTCGATTCCCTTCTCTCTTTGTAAGTTTTGCTCGGGCTTTCAAATTTTGGTTCGTGAACTGGACTTTGGTCAGAAGCAATATAAAAAGTCGCCCTTGGACTCTCCGACTTGTTTCTCGGCTCTTTCCTCAGCTTTTCGTTATGGTTTGAGTCTCTCAGTCCCTCGTCTATTTGACTATCCAGCTCTGAGAGATGTTCTTCAGGTGCAGTTGACTGGGAACCAAAACCTCCCCCTTCAGTCTCCATGTCCTCCACAGTGATCAGCTCAAAGCTGTCATGACTAGCAGGAGATACCAGAGATGAGTGTCTTTGAGGTTCTTCCAAATGACAGCTGCTGCTGTCTGGAGCTCCCACACTGGTGGTACGGACCTTGAGAAGCTCCAAGCTGAACTGGGCCTGCTCCAGCTCCCTCATCCGTCTGCTCTCCCTTTTTGATCGGTTCTTAAGGCTCGACCCATCTACACTTCTACTTTGTTCTGAGTCCACGTCTTTCTCTGTTTCTTCTATATCTAACACAAGCGCTGAGTCTTCAGCAGGTTCTACTGAGATGCTCTGGACATAACATTCCTGATCTACTAAGCTGAGGTCCTCCATGGTTCCTGCTTCCAACTCTGAATGTGCCATCAATAGTTGTTCTCCATGCTGCTCCTTCAGTTCTCTGAACCTAAAGACAGTACAGAGGGAATTTATTGACAATGGCCTCCAAACAAAGAGAAAACCTGTCTCACACCTCTTGCATTTTGATGACATCCTCCTCTACACATGCATCATTACACTGATGGAATGATTCAGTTTTGAGAATTGTACACAAAACTTTGTGCACAAAACTTCGTCCATTTTGATTATTTAACAATATAAAACCTGTCTTCCTTGTCGACTGCTGACTGGATGACAAACTGACATTAAATGAAAATGGATCAGAGGGGGAGTGCAAATAGAGTCAGCTGATTAACAGTCAGAGGTTGTTGGAACATCTTCATTGGAAAAAATGGAAATAGCCTGATGTTCCCTCATCTGGTCGCTCAGTTTAAGCCGGTAGAAATTAGCTTTACTTACGACCATGACTTCACATGAATGTTTCAAACTGTCACATGTCCACTGCCTCCTCCTACCTGAGTCGAGCCAGGTAACCCCTGCCGATCGCCTGTAGCTGTGTCACAGTCCAGTACGTCCGACAGTAGCGCTTCCTCTCTCTAAAACCCCTCCATGCCGATTGAACTGTGATGACTGCCAGAGTCCTGCGATGGCAGCAGTTTCTCCAGCTCCTCTGTATGACCACAGCAGATTCCCGCCACTGCAAGAAACTCCGACGTTCCCTGTAACTCCTCCAGGCCGCCTGCAGGCACACCGCAGCTGCCTCCTCGACGCTTGGATCGATGGTGGGTTGTCTGAGAAGGCAGCATCGCCACCATCGCTGCAGAAATAGACATAGGGAAAAATGCAATGAAGTTTAGAATTACATTGTAAATAAAAATCTACATTTTATATTGTCACTTGAGAAACAAGATGTCCAGCTGTGGAGCCAACCGGTCATTCAAGGATTTGACCTCGTCACATCTTTCCCTTTTAGGTCTGAAGACAATGGCTGGCAAGTGTTGATATTTTATAAAAAAGTCAAACCTCCAAAAACATCTTTCTCCTGGTTTGACATGACATCAACTTCGACTGTGTAATTTGGTAGTTGTTATTCATGGCATGCTACAGCATGTCCAGACAATGCGATAAGAGTGACTAATCATGCAGTGCATCTGGCAGAAGTCATTAGACTTCTTGATAACTTCCAAAAAGCTGAGAACACCTTGCCTCACTTAGAATTTGAACTTGAAATAACTTCATTTTCCTCCAAACCAAACACGTCATGGTCAAATTGTATTCTTGTCATGTGTTTAAAGAATCACCAAGCTACTGATAATATTGAACTTAACCTCTCATGCTGCCTAATTTAACATGTTAAGCATGCCGTCCCAACGTGAAATCTTAGACGCAGTTACGATGTTAAATATAAACATTAGACTTGAGAGTTTCACAATCACCATCAACAGATTTAGAAAGTTGACAGTTTACATGTGAATACTTCCACTGAATCTGTGCTTCACCGGCTCCTGCTCAGTGTTTCTGGACAGTCTGGGTTTGTTTTCTTTCAGCCTGACAAAGACTTGGACAGCTCCCCACCGAGGACTCTTCCAGAGAAAACATACCATCCGTGGCCTGAATGCAACTTTTTCTTCCTGTCTGTCTTTTTTTTTTTTTTTTTTTTTACAGCACTGTATGTGTCCGTAGTCCAACAGCACATCTGTTCATCTCCTACTAAAAAAAACACCTATTGAAAAAATACAATCAAGTTCCTCTTAGTTTACATCAAAACCACCATGCCTTGATTACTTAGAGTAAATAAACATGTATTATCAATCATTTGGGCCATCAACAATTTAAATACATGTACATTTATAATTTATGTTATCTTGATGATATGGAGCCCTGGAGTTCCCATGGGGACAAAAAAAAAGATTTTTTTTCCCCCAACAGCATGAGATATAACCCCAAATTGAATTAGTTGGAAGTCAAAATATAAAACTTCAAAAAATATCAACCAATTACACACACAGGGAACACATTACACCTTCTATTTAAAAAAAAAAAAAAAGCCAGCACAGGGCCCCCTATATTACCGTAATTCAAATAATAGATCTCATTTTGAGATGTTCTGTTTATTACAGAGCCACGAAACTACAAGATGGAAACTGTTATAGTAAAACATTACTGAGGGCAAAAACTGTTCATCATCTCTAATTTTTCAACTATATTAGAGATTCCTGAGCTTTATGAGGGTTAACAGTTTCTGTCTGGAGCAAATAAAAAACTATTACACCACCACAAATCTTTTAACAGTGAGCAGCTAAGAAACCCCCACAGCCTACAGACACTTCTCCAGGAATGTTAGATTCTCATATGAATTGTATTTTGATAGCAAATAAACTTAAATTTTATTTCGAATGTGGAGACATGAATTTTGAGAAATGTTGAAACCTTCTTCTCTCTGCGCTGAATCTCACCTGGATGACACAAGCAGCCTGTCTCATGTTGACGAAGTGCTTCCTCTCGAGGACGGCCCTGAAACGGCGCTGCAGCGTGGTGATTCGCCGCAGCACCTCCTGGTGGAGGAGGGTCTGAAGACGCTGACGCTCCGCCTCACGCAAGAACACCTAAACAACGCAATATGGTTAAATGAATTACACACAACTGAAAAAAATAAAATGGTACGACCATGAAAAACTGCCCCATACCATTGTGTTGCCCACTTGGTAGCCAGCAGGTGGCAGGTGGATCCGCCGAAAGAACTCCCTGATGCCTGACTTGGTCGGGCTCGTGCCTCGAGGCAGCAGCACGTGAAAGTGACGCACAAAATCCTGGAGCAAGATACGTGTGTGATCAACCAACAACAAACTTCCACAAAAGATGATGACATTTACCGTATTTGCTCCTCATCGACAAATACAGAGGAATGTGTAAGTAAGAAAGAAGGACTTAAAATGGTATATTATTTTTTTGTTCCTTTTCTTATTCGTAGGAGAGGATTACCTGAAAGGTGTACTTGATGCTGTATCCTGACTGGCGGATCCGGACAGTTTCCAGCATACCCGTGTACCTAAGCTGTCTGAGCACCAAGCTGTCATTAAAACGCAATGGCAGCTGAACGAGACAGAAAAAGAAAATGGTAAATACAAGGTGACAGAACTCTTCTCTCAGTAATAAAAGAAGCTTCAGTATAGTTCTAGCATAACTACCTTCTCAGCATTGGATCGAATACACTTGACAAAGTAGGGCTCTGATTGATCTAGAGTCTCCATCAGCTTATTGAGGGACGCCTGCGCACGCACACACACACACACACACACACACACACACACACACACACACACACACACACACACACACACACACACACACAAGGAATATAAGACTTTTAAATGAATATCATGAATGTAGGGCCTGGACCTGTTTTGATCAGAGATTTTTGAAACACTCAATAACTAACAACTATTATAATGATTATAGTTGAGCACGTGTGACAGAAGGTGCATCTTCAACATTTAAATATCTATGGTGAATCAAAAATGAAATCATTTTCTAGATTTGGATGTTTTTGCACGAGTTCATGCCGGCTAGTGGCCCTTACATCATGCAGCAGTGACACCGGATGTGTTTTTGAAATTCACAGAGTTTGCCAGCAGAGGGCGACAGCATCACTGACCTGGAACTGGGCGCTGATGCTGGGTGGTTTCTTCTTCTTATGAAGGTGAAGCAGCGATTTGGTAATGCGGTCGTGGAGCGTCACACCACTCAGGTAGCGCAGAGACTTCACGTCTAACAAGTGCTGCACACCAAAACAGACGATGCATAAATGTAGGCTGTATCTTCAGACTCCTTGAGGTACTACTTCCATAATATCTTGCTTAAGATATGCTGATTTTGTCTTACCTTTGGAAGAGTTGGCTTACTTTTGCCATTTTTGTTTCTCCTAGAGGTGAGTAATAGAGGTTTTATTATTGCGTTTCAAAAGCAGTGTCACTGATGAGCAGTCACATTCTACAGAAAAATTTAAAAAAAAGATGCTTTCATAGTTCATATTCCTGTAGCTGGGTGACTTGTACTGGTGGGAATCACGAGAAGCCTCGTGCTACAATAATTCTAAACCACTAAACATATTGCAACATTGTGAATATAGCTATAAAAATGTATTGCAATTGTCTTAAAACCTTTTTTTTAGCTGAAAATATCCCAAAAGGAACCGTTGTCAACATGTTTTCTCTAACAAAATACAGTTTTAAGTCTGTTTGTCTTTTAGTCCTTTTTACTGCAGCAGAACAACTTGAGTGGCGAAAGTTACACCATCTATTCTTATGACTTCTTATATATAGCTCATTTTGGCCGCAGCTATCTCATTCTGTTAGTCACTGCCCACAGAATGAGGCGGAATGCTTATGTGAACACTATCACTGGAGTGCTGGAGTCAGTATTGGCAGGAGGAGATGGGTGTGACGGTGTGGGCGTCACTCACAGTAAGATACCCTGAGCTCTCTCCAGGAGTTTGCTGTTTGAGGAGTTGAGAAAGATGCCGTCCTCTTCCAGCGCCGGGCTTCCTGTGGAGGACAGACGACCGGACCTCGAGCTACGACCGTTACAACCAACACCATAGCCATCCCTACAGAGGCGTGACAGAGGGGTTAGACACACTGGACAGTTCTAGTAACCGCTCACAGTAATATAAATGTATATTACTATACTATTAATATATGTATATATTAAGGTTTTAATGTCTTAGAATGTCTAGTTTGATTCAACTCCAAGGAGGCTTAAGAGAAGGACTTCGGGTACGAACCAGCTGGCTTTCTCATTCAGAGCGTTGGTGCCTTGAAGATCTGACAGTGGAGTACGTGGATTCTTCCTGGTGATACCTGGAGGGAAGGTATGAAAAGGAAAGAAAAGGAAAAGACAGGAAACATTAGATTCACAGCACAATGAAATGAATCCACACGTTTTCAACCCCAGCAGCAAGAATCCGGCCTTTAAAGGTCTTACTTGGTCATTTACACACTACAAGTTGAACAGAGTTGTGTTACGTCTCTGCTATCGCTGCTTCCTCTTACTATACTGTCATTCCCTCATCATTTTATCTTGCTCTTGTCTTGACTTGTATTACATTACATTTCCTCAGTCAGCCACTGTGCGTACTACTATAGATATCATTCATACCCCATAGCATTGCTTTGTAACACTTCGTTACGTTTCAGTCTCCAAAACCACACTGCGATAACCCAGTTGATCTCATTTCCTGGCTCTGCAGTCGTTTCTTAAGGTGGAAAATCAGTGGAGTTCCTCTATAATAGGAGAAACTCTGGAGACGACACTTGGAAATTCATCTGAGCTCCACGGTCCTGATAGTGAAGAGGCACTTAACCACGTGAGGACGTACCATGCACACACACACATGTACACACACACACACGGACTTTAATGTGCAAAACAAGTGATGAAGTGCCACCAGAAAATCTGTGAGTGCCTGCCGGTCCACACAGGACTGATTCATTTGTCTGATCAATCATGTGGGAAATTGTCTGCTTTGCTCTCAGTAAATCCGACCGGTGTTCAGAGTGACCCATCGCCTGGTTTCCAATAACTTATTAAAGGCCATCATAAAACCAGCTCAGCTCAGGGAAATAAATAAATAAGATACAATTCTAACCTACCATTCTCCACTTGATCATAAATTACCTTTTTAATGCTCCTGGAATTGATTTTGTCTGATTGGATTTCAGACCAGGATTTTCACAGTATGAGCTCAAGCTTGCCTCGGACAAGATTTCATCCCATCATAAACCCCATTAACACAGAGCAGATTTCAGTTTTAAGTCTCACTGCTGTTTGTGTGTGTGTGTGTGTGTGTGTGTGTGTGTGTGTGTGTGTGTGTGTGTGTGTGTGTGTGAACTCATTTGGCTTGGACTGTAAGGGACATTTATTTATATTTAAGTCTCACACTGTAGTTTAAAAAAAAATCATAGAGGATAAAAACGGTTTATTAAAAACAGGGTTATCAGATGCACTTCCTTCCAAGAGAGGAGCCTCTTAACTGTTATCAGCTATGAATGCTGTGCTATTTTAACTTTAAGTTTTTAATATGGCTGAGAGGACCAAGGAGTCTTGCTTACTGTATTTCTCGTCTTTGCATCTTTGAAGGATCTCAAGGCTCCTCTGGTGCACCGGGTGATGGAGGAAACTGAAGCTGTCAACAGTTTTGACAACAGCACACGGAACCGTTGCATCATTCCCTGAAACACAGAGAGCGGGAAGGAGGTTGTGGAACAAAGTATTTGTATTTAAGACCCAGAGAGAAAATACTTTTACCTTGAAAGGAATCAAATGGGTAAGGGGAGATAGTGAGAGTGTTGAGAATATAGCAAGAGAAGAAGTAGCAAACAGAGACAGATCAGATAATAGGAGAGGGGAATTCTTTTAAATGAAAAAAATTAAAAAAAAACTTTGAGACGAGCCATATTGTTAAAAAAAACAAAAGCCAAAAACAAAAAAACCCACTATCAAACCTCTCTACATCATCTTCCTCATCAAAAGGAGCAGCTGCAGCAAAACTCTCAGTAAAACACAGGTTGTTGTTGCTGGTTGAAATAAAACATTAATTTGGACTTGGAGATATTTGATATTCAATGTTGACTGGTAATTATTTGAATATATGTACATTTCTGTGTGCTGAGGAGGTTTGAACGATTCTCAGTACTGTTTACTGAGGACGTTTTGGGTTTGAACTGCGCTTACATCAGCTAACCCACTGGAATACAGAGGTCAGGCGGACATCTTTGAACTGCTTGTTTTCATGGATTTAAAAACTAACATTCAGTTTACAATGATGAGAAGGAAGTGTCCAAAGTAATGCTGGTAATTCTTTTGTAATTTTTTTTTTTTTTTTTTTACACATTTGAATTTATTTATAATTTTAAGCACATCAAGGAATATTTTAGCTATTTGGCTGTTTCTTTTGGTTCTAGAGTTTTCAGTCGTAGCACTTCCTCGTATTCCTACACACAACACACTCGGTTGTATTGTATTACTACGCAGCTGGTCTTTATGATTCAAACACCTGAACTGCCACAGGAAAGGTTTGTCTGCCAGCATCCACAGTGAAAAATATTATACAAGTTAATGTTCTCTTAAAAAAAAAGTGCATTTTGCTGATTCTTCTTCCTTTTCTGTATTTTAACACCTGCTTTCTGTGTTTATGTGTAGCTTCAGGTGGTTTCTGTATGGTTCATTTTATTTAAATCAAATTTTATTCATATAGCCTGAAAATACACATTGATTTATTTGAAAACATTTAAAAAATACCACAAATATCAGACTGTTTAGGAGCACTGGAATAAACCATTTTAATGTCTGAATAAAAACTAAGGAGCTTTTTTCCTTTTAAGTGTTCTCACACGTGACAGCGAGCTGACCTCACAGGGCCACGGTACATCCACTCATACACTGGGTTTAGTTTCCGCACCAGTCTTTTTGTGGGTGTGTCTGCGGCCAGCCTCTCTGAAAGCCACCAGGGCCCTGAAGTAGGCGCGCAGTACAGCCCAGCGGAAGGTCGCCACGGGGTCAATTCCCATTAGGCCGCAGATGAAGGCATTCTTGCTGCTTTTCAGCAACGCCACAACGTCAGGACGCATGTGGTCCGTGTTCTTCTCCCTGAAGTCCTGAAAGACAGAAAGACACACGTGGATCCAATCAGACGTCGTCTCTCAACTTCGCTACGTTATCATAATAATTACACAAACAGTTTTAATGTGTCAGAACTGTTTCTTTATTCTCTTTTGTTTGAATCACATTGTCAAACGTGGACAAATCATCTACAAAGACAAGGGAGTGATCTGGAAATTATCTAAACAAAGAAAAACACACAGCTCAAGTATCAGAAGCTATTGCCTTGAGATAGATGGGGTTTTATGATGTTTGTTAGACATGGGAAAGCCAGCTGGAAGCACATTTTAGAACCATGTGGTAACCTTTCACCGCTGTTCCTCCATATTACACTGGAAATAATCTGCTTCTTGTGGCAAGTGATCATCAGAAGGGGAAAGCCATCTTAAAAACCTGGGAAAACACTGTACTTGTACTATACATAATTATTTCTCCTTTGCCATTACCACCCATGCAGAAATGTTCACTTTTGCATGTAAAGCTGACCACTGACTCTTCATTTGCCCCATTTCCCTTTAAGAAATTAAATACTTTGACTGAAGCCATACCATGAAAACAGAACCACAAACCATGAACCCTTCAGCGTATTCCCCCTCTCCATATGATACGAGTCAGCTGGGCGCTCACCAGCGAGCCAGGAACATTTAAGGACTCAAGCTCCGGCTAAACAATTCACACCAAACAGCTTCTTGGCCCTCAGGAGATATGAGATACCATTGCAACACTCATGATAACCAACTGTCATGGATTAATAATATACAGTCAAACAACAATACACTCCAGCCGTTCCAGCACATGTGCTTCTTATCAAAACGCAGCTGGGAGGCGAGCTGAGAATTAGATTTAGGCGGACAAAAGTAGGTCGGGAGAACAACAAGTAGATCTATAGAGTTTCATAAAGGCTTAAGTCAAATGAGGAGAAACATCCTTCATTGGTTTTTAGTAGAAGGGTTGTGGGTGATGTAGGGATACGTTCTCACATGGAGTCCAGGCTCAATCTTAACTGACAATGAGTTACACCGTGGCTTTGAGGGGCTGTAATGGGATTTTATTTCCTAAGACTCTTGGGCTCCAGCATCGGGTATATGTACTTGGTACCCTCAACTACACAAAAGCTTTGTATGCGATTTGTCTTATGTGATGTAAAGAAATGATGAGAAAAACTTCCAAAGAGGAAAACGTGCAAAAACTGCATTGGAGTAAGCGTTATACATAAGAGCGGTTTCCTCAGCATGTTACTCTAAGAGCGTTTTCGCACCTAGAGTTTGTTGCTCAGGCCAGAATCAGTTGACGAGCTTGTAAATTTGGAGCACTTTCTCCCTTGGTTCAGTTTGTTTTCACACAAAGACAAATCCAAGCAAATCAAGCTGCATCACTGCCAAACCATGTGAAAACGTTCACTGTGTTTATTAGTCAGATGTGTCTGGAGAGGCAGCAAGGGAGTAAATACAGGAAGAGGTTCCAGTCTCCTGCCCTCAGGCCGCTGATACAGGTCGCTCCAACTGAGGCCCAAGCAGGCTGTCTCCAGCTTTTTGCCGACCTCCGTCACACTCCTGAATGCCTGAGCTGGCTGGGGGCTTGACCTTGGACACTTTTATTTCCGCTCTTTTAAAAACTTGAAGCTGCACTAGCATGTTGTCTGCTCTGTATTTGTGATTGTGTCCTTCTATGTTTGTGTGTTGTGTATGCGCTGATTCTTTTACAATGAATAAGTTCCTAGCAAAAAAAAAAAAAATAAAAAAAAATAAATAAATAAATACATAAACATATATAATTTGAAGAAGGTGCTGTGCTCTGGACCGGTGCATATTTCTACAACTCTTTTTGCTGATATGGGCAGCACGGTGGTGCAGTGGTTAGGACTGTCGCCTCACAGCAAGAAGGTTCGGGGTTCGAGCCCTGGTTCTTTCTGTGTGGAGTCAGCATGTTCTCCCTTTGCCTGCATGGGACATCAAGAGGGGACGAGGCTGATTGATACTCTAAATTGACCGTAGGTGTGACTGTGAGTGTGAATGGTTGTCTGTCTCTATGTGTTGGCCCTGTGATGGACTGGTGACCTGTCCAGGGTGAACCCCGCCTCTCGCCTGATGGCAGCTGGGATAGGCTCCAGCCCCCAACAGGATAAACAGTAGAAAATGGATGGATGGATTTGCTGATATCTTATCAAAACTGCTACAGTATGAATGCTCTGATGTATCCAGTTTACTTGTGTGTAAAAACAACACCAACTAGACTGATTGATAATTTCCCAAAATCTCACCTTGACCCCGTACTTGACTTTACCAGCATAGTGTCTGATGATGAACGCAGGCTCCATGACAGCAGGGAACTCGATGTAGCTGTTTCCTTCATGCTGACGTTTGAACTTGTCCAGCAAGGTCTGATTGGAGGCCTGTGGGAAGCTAGAGAGAATGATGGTTTCATCAGTTTCAGGCTCAAAACACTGACAGAAATGTTGGATTGGCTTGGAACACAACAAAGGACCCACAGCAAGAATAAATGCAAAATAAGAAAAAACTTTCTTTGACTCGTTTTGCAGCCTTCATATCTTAATGAAGACTAAACCGTGCAGACAATTTCCACTCACTCAAAATGACAACAAGCTGATATCAAGCAGGTAACATGAAAAGGTCGGCAAAGCTTAGCATTTTAACATTTGCTAATTGTCACCAAACACAAAGGGCTGACAGGAATGTCCTTAACTTTGCATATGTTTCGTCATAAACCAAAGTGTTTGGACGAGCTTCAATTTAATGACAGTGGTAGTTGAGAAGAGATTGTCCAAATGACTAAAATTCCCCCATGTGTGTCTGTAACAAATTTCATGGCAATCCATTGGATAGCTGTCAAAACACCCCACTTAAACCAACACATGGTAGACATATGTTTGACTGAAAGTATGGCGCTAGAGTCAGAGGCTTAGCAGACAATGGGATTCAACCTCTAGGGACCATCAATGTCTGTACCATCTACGCTCATTTTCCATCATGACGGTACTTGATAAGGGACTAAAGTGTCTTCAGTTTGGTCCCCCAACATTCAAAACTCTGTGACTCAACACAGCAGTTCAAACAGCATCTCTGCATGTTTTACACCTCCAGTCGATGGGATTTTTTTCCCTGTTATGGACCTCGGCCGGCTGAGCTCATGGGATGTATTATAACATCACAACCTCTCCTTCCTGAACCTCTGAAACACACTTGGAGCTGAAAAGCCTCCGCAGAGGTCTTAACATTCTAATCCTGCAGTAACCTCCCAGGAGGCCCTGGAGCCCTGCGAGCTCACCGGCGTGAACAATGAGATCACAAGGTCCTAATCATTTTTGCTCATTTATGTGGCAGTATGAACCTTATAAATATGTACATCACACACACATACATTATGTACACATATGTATGGATACGACCATGCCCACCATTTAGTTCGCCCCTTATTAAATCCAGATGAACCAGCACTAACAGCCAGCATTCTTTAGATAAATGTGGCTGTGCTTTGAAATATAAAAATGGCAGGAAAGTGCTGGATTTGATTTATGAAAGACGGTGACGCAGACGCTGAGCTGCAGCAGGAGAGTGTTTCACAATAGAAACTGAAATGTGATCCAGAGATTTTGATGCAGGAATTAGCGAGACTTTATACTTCAGTTAAGCTCTTGCTATCAATCAAGCTAATGAGGTAAAGGCCTGCACAGGGAGTACTCTGTCACTTCCATTCAACAGTTCGGTGCAAAACGTCCCTCTACAGGGTGAGCCGAGGTTCGATTTTAACAAAGCATGCTAGCATAAATATGTCATATATATGTTAAGTATGACAAGGCAGGGATGTGACCTATAAATATGCCAATTAAAGTGTCTACACAAAATAAAATAGCACAACCATATCAGTAAAGCAAGCCTACTTGATCTAGACGGATATATTCATCATCCTCAAAGCCGCCACACTAAAACCCTCACAAATCACGATTAAAACAACACCCTTTTCTCAAGTTTGAGAGGCCTCACTTGTTATGATCATATTTGAACGACTGCAAATTCTGCCCCTATAGTTGACTTAGAGTAAAGGTCAGCGAGTCACCAACCAGGGTTCCTCTCAGCTGGGAACAATTCATGCAGATATCAGCTTTCCTAAAAACCCTGACCCAATGCATCAGATGGTTTGCTTTGCGGTACCATGTGAGAGGTTGCCCGTAGAAGATGAACACAGACACTTCCAAGGAAGAAAAAATAACATGGCAGGAAACTGATGAACAAACAATCACCATCAACTGTCCATCACAAAAGCCTTCAGTTGCATTCTTTTCTTTCAATTTCAAATTTCAAACAACGCTTGTATCTCGCTAAAGGACGCCGATTGGTCTGGTCCACTGGTTCATCAAACGCAAATGTGTAACCTGAAGCCTGATGGTTTCTTGTGTGCCGTCATGAGATTGTACAGGTTGTGAAAGCCAAGTTCAGAATTCCAAAATAAAAAACTTTAAAAAAAAAAAACGCATAGCATGGACTGAATTATCGTCACCTTAAATAAAAGGAGATTTATAAAAAGCCTTACCTTGTGTTAAAGGTTACACTTTTATAAAATTCAATACGAAGTATGTTAAGTTTGAAGGGAAAATAATCGGTGCTGCATCTCTCATCAAACACCGCATATTCAACGAGTGCCATGATCGTTTTAATGATTGGGTCTGATATGATCTCATTTAGTCTCTTCATGCTGGGAGAAGCAGAGTCAGACCGTCCTTCCTGACAAACTCATCAAGGCTGAAGTTCGTTCGGTAATCGCAAGCTGCCCTCATACTTTGAATTGGTGTTGATTTGTGTCACCGTGGGGCCAAATTCTCTTTCTCATATTCCATGCTAGTGATCTCGGACTCATTTAAAAATGTAAATAGCGATTAAATATTCTCCCATTTGTAGATCACTGCTTTTTTTTTCCAAGATGGTGCAAAGGGATGGAGTTACAATATCTTGATCCCAACTCCAAAATTTTAAGTGTCATTCAAAAAAACCTCCAGCAGAGAGGCTCTCTGCTGTCAGTAGGGGGCATACTTGCACTCCTCATCCAGCAGGTGGAATAGAGCTGTGGGTTTCTTGCTGATGAGATTGATGCAGCCGCTGTTGTCGATGTACTCAATGTTGTGCCAGGTGATGCCCTCCGCTCTATACTCCTCCTGCAGGGTGAGAGATAGGGCAGGGTCAGTAAATATACGAACCACAACACAACACACTGTACAGTGTTAAAATTAGATTAGCATCGCTCTAAAGCTAACTGTTTGTTGAGAATGGAAGTTGCAGAGAACAGAGACGAAAACTAAAGTTGTACTTGTACAGTATATAATTGTGGAATTTGTATTTATTGACAATTTGCATCTCTACATTTTGCAGTGTGTGTATTAATTTTTAGGTAAGAAATTTGATCATGAATCGGTTTCAGACATTGTGCACTTACTAAACTTAGAAGGTTGTAAAGTAGTGGAAGCAGCGCTGGAACATACTTTCATATATGCGACATGTCTGCCTGTCGCTCTTTTTTAGGCTGCTGAATCACAGACGAGGCATTCAGAACATGTGGCATGTTTGGCTTCACTTAGGGGTTACAACGGATCAAGTAAAACAGAGTTGTTGCAGAAGAGTTGCATGCGTGTTGTTTTGTTTGAAGCTCATCAAGTGGAGCGCTGGCTGATGAAGGATTGGATTCAGCTGGCTTTGTTTTGTTGTGTCTGAGCGACTGCGAACATGTGTGTGGACTCACAGAGTCAATTCGATGCAGACACAGAGATGCAGAGATAAACACACACATTCATCAACCTTTTTATTGCATACACACATTAACATAAACAGCTCAACCCAAAAGATGACTTGTGATTCATCACGTGAGGCGCGCAGAGGTTCACTTACAGTTTCACTAAAGCTCAGAGGCAGAAAGAGTTTTCACAAGTTCTAGTATTGAAGCATTTGTGCTCGGAGCAAAGCTTTCATCCGACTTCTCATACCTCACCATTTCCTGTTCTTCTGTTGTTATTTAGATCGTTTTCTTGGCTTTTCTTTAAGATTTCAGTGCGCACTGAATAATTCCAAGAGCCTTCCTTGAGATGTTGTTATGCCGACGTACATTCCCCCTTGTCTACCTGTCATTTCTGTAAGCAAATGTTGCCTGGTTACAGTGAATTTCTATAACTGCATTGACATCAAGCCCCTTGGAATTAACTGGTAGAACTAGATGGTAGCAGCAAGGAGGGGAATATATCTTCATCTGTCTACTTAAAGGACATCTTTTTAGATATCTGAGGTTTTTGCCGCAACACCAGAGGAACCAAGGTTAATCCACATGAATTGGTGACACTCAAAACATTCCAAAAGGAATAATTTCAAGAATTAGGTTCATCTTGATAATCTGCAGTTTACCGTGAGAACAAATTCTGGTATTTTTCAACTGAAGAAACAGTCTCAGAGAAATCTGTGTTTTTCATTTGTGTGAAATTGTCAGTTATGAGGTAAACTGACAATAAATTGAGACACAGCAATAAAAGACCTACAACTGTCTGCAGCGCCAAAGGACGCAGGGAGGCTGGTCAGGATTATTGTTTGTCTCTCCATCTATCAGCCAGCTTGGCCTCTGTTCTCTGCTGCGTAACATAGTGATGCATTCAAGTGACCTGAATTGTGTTTGGCCCAACGCCCTGGTGTGGAGGTGATGGAGGCTGCGTGTTTGCTAGCATCTCTCCAATCTCTCTGCTCTGTGTCATCTCTTTTACATTTCAGCCTCCCTCAGTGGCCATTTTTGAGTGTTCTCACTGAACAGACAGGAAGTACAAGAGTGCAGTCGGGGGAGCTGGAGAAGGTTCTGGTGGTTTTAAAAAGACTGACAGGAAGAGACATAGAAACTGACAATGACTGAGATAAAAATGTTCACTGTGTTCTCATTCAATCTGCTCCGTTAAGTGGATTTTGCATTTTGTGGTCCAGCTAAAACGGAAGCAGCTGTTGACCAGCATTACTCGTGAAAATTACGTCAGAGTTGAAATCTAAATATGACTGAGAGAGGAAAATCTGCACGAGATTTGATCAGTAGAACTGTTATTCAAAAAAAAAACAACAAAAAAAACACAATAAGATCAAATTTTGCACGACATTTAAAGAGAGTAATATGATGATGGTACTTGTATATTTTCTGTTGGGCTTTACAGTAAGACCAGCAGGCAGCGGGATTCTCCCCCTTTTATCTGATAATGTTTCTATACTGAGTCAGTACATCTTGGGGAGTGATACTGTGTTTGTCTAAGGCGGTGGCTGACTAATATGCCGTCCACGCACACAGAAAAGAAATCAAGCACCGATCGGCATGTTGAGTGTGAAGACTGCACTCTTACACACAACATACAGGCCTCCTTCATCCAGCTGAGGTCAGTGCAGTTCTATTAGCTTTGGCTGCTCTGACGAAGGTAAACACGCACTCTGCTGCTGATAAGACCAACCGATTGGCTAGAGGGGGGCTTGACGCTCGGAGGTAAAAATCCCCCAGATGGAAAGTCATAAATCACCTTTCAAAGACAGGATGACAAAATAAAAGGAGGCAGTGGTTTGCTATATCGTGCTGCATATATACATCACCCCATGTAGATCTTGTCATCATCTAATGTTTTTTAAACCTCCGATCACGGATATTTTATATTCAGATATAATCAGTGCAGGATCTTCCAAAGACCCAGCTGATCAGAGGTCAGAGGTTAAACGTTGCGCCTGAGGTGAGGAGAGCTCTTTATTCTTCATGACGTAAACTGAGGGCGCCTGTGACGTGAACTTCATTCAAATAAACACAAATCAGTCAGAGATGTGGTGGCAACCCTCGATTCAGAAGTTCCAACAACCTGGCTCAGAGCTCAACTGTTGTCCTGTCAAATAAACCGTCTGACGGAGGAGGGCCAAAGGTTTGGAGGACCCCAGTGATTAAAAGACAATAAACATGAACTCTGCTGAAACAATGTTGGGCACCGTCCTGTGAGTGCAAACATCTCAGCAGTACTTTGACATTTATAAGATGAACATAAAACAGGACAAAGCCTTCAAGTGAAATGTTCCCATCAAACAACCAGGAGTGCCTGATGTCACACAGAATGATTGACAACACACTTAACTACTCATCATATCTTTTGTATTCAATCCAGAGCTACTTTTATAGGCAGTGTAAACCCTAAAAAGAGTAATACTTCTTTTTACTTTTGACACATATGTATCCCTTTTTTTAGCCTCATTTTTCAGCTTTAAAGGACATTGTGGTGTTTTGAGTTTGTTCATGCTGCCCAAAACAGACCAAAACCAGGCAACCGACAACATATTTACATGTTTTATACGTTTCTCCCTATCATTTATGTGCTTCGGTTAAAATCTTTAAATTGTTAGGAACTTGTCACAGATATTGATTGATATTTAAATCAGCCAGTAGTGTTAAATGTGACTAACATCCAGCTGCATGGTAGAACACGAGCACTGGAGATCCACGCCAGGCAAACTGGCTACTTCTGGTTAGCGCTCTGCAAACAAATGCAGATAAATATTTTAATCATTTATCCTTTCAGAATCTCAAAATGTTATCAGACCGCAAACATAACTTTGTGATTTAATGTAAAAATACACACTGATTCTTCTGCAAATATATTCCTCCACATTCTACAAATATATGAACAATCTGTATTTTTTTTTTTACTTTCATCTGACCTTAAGAGGTTAACGTCCCACTGGAAGAGAACACTAATATGCAAACTAAAGAAACTACAAACTAACATCCACAGAGAATAAGGGATTTCTTTCCATAGAGACATGAAATGTGTATGTGTTTGCGTGTGTGCGCGTGTGTGAAGCCTGAGGGCTAACTGTCAGAAGCAGATAACCATTAGTGCAGGTCGATCCAGCAATCAGAGATCTTCACTGAGGGTGAAGGAACATTATTGCTCTAGTCCACAGAATCCCTGCTCATTTTTACTGTGTTCCTCTTCTGGTTTAGCCGGCAGCGACTAGCCTTCCTGCTACGCTGCCACAACCTATTACAGCCCAGCAAGAAGGAGACAAGAGCTGATGGCGACTGCCATACAATCCAAATTATGGAGAAATATTATATCTTTTGCTTCCCTCTTACAGCTCCTCTGGCTTGTTGTGCAGATATGATTGAGAAAAGAAAACACACACACGTGCCCAATATTAATAGGTTTGGAATCTGGATAAATGAGTGGTATGAATTCTTTATATGGCTGGTCCAGTAATAGCACTTTTAAGTGAAAATGAGAGGCAGAGAGGGAGGGTAGCCCTGATGCCTGCGCTGCGAGTGGGAAACCATTCAGAGACATAAAAACTAAACAAAAACATAAACAAACCCAGCAGGCAAAAATGCACAATAAAGTATAAAAAGCTCTTCATAAAGTTAAAGTGCTTTTGTGTTCGCAGCATAGCTCAGCTGCCAGTAAACATTCAGCTCTGTTTGACGCTCATACCCTAACGCAGCCTGCCAGCCAGTTCTGATCATTCAGCACTTTTACTCTGACCTTTCACTTTAATGGACGTACATGCTAACTTGTCCTGGCTGCATAATTACAGCTGCTTGTACTGTAATGTCAGGGTGAACGTGGCTGTCCAGCACAAAGGATGCACATGATGTGCAGCATGCTACGACTGGTTGCTTATAAAGTGAAAGGTATGACGAGTGTGCAAACAGTGTTTCCATATGTGTTCTTATCGTCCATTTTGAGGTACTGTTGCAGCAAACAGCAGCATTTCAAGAAATCTCAACAGTGTCCCAAAACAGTTTTCACGCTTGCTTGAGGTAGTTTTTAAACCTTTCCTGAAAATATGTTTATGTGCTTTATAAAGCAATTTGAATACCAGCAAGCACAGTTTCATATTTTGACTAATTGCCCCATTACAAATATTACAATAGAGACCAAACCACAATCCACAGCCTAAAGATCCCACAGCTGGCAACAATGATTAAATGACCAGACCCCTGTTTTATGAAAATAACTGCCGCAAAGTTTTGCCTTTCTATGTTATCATAGAGCAATGCATTACAATAAAAAAAAAATCTATTTCTGTGTTGATATATCATGTATGATGTTAATCTTTAAATCCCTACTTGCAGTTTTGGCTGTAGCTACATCAGGGGTTCAGTAACACAAGAGTGATCGCAGGATTAGAAGCTAAAGAGTCAGATATTCCCTAAAGGAGCTGCTGCAGACCAAAAACAGCAAATATTTGATTTGTATTTACCACCTGGACAGAAAAACATGGTTTACGATAATGAAAATGTTGATTTATCTTAGAAACATCTTGGAAAACATGAGTGGGATTAAAAGAAGTTAGTTTCAGAGTTGCGCAATGTAGAGGACGTCCCTCCGTTGCAGCGGATAGGAGTACGGGGGGAAACCAGACGCCAAAAGGGTCCATTCATTACCATCAGAATGAATGAAATGAGCCACAATATTGTGATGCAGATAGAGGATAACCGACGTCACAACGCGCAGTACTGAGACACACCCTGGCTGATAGCAAAGAAATGAGTTTGTGCTGCGTACGTCACCATGGGTGTGATGGCGGCAACACAATCAAAATTGTTTGGATGGGAAAAAAATGCTCCAAACAATGTGAAGTAAACAAACAAAACAACATGTTAACAGCATACCTGCTCTAATTTGAAGATGTGTTGGTTGAAGTAGTGTTGGAGACGTTCGTTGGCGAAGTTAATGCAGAACTGTTCAAAGCTGTTGTTTTCATAATCCTCAAAACCGAAGATGTCCAGGACTCCAATGGAAAGGATCTGACAGAGAAGGAAAGAAAGCTATCCTTTGAGCCACACTGTAAAGTACAATATATATAGAAGTATATATGCATTTTGTGTTCCCTTTTATTGGCTGCTCTTTATGGTCTCACAGTTGCATAAAGATTCATCTCATCATTTATCATTAATATGCACCATCTGAAGGAGGCGTCCACTCACAGAAGGTCTTTAATTATGAAAATGGAATCTAAAAGCAGGTTCCTATTTAATTAGATTCAGAAAGCTTTTATTTCTCTCAGAGGGGATTTTTTGAAAATTTACTGTGGCATGAAAATGCGCTGCATCTACTATCTGTTATCTGAACATAAGAACAATAACCTTGACACAAAGCGTGACCTCATCGACCCCTGAGGGCGCTGAGGGAGTACAAACACACACACACACACACACACACACACACACACACACACACACACACACACACACAGCTAAGATGATGTCAGTTCCAAGGAAAAACACACACACACACACACACACACACACACATTTGTACAGCTATCCTTGTTAGGACATTACACTCATAGTGGACAATCTAACCTTAACCTTACCTGAACCGTAGAAATTATATTTTGCCACATTAGGACCAGAGTATGAGGACATTCATTGATATGTGTGTTATCCAGCTCCTTGCTCTTCACTCTTAGAAGTGTATAACCCAATCCCCTTCATCTTGGAAGCTAAACCCAGTTCTAACCTCGAACTAAATCCAAGTCACACTGTGCTATGACGGTTTCTCCAGCCCCTTTTTACACAACGATTCCACTATATTTCAGTAAAAGAGTATAATAAAGCAGGATATGTCTTAGGGCATCATGATTTTCAAAATCTCTACTATGCCAGGCTGTCACTGCAGGTTACAAAAGCAAAATGGTGATGGCTAAAATGCTGAACTCAAGTCTTCAAAAAACAGAATTCCCAACCCAGTGGGTGTTGTCTTTCTCGCCCAGTCCTCCTCTCATCCAGTCTAGAACAGCCAAACAACATTGCGTCCTTGAATTCTTTAAATTGAAGAGCAAGGTCAAATAATGGTAAATGGTAAATGGACTCAATTTTATATAGCGCTTTTCTACCTTAGCGGCACTCAAAGCGCTTTACAGTGTCATCTCATTCACCCATTCACACACACACTCACACACTGATGGCGAAGGCTGCCATGCAAGGCGCCAACCTACTCATCAGGAGCAATTATGGGTTCAGTATCTTGCTCAAGGACACTTCGACAAGGTCACCGGGGTTGAGGAGCAAAACCAGCGACCCTTTATAAATAATGTCACCAACCTGCCACCTTCATCTGCGAAAATGGGCTTCAGACACTGTGAACTAATCATCATGTCCTCACGTTCTAAAATTGTCCTCACAACAATGCTAAAACCTCTAATTGGTTCTCACAAAGGTAGCTGGACACATATACAAGATCATAAACACTCAGCAATGGAATAGCAGAGGACCAGAGGGGGTAAACTGAGCTGAGGGGAACTCAATGCCATCTGCCGAAATGTTCCTGGCACACACACACACGCACGTACTCACGCACGCACGCACACAAAGAGAGAATGATCTGTTTTCTAATCCTCTAGATGCCCCCACTGGGTATAGGTTACCAGCTGCTACTCTAACACACACATATACACGCATACACAAAAACCCACACACAGCTGATATCCCACACACTCGCCACCTCTGGGAGGACAGGAGGCCAAAGAGCTGAGACGACAGAAATGATGAGAGAGGGACGGACAAGAGGATGTGCTTGGCAGAAAGCAGTAGGATGAGGAGACAGAGGGAGCAAAGACGGGCAGGAATAAGGACATTTGCATACCAAACATATTTTTGGTTTGGGGAGGTAAATATTCATATTTGTTAAGCGGCTTTTCATTGCTGACTTGTTGACGTCGCTCACTTTTTTAATAAGCCTTACTCAGGAGTGAGCAACAGGGCCTAGAAACTGGCAAACCTTACGAGTGCTAAATTGACAAATGCTTTTCCTATGATGTCACAATGCCTCCCAAGATTACCCGTGATGTTGTGCAGCATGTGAGAGGATACAGTATTGATTTCATGCCTTGTAACACATTCTCAAAATTCAAATTCTCACATCCCATTTCATAACGATTACAATAACATTATGTAAACTGATCTAAATATAATTTTCATTTCGAAAAACAGATTCGTTTTCGTTTTGGACAGCTGGGCTTCTGGCGGTGCAACGGAGCCTCACCAAGTGTGCAGCTGAGAGTGTGTGACAGCGGGCTCTGAGGCTCCTGCACAGTGCTGCCGCGGTACCAAATAAAACTACAGCAGATCTTTAAGTGAAGCCACTGCCATACACAGACCTGTGTTTGTGTATAGTTTAAGCTGAAAATCCTCAGGAATCAATGGAAGCGCTCGTGTTTTGGGTATTTGTGTGTGTGTGTGTGTGTGTGTGTGTGTGTGTGTGTGTGCGCGCGCGTGCGTGCGCACACACACACACACACGCGTGTTCTTACCTTGGAGTTGTCCTCCAGGTCCTTATTGTTGAGCAAAGCATGGTTGGTCCTGAATACGATCCAGTCAAACAGTGCGCTGTACAATGACTTGGCCATGGAGTCCCTCACTGTGCCCGCCTACACATACATACATACACACACACACACACACACACACACACAGAAAATGTCAGTCTGCTAAGGGATTAAAAACATATGTACTCTTTAATCTAGAGCAGTATGTGTATCACCGCTTTGGGTTTTACTACAGTCATGCCAGCACACACAGCTATGAATCCCTGTAGCAACATGGTGGTGCTTCTTCCTCATTTTTATTTCACAGTGGTGACAGTGTTGTGGTGTTTGTAATTATGTACTCTGGGCCAGGTACGATTCCTACAGACTGAAAGGAACACACCAACTTTGACATCTCCTCAGGGTCAGACAAGAACATTGATGCCTTTCTGTACACACTGGAGACTTGAGCCCCCCAGAAACCAGCTGCTGGTAAAATGAAGTGTAAAGGCAGGTTAGCAGTGTGTCCTGTGGGGTATAAACCACCTGTGAGGGGCACAGCAGTAACTCAGTCGAATGTTCTGTCCTCCTCTTCTGAAACTGGATCAGTGTTATAACGAAAGTGTTAAATGAACCTCTACTCCAGCTGAGTCATTTGTTTAGACCGACTGAGCACACGAAAAGAAACAAAATGTGCAGCTCGGGTGAAGATGGGTGAACAATTCAATAATGGATGTAATGGGGCGCTATAAATCATCATCATACACAAGGAACATGAGTAATTTAGAATAATAATCTATTTTTATAGCAGGACTGAACAATTTAGTTGATAAATTAATTGCCATTTGACAAAAAAAGGATCATGTTTGCGTAAAACAATACCTGTATAGCATGGATTTGTTGGCAGCAAAGCATTAAAGCACTACTTCATCCAAAAAGTGTAATTTGGGTGTCTTGAGCTCATACGGACATTTTTTCCTTCCCTGCATAACTTCGTCATGACTCCAGTAAACAGAGAACACAAGCTTTATATTGAGCTATTATATATATTTATATATTAGGCTGAAGCTAAAGGAGAAAGACAAATGCAAATTGGTCCAACGCCATCGTTGCGCCAAATTAACATATTTCTAATTGTATGAGCCAGCAAATCTCCCGCATTTACACCCACAACAAAATAGAAAAGCTCTATTTTTGCTTATTTTTACCCCCTTTGTGCATTCAATATGCGTAACTGAGATTTTTCTAAAAAGGCCAATCAGACTTTTGGGGTTGAGGAAATTGAAATCTTTTCATTGATTTAGACAGCAGGAACTAGCTCGATTAGCACGAGTATAACAACAGCTGCTAGAAACTGCTACAAAACTTGGGAGTGCACATGCTCACCTCAGGCTGTTAATCTTGTTTGACTATTGGAGAACAAAACAACAGCTACTTTGTATCTAACAGGCAAACCCAGATTGCTTGGTACTAAGCCCTGTTGTTCTTATGATGGTATTCTTGCATAGATGTGTACATTAACACTTAAGGTGTTGCGAGCCAGAGCTTTTAAGTGCCTCCAGACTTGCAGATCACTATTTGAAAATGTTTGACCCATAAAAATCAACACTGCCAAGTAGAGCCATTATTATGCTTCAATGAACCAGAGAGCAACCATGTTCTCTCTTTTAACATGATAAAAGAAATGCTAAGTGAATATAAACAAGCTTATATGGAGACTTGGACGCTAGATTACGTTCTTTGGCAGCTACAAGTGTTATCATTAAATGGGGAGTGGAACATAACAAAAGATACATGCTCTGAACAGCACACTAGGTCTCTAGGTCATGATAGAAACCCACCAAATAGTTGCACATTACAAAGTGTGACCCCTCTGAAAGTATTCTGTTCAAAGGGGCTACACGCGGAGAAGATTTCATTCAGCAGAATATAGAACTGGACTGCATGACAGTTAAACAGTGTAAGGTTTTGTTGAGAGGAAAAACATGAAACCATACACAGTAGTGCTGTTTAAACTGTAAATGCTGAGGAGCCCGCAAAAACTTGACAACGGACCCACTGCATTAAGCGCTTCCCCTGTTAACCAAAGACAAGAGCGTCACAAAAGTGGTAAAAGAGTTGTGTGTGGTTTTTTTTAATTAAGTGAAAATATGCCAATTGTACCTACACAGTGAGAGAAGACAGTTTTTAATGCGTGAGAGTGTGATGAGTTGGTAGTTCAATGGATTAAGGTGAGTATTAATGATAGCCAGTATGAATGGGACAGCTGACTCAGACCAGCAGTTGTGACCATAAATTGCTACGTTAGTCTGCAACTTTTAAATATAAACAAATGTTCCAATGTTCCATTCAAGCCCTGGTAAAACGAGTTCATAGAAAGCTCATTAATTTTATCGCCGGAAGGTAATTCTTTCTGTGTTTCACCGTTTGTTTTAAATTCATTAAATAAAATTCAATTTTGCGTCTCTAGTGACTCTTATGTTATATATATATATATATATATATATATATATATATATATATATATATATATATATATATATATACACACACACACACACACACACACACATACATACAGTATATATATATACATACATATATATACATACAAATTTCCCACCACCAACTCTGCACCAGCTAAAAAACAATCACAGCATACATCGGACCAAGTCTTACTGGATACATATTTCAAGGTTCCATCCATGCTGTGATTACTCTCAGTTGCAGGACAGGATACAAAAGTAACACACTACAGCTTTAATCTGCCGGAGCCAAATAGCAAAGCTTTATTAAGCTAAATACAATACTATGTTACAAGTTTGGCTCAGAGGGAAATAAAACACAGAAATGAAAAAAAAAGTCAAATACATTCAGATGCTGTATTTGCCAAAAGAAGTTGGACTGAAGCTTTCAAACACAAATCCCCACACCACAGGACGCACGAAATGAATCGGCCTAAATGTCAGAAATCAGTTACATAACAAGCTGTATTCTAACTTTTTAGAGATTCTTTGCAGGAACATTGTGATCTTGATCGAGCCCTGGTGTGACTGCAGATTTAGAAACCTAGTTGGCCGGGGCTACGTGCAGCCAGCCAGTGTCTGTGATGAAGCAAAATTGCGCATTTTAAAAGCTGCCTCTTCACTTTTGCATTATTGATTGTTGGTGATATTTTTAGCTTTTAGCTTGTGCTTCCACAAAGTTACGTAAGATTGTTATGAATATTTCAGAGAGCATCATGATTGCAATGGTTTAAGAGGAACTGAGGGGATTGGCAGCTGTGATGTAAACATTTGACATGCTCACTGAGCACGAATTATCTCTGTTTTCCATGTAATTTAATTATTCACCACAATGGTATCAACTGGGGGGAACATGGGTGGAAGCAGTGGGTTGAAAAGATTTAAAAGGAGGGCCACCCAAGACACTGACAAAGTAATTAGCAGGACATTTTCTTTACTTTTACAGACTTTTGTCAAGTATTATGGTCGTGGATGTTGTTTGTTAAGAATGTGAGTGTCTTCCGCCTCGTTTCCATCGCCGTTTTTTTTTTTTTTTTTTTTCCAGAAAACCACAGGAGGTGAGAAGCATCAGCATGAGCTCACGCTGCACGTGGCCTGCCAGCTTCCACACTGCAGGAGAGTGTGTGTGTGTGTGTGTGTGTGTTTCTCTCCACAATGCCAGTCTACATCTGTTTCATATCATGGATTCCCAAAGTGAGGGTTGGGACCCCCTGGGGATGTCAGAGTAGATAAATGGGGGGGGGGGGGGGGGTACAAGTTGATTTCTAGACATAAAATAAAATATGATTAGAAAGGCCTCTTTTAATTCTTATTATTTTCATAGAAAGTAAAATGTACTCAAAGTTAAAATAAATCATTTAAAATAAACAGGCGACAAAGGTGTCACAAGTCTCTGGCGGTTTTATTTGGGGGTTTGAGGGCTAAAGAAAACTTTGGGGACCCCTGTTATAAGTTACAGTTTTTGCAGTTGTTTTGTGCAACAGTGAGTATATTAAATAACCGTACATTAAGGGTTTCTGATACGTTTATGATCCCATGCAGACGACCTCCAATGGTACATGAATGCAAAGTGTATTTTCTGACTTCCTCTCACTTCACCCTTATCATATTGGTCTTTCAAACGAGGAGGAGACAGCTCACGTTATCTTGATAAAAATAGTCATGCAAATGTCACACACACACATACACACACACGCATGCACACACACACACAATTACAGTCCTGCTGGCGGCCATGTTCTCACCTCCCCAGCCCAGTTTCAATACAAAACAAAAACTTCATTCACAAAAGCAAAGTGAATTAGACTAAAAACCTCCCGTTTACCACAAAAACAAACTGAAACAAAGAAGATTTACACAGTAATTATATAACAAGGCTAAAAGTGCTTTCTGCCTAAAAGCACTTTTAGTCAAGTGGTTGCAGCTGCCTCCATTGTTTTAATGATAAACAGTGGCAGCAAAGTAAAACTTAAATGGTACAACTTGTGTTATATTGCGAACTATTACCTTGGTTTTGTGCTATAACAAGTTCAGTAATATCCTCTGCAATGAAACATCAAGTTTCAACATGAAAAAGAGCTAATTTTTATTCCAAAATATATAAATATAGACTTCTGTTTATAAAATAAATATGATCTGTTTTCGGTGATTCATGTGGACTATATTAAAATATGATTTAAGACATGTTTTCCCATGTAATCATTGAAAGGGGCAGAGAAAACACTTTTCAAAGTTCATCATTAGCATAACAAACCCTCACGCATCAGCGTGAGAACTACATGACGCATAAATGTGTCTCTTTTAATGTGAGGACCTGCATGTGGCTCGTTGTCTGACTGGGTTTGAGGCAAAAAACAGCAAATAGACAAAAATTATGCAACGTGCGAAAAGGATTTGCAACCATGTTTGAAAAGCTAGACCATAGCAAGGAAGAAGACAATAACAAACTTGACACCAATTTCTGACCTTGCTGAAACTGCCAAGCACATTTTCCTGTCTGAAAAGGGAATTAACATTTACTTATTTGATTAAGCCGTTCCTAATCCAAACAATTTAAGAATCCTTTTGGCTGAGGTCAAGGAAAGGTCAGCTTCTACTCTACAGGTGAATAAGGTCAGGCCTCACCCAAATCTCCTCATCTCAAGCTGGATGGGACAGCTGCCCAGCACGCTTTCTCAAACTTTCTCATCCAAGGAAACAGCATCACTTGCCAGGTTCTTTTTCCACATTTCCTTTGTATAAAAACAGGCGTGTTGGATTCCACAAGTAACCTCAACTTGCTCCCACGGCCCTCGGTCGGATCAAGGCAGGGCTACACTTTGGTTATTCTTGTGGTGTGTGTTTGCTCTTCAACGATTCTCCTTGTAAGGACCACTTTTAGCCTTAGACCACCAGAGTGAAGACTTTTGGAAAACATCGAATTCTCAGAGGGTCGAGATGGGTTTTGGGGCTAAGGTTTGAGTTAGGTTTAGTTAAAGGTAGAAGGTCAAAGGTTAAAGTTGGGTTTACGATGCTGGCATTGACAGATGTGCAAAGGTCTGTGCCTGAATGAGAGATAGAGCCCAACGTTTCCAACATAGATGGCTGTGGCGGCTCACAGGTGTCTGCCAAAAGGTGTAAAAACTGTTTGGCATTTTGATGTTGAACTCCAACTGAAACTACTGCAGCAGAAGTGTGACGGACAATGACAGCAGACCAATTAAATGGCCTTCAAAGGTGTATGTAAACCTAGTGAGCGATACCTTAAAAAACACTGACACAAGCTTGTTTTTGATCTGAATCCCTCCTAATTCTTATCTTCCTGCCAGCTAGCTCACTCTAATGTCAGGATAAAATGAGATTCTTGTCTTTTCTTAGAGCAGACTAGAGATATTATGGATGCACAGATGGTATATGCAGTGCGGCTATTCCAGTCCAGCTGTGTTACATCTGATAAAAAGGGACTTTCAAGGATCTGAAGGTCTTTTTCAAGATAAGGCTGATTTGTAGAGGACAGAAGGGAACTTCCGGAGTATAACAGCAGATAAGGTTCATCATATGTGTAGTCTTCATGCAGGATTAGGCATCTGATCATATTTTCTGAGCCTCTGTCAAACAGCCAGTCTAGAAAAAAGGGAATTTATGATTTTAAAATGTGTGACTGAAGGAGAATGAGTGGAAGACAGAGACAAACAGACAGACCCAGGATCTGGTTTCTGGCCTCTGTACTGTATATTCCAGTGGAGGTTGCACATTCCTGAGACGAGACCACATGACTGAAGGGATGGGGGTTGTGAGAGACTATTGTTGGGCTAAACTAACCCGAAGATCAGATGGGGAGTGGGGGGGTGGAGCCAAGCAGGGTAGTAGACTATCTATGTGTAGCATTTCCTTCCTCAGACAAAAAAGACCCTGCAGCCATGAGCAGAGAGCAGGACAAAATTCAATTCTACACAGAGCAATCAAAGGCTTTGGGGATGCAAAGATAAATGAAAGCCTCTGAATATTAATATTCACAAGCACCATGATACACATCAGATGAATCTATCTAGGCCAAGGAAAGCTCCAAGAGGAACCCTTCGCAGACTCTGAGTCCAGGAGGCCTGCGCTTGCACAGACAGGGTTAAGTTGCACTTTAGCTTGACTCGACAGGAAACAGGAAGTCGCAGAGGAAGAAAACCTTATCAAAAGAGCCTTAGAAAGAAGCTGTGTGGGCTGGGGGAGTGCCACAAGAAACTCCCCAGACAAACTCCAAAGCATGCACACACAAACACAGAGGCTCCCCTACAGCTGACGCACTTCACAACAAAACACACAGACTATATTGTGCTCCAGTCGCGCCACCGCCTTCCCCACACCACACAAGCCTTTTGACCAGAGACAGAAAATCAATGTTAAATGGAGATATTAATCACTAAATATTTCATTGTGTTCCTCCATGTCTGGCATCTTCTGGTTGTCAAATGTGTGGTAGCAATAAGAGACCAGACAGTCATAAAACCTAAGCAGGTAAAATAGGCCTTGTTCAGACAGCCAGGCCATATCGGATTATTTTTTTAATACCCAGATTGTATCCAGATTGATTTTAGATAGTTTGGATAGAAAAAACCCCACAAGAAATATGATTTTTGCTGATCTAAAATGTGGTTCCAATTGGATTTCCACCACTGCCTGTCAGTGCGAATGCTCAGACACTAAAATTTTTGCATAAAAATACAGAATCTGGAGGCAAGGGATTAAAGAGTCAGGCCAGAAGAGCTTCCAGTTTCTGGTTTCTGTTTGAGTAGCTTCGACCTATCATGTTTGAGCTAAGCTTGGTTGCTTGCAGCATCACCATAGCAACTCGTGTTGATGGCTGTTGGACGAACACAACAAATCCAATCCCGTCACTTGCAAAAATTTTAAACAGTAAAAGATCAGATTTGCCTGCAGTCTGAAAAAGTCGCTGAAGTGTTTGGCTAAACGCTGGTGTAGATTGTGAATCAAAGGTCACCTCTGCAAGTTTGTAGGGCACAATGAGCTTCTCTCCCACCGTCACCGTCTTCCTGGTGGTCAGCGCCTCAAGCAGCATCTCCTCTTTCACCTTGAGAAGGAAAAATAATCAAGGTTATGGATGAGATCAGGTCCGGGTTAGTGGATAAAGTGACAATGCTTATGTGGATCGTATACGCTTGGGGAACATGTAGCAGAAAGCAGAGGACTGAAAAAATGCCGCGTAATTCATGCAACTCTTCACTGTCACCAAATAAACTCCCCATGTCATATTTTGTGTCATAAAATATCAAAGATCATACAGTATATTAAGCCCCTTAAATGATTCAATTCACAAAGCTACATTTCCAATATTACCACCAAAAGCATATTTTTGTATCCACATTTCAAAAGCATAGTCTGAGATTAAGTTCAGCACCACTTACGTTTGAATTCTGAACTTCAAACATACCAGCAGAACTTTGACTCACTCAGGTGCTTATGTCATTGTTTTGCAAAATCTCGTTTCGCCCCAAAAACCAGGCTGGCATTTTAAGATCTACGCGCACTGGAGGCTGTTTTGAAAAGTTCTGTTTATAGAGGAAGAAATGTGGAAGGACGGAAGGCTAAAATAGGAGGAAAAAGATGTTAGGAATGCACCTGCCTCAGAGCGGCTGGAGTCGGACCCTCTAGCAGGGAAGCGCTTCTGTAGCTCTGACCTCCGACCCAAAACAACAGTGTTTGTGACAGTGTATCAGAGGGAAAGAGGATTTTAGTAGCATTTGCTTGAGATGAATCAAGTGATATTTCATCCATAAAAGGGATTTTGCCTTTCACTCATGAATAGGTGTCTCAAGCCCTCACAGGCATTTTCCTCACCCTGATTCTCAGAGACTCCAGAACGCACCAGGCAGCCATCCACAAATATTTAACTTCCAATTTAGGGCAAATGATGACTAAAAACAACAAACTGCACAAAAATACCTGTTCACAAACTCTCAATCCACAATCCACTCAATCCTTCAGGCAGACTGCCTTGAGGTTCACTATCACGTAGAAGAGGACTGCACTATTTTGAGGGGTGTTTCTAGTGTTGGCCACCGCATATGAGGGGCAGAATATCAGACATCTTTCAATATGGCGAAAAATAAACCAGTAAAGCACGACTACTGTACCCACAACATGATTGCAATGACAATCATAAAGAACTATCGCCTTCCCTAGAATTCATGGCACAGCTGTTGTTTGGATTACATTGTACAACATAACAGAATGTCTGGTGGGTGTTCAGCATATCACAATCGTAAAAATAAAACTCCACACACAGGGATGAATTCTTCCCGTCATTCATTCCTAACTGACCCTTCATTCCACTAAGCCCAAGCTCGTTGACAGCTCTGTGGACACCAACAGCATGTAACCACCGCTCTGAGCGCTCATGCTGTCCAATACTATGTGGCCTTGCAGGCGAGCACACGGACTCTAAACTTGGCCCCAGACAAACCATTGATGACAGGGCCACACTGGGAGAAGCAGATGTCACCGCACACATCTCCTCTATCTACAGGGATTATGGGAGTGGGCTGAACAGCTGCTGCTGAGATCACATGTTTGTATTTGTGTGGGTACATGTGACAGCATGTCTGTGTGTGACTGCACCACGTCTTCACGTATAAAAGGGTGTTAATGGTGTAGTTAATACTATTATGATTCCATTTTTTTCAGTTGACTCCTTTGAAAAGATTCTGACATGCACAGAGGAGGAGTGTGTGTGTGTGTGTGTGTGTGTGTGTGTGTGTGTGTGTGTGTGTGTGTGTGTGTGGGTGGGTTGGGGGGGGCATAATCAGACTTCATTTCACACTGCCTGATAATCCCTCCACTAAGAGCAAAGCCTATTCTGCATCCTGGTGATTGGTCTTTAGCCGGTACATTTCCATGTATTAGTTGCTTGGTAACTCAGCAGCTCGCTGCTTCGCCTATGATCACTAACGCCATAATACACACAAGCACAAGTTTAAGTACTCGTTTTGGGTCAGTGAGCCTGCTGGTAAATTAACCTATTTTTGTCCCCCAGAGCTCAAGTTCTTAGGCTGTTTTCTTTTCTGGTTGAACCAAGCAACAAAATATGACAAAACAACAATCACAGACAACAGCGACCCTGACAAACTTCCTGGGTGGGACTTTCATGCTTCCACATTTAGCAGATCTTTCTTCTATTAACTAAAAATAAACCCAGAATAATTGTGTTTGGCCCTCTTCAGGTCTTTAAGCTGGGACCTTCTCGCTCTCTTTAAGTTAGTTGTCAGCTTGCGCTGCCAGGACCCCTCAGCTGTGGAACAGAAGCTCTAAGACTGTAAAATAAACATTTTTGAGCTTTTCATTCATCTTCGCCCAAAGCTTTGTGCTGCTACTCGGTTCATTTAGTAAATCTGAGTGTTTTCAATTCTGTCTATTTACTGAATTTTGATGCTATATGCATTTATGTTTTTGTTTTTCCTAAATGAAGCCTTTTGTAATGTTTTATTTAATATGTGCTTTGGAAATACGTTACATTTTTGCTAAAGACTACAAACTAGACAGATATGTATAACCTGAGGAATTCATTCTAAGAAAAATGGAAGTTAAATGCAAAATTCAACATCTGTACCGGCACAGGAAAATTACAACATATTTTTGTTTTATTTTGAGTCCTGGTGGCTCTTCACAGGTATGCACATCAGTATTGACCGCCATTTCCACAGTATGACACACTTTCGCCAGCTTTAAAACTAACAGACGGCATTAGGTCCGGCTATGAGTGAACCTCAATATGTCCATTCTCTTAGCCAAATAAAAGAGCCATCCAGAAACGTATGTTCAGTTTCAGATTCAACCCACTCTTCTCCTTGTTCTGTATGCGCGTGCATCACCGCCTCCCTGTGTGAGCCTGCTAGCAGCAGTCATCCAGGGAGCGTGGCCAGGCGGATGCCCGACGCCCTGAAAGCGACTAACACCCTCAGGCTCCAGGGAACATGACTCATTACAGACCCTGAAATAAACAACATCTCTCCTCTGTGCACTCTCCACGTGGTACTGAAAAAGCACAGCAGCATCTACTGATAACTTGTTTTCCTATTCCAAGTGAGCCCATTTTTAATAAGAAGAATAATGACAAATACACCCTGAAACAAGTGCTATTTAACAAAACACTAAGTTCCTCAAGAGCCGGGGAGAAGGGCTGGTCTGTGCTGGCTTACATTGTGATTATGGATTAATCCCAGCATAGGAATGTACTGGCTGTATTCAAGCGAATCCATCAGTGAGCTTCATTAAAGCTCATTCACTTGTTTGTGTAACTGGTGCACATTGTTGGCTGATAACTGGTCAGAGTCAACTAATAGTCAAGCATACCAGCCCAAAACTCTGTTTTTGGGATTAACAATATGAGTTATAAATGTCTTTATACAACTCTCTGCCAGAATGCACATGAAATAATTTCTAAAACAGTGCACGTTCCTTGTAGTTTAGGGTATTAATGTCAGTAAATTAAGGTTTTGGTGGGATTTCACAGAAAGCGATTGTCTCAGGACGGATTTCCAGTTTGCACAGGAATGTTTCTGGTTAGGTTAAGTCACTCAACTCTAAAACACAGAGGATCCAGTCTGTCAGCCGTCCATCAATCCCGCCGAGCTGTATTTCCTCTTCCAGTTCCACCTCCACAGGAAACAGGAAGCTCCAACCAGCCTCATTCCCATTCATGCATCAATTCACACTCGTGGTTATAAATTCTCCGAGAAAAGTGCTTTGCGTTATTGTGTCACAGTTACAGTGAGAGCAGTGGTTCACATCTAATCCTGTCCAAAACGTTGCTCTTTTTTCATCTAGTATCTCGGACTGATCTCAGACACTGGCTGCTCAGGCTAATGATGTCCACACTCAGAGCTAGAGTGTGCACTTCAGCTGAGCTTTTCTCCTCTAGCCATTCCAGCCTTTCATGACTCTGTCACTGCATTTAGCACACCTCAATTTAGCCATTTAGCTGAGTCTCTTACCGAGAGGGTTTAGGAAGCGTCATCAATAAATCATCAGTGCTCGGCACTGTTAGTGGAGCCTGTGCGCTTTGTACAATCAAAATATATCATTTTAACAGTGATATATTTAACACTTTCAGTGACAAACAGTCAAATGTGTCGAAGTATTTATCCTTCTTAATTTTACTTCGGCCGATAATCGATACTGATACTGATGTCATACGTCTGTTTGCTTGATCTCCAACAAAGATGTCATGCTTTTGGTAGCGTTTTGTCTTTCAGCGGGATTCAAACACAAGGCAGATTTTCCCCCAAACTTGATGGGTGTGGCAGAGTGAGTCTGGAGGAAACATATTTTTTTACAAATGATTTTTTGTTCCTTTTCACTAGCCTCTTTCTCCACAGAACAGCCACGCAGTGACGTGTGAGGGTATTGTCATGGAGCCTTGATTATGATCTGAGCACGAAAGGGCCAGGAGCCAAATGTTCTCCTTTGAACAATCTCTTGTTTATGTTGTTCTTGTTGTTGTTGTTTTGCCTCAAAAAAATATGCTTAAATAGAAAATGTATTTTTAATTTTACCATGTGAATCTAATAAAACCATCTGAAACTTTCAAAGTAACACTGGTTTCCCATTAACTGATGAACAATTCTCCTTTGTGCTGTTTCAGCAAGGAATTTGTCAAGATAAAAATGTCCTGTTGCTCTCCTTTGAATTCATTAAGTCTTGTTTTGGTTTCTTTTTAAGAATGTTTTATATGTCCCTCAGGACAAATAGCCGGTGCCTGAGCACTAACTAACAGACATCCAAATAAACTTGAACTTACAACACTAACTTAGCGCATGTGGGTAACATGTGGCCAAGTTCACTGCCACTCTGGATCTCTGGTGACTCATAGACCAGGCTGGATGTCAAAGGGGAACACTGGCAGCCTCTTCTCAGTCATAACATCCCCGCTGTGCTGTTGACAGGAGTCTCCGGCACACTTCGGACATTGTTTTGTCAGCGACTCAACAAGCACATCCGGCTAATCGTTGCAGTTTGTAAGAGGGACTGGGAAGTGACACCATCGCTCAATCCCAAGGTAAATCAGAACAGCATGTTGGAGTTGTCCTCACTGGGCAAGCTGATGAGTGTGTGTGTGTGTGTGTGTGTGTGTGTGTGTGTGTGTGTGTGTGTGTGTGTGTGTGTGTGTGTGTGTGTGTGTGTGTGGTCTGCTTACTCCTTCAAGAACAAACCCAAATAGAGCTCAACATGATAAACTTGTAAACGCTGCATGGCATGTTAACCCATGCCAGAAGATATTTTTCCATTTCTCTCATCATCTTCAGGATGAGTGTAAGACTCACAGACAACAGGATAATTAAAATGTTGGGAGACTGTGGTCAGGAAATATCTGCACATATTACGCCCTGGAGCCTTTATGAGAACTGCTTCAGTTCTTGTTTGTGCAGTGATAAAACAGAAGTGAGGTTATAAAAATATAACGTAGGAAGATATTTACATGAGGAAAAAGACAAACTGGTATTAGACTGACATTGTTACCAATTAATAATCTGAGGCAGTTTTTCCTTTTAACAGGTTGGTCAATCTTTTTTTACAAAGGGCTGTCACTGAGCAGACTAATCAGTCTGCTACTACTGAATTAAACAAGTAGAGGTTGTGGTATGAAAGCAAGCTGGTGACTAATAAAAATGCCCTGATCATCTACCAAACATCCAGCTGATATTACAGCCGACAAGCTAAAAAGAACAAGATGTTTACGAAACCTTTCCCCTTCAGAATTGAGGGACAAAGAGACAAGCAACACATGTCCTCAAGATGACCCTTTAAAGTCACTGTTGGACATTGTAACTGTGATTCTGGGATGTTTTTAATACCAGTGGGAAAACACGCCAATGCAACAGTGCACCAGCAAGAGAGGTCTGAAAATAGTCTGTACACAAACGGTACTTTGTGGAAGCGCTGCATGGTTAGATGGCTCTTGAAGCACCTCTTAAATTCCACTGTCACCGCAAGCTGTGCTTGTGTGCAGAGAGCCCTCAGCACACTGAGAGGGTTTTTGTAAAATCCATATATGGGAGGTGAAGTCCGGCACTTTGAATCACAAATACTTGCGTTTCAAAAGTGATGAGACACCACTGTTTGTCCAAAGGATGTCACTTATTTTGTTAAAAGTTATAAGAATCCCCAGTGGGCTTGAAACAACTCTGGGAGACAAAACAGCAAAGGAAGAATTCAAGAAGAATAAACAAACCCTGTGGTGAAATGCTATAATTCTTCATTTTTATTATCCTTAAGAGTATTTAGAGTCTTGCATTTCTACATTGTCAGCAAAACAAAATGTACTGTCTTGATGGGGCATGTCGCATGGGGACTCTATCTTGCGGTGCGGCACAGGTGCCATCACTGGTTTCCAACCAACAGTTGTAACTTTCTCACCCTGCGCCACACGTGAATAAACTGTCAAATGTACCTGCACCAGACTGTGCACCCAGGGGTGTGCTCAATAGAAAAAGAGGTGTGGTCAGGTGACTGACTAACAGACATCCATCTAACAGACTGTGACCTTTACTACTATGACCCTCAGTGTTTGTGTACAATTGCGCTTTGTGCCGCTCACCTCTAGCAGCTCAGAGACGATGGGCAGGACCTCTGGGTTGCAGATGTCAATGGAATCGTCTCGGTAGGTCTTCTTCTTGTAGCGGATGTTCCCCAGGTGCAGGATAGCTGACAGCAGGGAGAAAATCCTGGCAAGGAAAATAAGACTCTCTCTGTTAGGACATTGTTTTGGGGCAAATCCCTACATGCATGATTTACATTGAACAAAAGGAGTTTCTTTACTTCAGAGGCCCTTCCAGCCAGAGTTACACTGACTGATGGTCTGTACATGAGAAAGCCGCACTAACACTTTCATCTAATTCAATATTATCTTTAAATATCTGAGGGACTGTTAATTTACACAATATTATCAAGAATTAAGAGTGGGAGTAAGACAATTAAAAGCAAGAGAGTACACAAGAAAACAAATGAGGAGCAGGACTGTTCCCACAGTGATTAATTTGTCTCCGCCTCCATATAGCTGCTATAGCTGTAACCACATTTGCTGAGCAAGTAATATGTTCCCACAAAAATGTTATGAGATAAATATTTGCAGATTCATTCTCCTCCACATTTCTGAACCTGATCCCGGCAGACAACACGGCTGTGGTTCTATACTAATTTTCCATAGCTGTGCACATCGTGTAGATCGTCTTACTGTTTGCGTGTGGTGGGGAGGAATCCGACCATCTCCATTGCCAGCTGCAGCCGCTCAAAGTCGTGTTTCAGGTCTTCGCCTTCCACCGTGAAGCAGTCCTGCTGGTTTCAGGTGGGAGCGCAGAGACAGAGGGAGAGAGGGAGACACGGAGTGATGTCAGCACCACAGGTTACTTTTGATGAAGATATAACATCAGATAGCAACACAATGACGAGCTTATGGAGTGAGCCTTTTGTTAACGATGGAGCAAACAGCTGCAGCAGAAGCCAAGTTGAGTTTATTTAACGGAAAGATCATCATTACTAACGTCTGCTTAGTTTGTATATTAAAAGAAAATGTTCTTAAGGGGATAAAGAGCTACATGACACAGAAAATGCTAAATATCTAACGATATCCATGAGTCATCCAAATAGTTTCTCAAGAGGAATTATCACGACTCTCGAGAACATCTTTTTATCATCTCGATATGAACTTGATGTCTCTGGCCTCCACTGTCCTTTTCCTGGCTAAAGAAGTTGAATGTCATTTTATGATACAATGCTGTCTGATTCAAGCTAAAACAATTAATATTTAGACATTATAAATTAGGAAAATTCATATTTTATAACTGTTGGGTTACCAACAGTAGCTAATAAGATATTAATGAACTGAAAGGTTATTTTTGTTGTTGTTGCTGTTACAAAATAAGGCAAATAACCTGGTGCATAGTTTAAAAAAAATAAAAGGATTTTACATTAAGAACTGAACCCAGTTTAAGGACTTTTTATCTGATGTGCCAAAAATGTAACACCATGATACAGGATATAGAACAACTACACGGACATGGACGCTATAATCAGTGAGTACTTCAGTATTTTCTTAAGTGCAGAGATGTCATTACTTATAGTTCGTGTGTCAGGTGCATTCAGGTGCATACCTGTACCCGTACAGTTACAGGTGATAACTCAAGTTCTACTTTAATGAAGAGACAGATAATAATCATAACATTTCACACGAATTTGAGAATGTTGCGCTCTTTTGTCGTCATAGCTTTGGAATCCAACTGTCTCAACTGTTAGGTTTTGGCATCACCTTCAGCAGAGCAGCTGCTCTCATGTCTACTGCTTCAAATGAGGTTCACTTGTCTCTCACACCGTTAGATCTCATCACGGTAAAGCTGGCCAAGCTAGCCAAGAAAGACTAATCCTCAGGCGTATAATAATTCTCTGATTGATATCTGATCATTCACAAGGAGGCCAATTTGAATCTCAAAAGCAAATGTGAATATTTGATCTCTGTCAGGTGGCCGGAAGCAAATCAGAATCAGAGCTAATGTTACTTTATGTCTGAAGAAAGTAGGAAAGCACTGGCTGGTATATCGAGGGTGATATAATACAGGTTAATGTGCAAAAAGTACATAAATACGAGATTCAAAGTAAATTAGCAGATATTGTCATTACTTTATTTCTTTCAGACTTTTTAGGCAATGCAAACCTCCTCTATTAATGCTGCTAAATGAACACAAGTGCATTCTGTGGAATTCAGAGAAACTGATATACAGTCCATGAATGTGTTGAGTGAATGAATGAGTGAGGAATTGTGTGTGTGTGTGTGTGTGTGTGTGTGTGTGTGTGTGTAGGCCCTCCAGTCGGTCAGCATGTCTCGGCTCCAGCAGCGAGCCTCTCTCAGGTTGTAATTAGCACATACCACAGCGACCGGCCAACGAGAGACAACACGGGAACCCATAATCCACGCTCTGGGTCTGCTTCCTCTTCACATTCAACACTCCTCTGTCTCTCTATTGTTTTCCTTTGGCTTATAACTCGTCAGGATCGACAGAGCCAACAATCGGTGTATTTCTCCAGCGAGCCTCTCCAATTGCAACAAAGGGGTTTTGATGCCTCTTGAGCTACAGCGAAACTCGGCAAAAACCAGTTTCCTAAATGCCCGGTATGCTCGACCTCTATGCCAAGCAGCACAACGTGATACGTTGAAGGAAGTAGAGAAAATAAAGAGATCAAATTGAGCCATTTGTGAAGGCATAGTTTGGTCCAACACCAAAACCTTAACTATCACTGATTTTGAAAACAATGAATTTTTGAGTGAACTAAATGGATGATTAAGAAACACTCTGTTTCTTTTTACGTATTTTAAACAAAGAATATTTTCCTACTTAAGAATCCATGTTGAAATTGTAATCATATACCAGTTGCAACACTCAACTGAGTCAAGTCAGGACCCCAGCTGGCACCACACATGGAGCTTTTTAACAGATCACTCATGGATCTGCAGTCCAGGCTTTTTTATTACTTACCATGACTTAATCACGATTTATGCTGTCAAGGCACTCAGGTGATTGTGTGCCAAAAAAAGCATGCCACCACGTCCCTACATTCCACACAACCAAAAACCATAGACACCCAAACAGGCAGAAAATGCAAACCCACAGAGCCAAACACCAAACTGCACACATCAAATGCAAACATCCAAAAAATGTTTGGTCTTTGGGATTTTTTTTTTAAATTATTTTTAAACTCTCATTTGCTTATTTTCTATTTTCTGCAGCAGACATTGTAGTTACAAAGTTACATAACCCCAAAGGGTTGGTCAGATGTCCTGACAGCTGTCAAGTGCTGCCGGGATTTCTGTGTGTGTGCGAAGATGATGAAATCATCTCCTTAGAGACGGCGGGGTCACAATCTGATGAGGTCATTGGCTGAACCCTGAGAGAGGCAGCGAGTGTGAATGTCAACGTCAGCAGATGGGGCAGACACAGTCAGACTGCACATCAGATGTGTTCAGGAAAAATTGGACACATATCATTATGTTGTTTTACACTTACCAGTTTCCCAAGTAAGGTGAGAAAATACAAAAACAAAGTGCTTCCACTCATTGATTTTGAAGACATTAACATCGAATGATTAAAAGGTAATTGGAAGGTTAACATGAGTTACGAGCTTTCCCTGAAACTAATACAGTATTTTGTTACGTTAGTGAGACTAATTTAGGAAACCCTGCAATGGAAATGACCAGTGTGGATGTGCTGGGATAGCCTGAGCGATGACAGCCTCCACATTTGACAAAAGTGTGATGATGATTGTGATGTTGATGTCTACTCAAAAGTCAAATCAGCTGAATGAATATTAAAGGAATAGTTTCTGAAATTTTTGTTGTTGTTGTCATTTCCAAGAGTGAGTAGAGAAGATATAAAAGTTTTGTCTGTGTTCGAAAGTCAAGACGGGGTTAGCACAGCTTAGCTTAGCATGGGAGTAGCAATAGATGTAATTTGTCAAGATAAACCAGGATCAGCCACTTCCTCCTCTCATCTTGACAATTCTGACACAAACTCTGTAATCAACCCCCCCCCCCATACTGTATTTTCCTCAAATAAAGACTGTCTGTCAATCAAAAGCCAGGTCTTACAGAGCTCCCAGCTCCAAAACAGACCAGGGGGGGGGAAATGTGCGTACCAGCACTACTTCTTGTTCCACCCTCATGAGACTAAAAAAGGAGAAAGGAGGAGAAAGGAGAAGGAGAAAGGAGCAAAACAAGAACTAAAATATGAACAAATAATCTTATGAAGGACAGGGCAATAGAAATAAAGACCTGTCTCTAACAGAAGCCTGCCCTCAATAAAGGCCTGATGCCCTCTGCAGCTGAGGTAAACAAAGGCTTCGGCCACACTTCGGGACAAAAGATCGATATCGATCTTCTCTTCTCAATCTCAAACAAAGCAAATGTGCTTATTTGGTCAGATGAAGCGATCTAATATGCCCCTGATTGTTTCCCTCTTGGAGAACAGCAGCTGCAGTCAGCATGGATTGAAATGAACTGCACTGAAAATTGTGTTTTCAATTGGAATCCATAGAAAATATCCAATTAAAACATTATTATTATAACTTCTGCTGATCCTCATGTTCACCATGTTCCTAACTGTCCCCACTTTAACATTAAATAGCTCCATATCCTAATTCCATTGGACTTGTAGGGTGGAGTAAATAGTCAATAACGATATGAGGTATAGATTTCTGACAGTCTTCAGGGAACATTGACCATTTCAGGCATGCAATGGGTGAGTATTTGATACTCAGAGGACAGAGTTTGGGTGGAGCACTCCTTTAACTGAATGAATGTGATGCAGGACTGAAAGAGCGAGTGTCCTCGGAAACCCTTTGACTGGATAAAAGAACCATTAAAATAGTGGGAGACAAAGAGCCGCAGTCAAGAGGGACAAGACTAACATACAAGCGGTATTTTTACTAACCGCTTCCCATGTCTAGTGTTTGCTTGCTGGCAAAGTCACAGTATCATAATCTTCCATTAGGAGTTATTGAATCCCTCAACCACACACAATGAATCCCACTGACCAAACATTACTCAGGTGCAGGCTGGCAAGACAGTGGCACGCTCTCTCTCTCTCTCACACACACACATACACACACACACACACACACACACATTCTAAAAGGGAAGTTTCAGGATGTGAACCGACGCTGATGTAACCATCTCAAACTGTGCAGGGGAAGAAAGTTTTCTTAGAAAAGACGTTCAGATTCACTATGCCCAAAAGACTGATTTTCTGCAAAGTGAGAAATAAGTTATTTTCTATTTGTATTGTACCAGTTTTAAACATTTTATCCAAGAAATATTTAAAATCTGCTGCCTCCATTGGTGTCATCCCATGATACTGTTTGTTTTATGTGATGCAGTTTTTGGGAAAATGCACAGCACAGTTTCCTTGCAGCTCATGTAGTTTAAAAAAAAAAAAGTTAATTACTGATTCAAGTTTAGCCACCATATGATACATATGTGGGCTTGAAAATATTTCTCTTGACAATGCATTCATTAGAAAGTCGAAAAGATTAAGTACTAAAAATGAAAAAAGGGCTACTTCACGCCAATATCTGTCTGTACATGTGTCGTATACTCCCGTATGGCAGGAACCATTTCTGCTGGATAGCTTGAATGGCCTCAAGTTTACTTCTTGTTTTTATTTCTTCTTTGCTCTTGAACTTGATGGTAGGATCTTGGATTCAAGGTTTACAAAAGTTAAAAACCAGCTGTGTCAAATAACCCAACCCTGAATCTTCCCGTTTTACAATGGCGGTTTGAGCTCATCATCACCCACCGCCTGACAGCAGACCACCCAAAGCCAAAGATCAGTTTAAAGGGATTCTTTTGTGATTTTGTTTAACTCTGTCTAAAAATGAACTCACCTTATTTAAAGGGAACTTTATTAATAAATTACCCACTTTTTTTTTTTTTTTTTTACACAGACAGAATTTGAGTACTAGAAATAATCTTAATGAATCCTCCAAATTTTGAATCAAAAACTAATTTCAGATGAAAAACTACAAAAACTACGATTACAAATTTAGAGATACAGTAAAATCATCACATCAAAGTATCTCTTTAAACATATTAGAGGCAGCTCCTTCTTTATTGCGACCTGCCGAGGTCACTTCAGGTCGTCTCCATCCATTTCAGCGAAAGCAGGCATGTGTGACAGCGGAGACCCAACGCACCACCACGACACACCCATGGACACAGACGCACACAAACAACGTGTCACCCAAGTAATACTGACCAGCTCGCTTTCATAGTAATTGTCCCAGTGGAGTTTGTGCGATTTCTTTGTCATCTGGAAGTAAGGCAAAGTGGGTTAGGATGGTTTGAATCACACACACACACACACACACACACACACACACACACACACACACACACACACACACACACACCTGTGGAACTGCAGAAATCCAATCTATGACGTGACCTACTCTGTTTGCGATAGAGGTAAATGTTTTCCATTAAATGAACCGCAACCTGTCAGTTAGTGTGTGAACACTTCATGCTTAACCTAATTTTTTACACTGAATTGACGCTGACTCATATTTCATTGCATTCACGGAATAAGAACACGGCAAATGCGATGTTTTGTCTGGACGACTTAATCTAATATATGAGACGGCAAACACCAGGGGCTGAAGAACGACTCACATTATCAGGATGATCAGATTATTATCAAATCAAACGTAGAAATTAGCTCCACCGAGGAGGTTATGTTCCCAACCACATCTATTGGTATGTTTATTTGTTGGTCTGTTAGAAAGATTACACAAAACCTACCTGGACAAGTTTCACACAATTGGGTGGAGGAGTGAAGCTCGGCCAAGAAAGAACCCATAAAATTCCGGGTCAGTTCAGTTCGAAAAACACAATGTTTTTTCTTCTTTTTTACACCGGCTTTGTTGGGGTTATGCTTACACTCTGTTCTAGCTGGCTGACCTGGAGCCATTTCTAACATCATTATACATTACTGGGTAGTTTAACCCTCTGAACACCAAACAGCGAAATACAGAATGAAGACAAAAATGTCTTTGTGCGGGAGAATGTTGTTGAAAAAGACGGAGCGATTTTTGCTATTATTTTACAACGATTTAAAAAGGATGAGGTATACATAAAACGTTTTTCTAAGATTCCAGAAGTGTTACCAAAATAGAAAGCTGCATATATTTAAATACTTAAAAATGTGGACATGGACAAAACAATATGAGAGGAGGAAGGACGGAAGGGGAGCTAAATATGGGTAATCATTTTTGCTCCTTTCTTGCACTGAATAAAAAGTGCCCATATACGTGTGTGTGAGTGTGTGTGTGCATGTGTCTGCTGCCTGTGGTTTGCCAGACACACACACACACACACACACACACACACACACACACACACACACACACAGCCCCACACATAGACACGCTCAGACAAACACATGTGCACACAAACACACGCGACCGAAGGCGCCCTCAGCACGAGCCAGTGCCAGATTAACTATTGAGTCTTTCAGTTGCCATGGAAACAGAGCCGCATAGTAACAGGCAGCAGTAGGAAGGGGGCTGTTGTTGTGGGGATTAAGAGAGGAGGAAAAAAAAACTGTTACTTTTTTGGGGAAGCCAAAAGAGATGAACAAAGACGTTTTTTCTATTTTGTTGCCTCCCCAGTGTGCCGCCGTCGGAGGAGGGAATACGAATCCCTCACACATCTGCTGCCAACACACACAGATGCACACATAAGCAAACCCAGACCCACACAAGCACGAAACACACACCGATGCTGGTTAGAAATATTTTGAGCTGATGCAATCAACACTCGCGCTGAGAAGTGCCCCAGTTATGATAAATTTGAAAATAAGATCAGCCATTGAAGGAGAGAAGACGGTCAAACAGTCTCACACCATCTTTAACTTCTTCATCCATCTTTTGTCTGCAGTGACTTCACTTCAACAACTCACTCGGTAACTGAATATGTGACAGGTTTCATCATTTGTTGTGACATAAAAGTGGATGTGCTCTGAATTCAGTTACCTCTTTTTTGCGATGCAGGACTATAAATAGGACAAGACTGCATAGATACTTTGTTGTGAAGTACTGTCTTCTCAGTATGTGTGTATGTGTGTGGGAGGGCGTGTTTGTGCCGACCTGGTTGAGGTAGTGGTATTCCTCAGGTTTGAGCAGGTGGAAAGACTTTCTTTCTTCTTCACTGGCTCCAGCCAACAGGTAGTAAAACACATGGTAGTTTCTAAAACACACAAACCACAAGTTAGAGGTAGAGTTGCAGTAATGTGATAACTCTAGGGCACAATAATTATCTCCTCACTACTCTTCAAGACACTTAAAATTGTAACACAAATGCTTCAGGCAGTATGTGTAAAAAAAAAAAAATTAAAAATCAAGGAGGAGATGAGATGCACACACGTTGTTGACCTTGTTATCTCGCTACGCAGTGGCTAAGCTACAAATAGACCTGTTTAAGTTTCCGTCACCATGAATACACTTAAATAGCAGCATGTAGCTGTTCAACTTCTGAGTTGAACAGCTACTTTCCCAGTTGCTCGTGAACACCCTTTCAGAACTAACATGACCTGATTTGACCAACATTTTCAGCGCAACCACGCTGGCTGAATAACATCCCCTCGCTTGCACCATTTCCTGACATCCCCACCATCTCATCACATGATCCATGAAGCCTGACAGCAGAGTATCCTATCAAAGCTCAGCTAGTTCCCTCCCCAGTGTAGTTTCCTGTGCAGGGGGGTCGCACAGAGGCAACCTGTCAAACAACAGGCGTAAGATTTAGGAGATGGTAGTTTATCATCAGCCTGCCTGCTCCCCCACCTCTCTGCTGCAGGTCGGAGCTGTCAGGGAGGTCCTGTCTTTAGTTTCCACCCTATCAATATGGCCGCTATTACCTGTCATCAGGTGAAATAGAAATCCTGGACCAATCAGGGTTAGCGGGATTAGATGACCATGGCAGGGTTTTTTCCATTGTTTTACTTCACAGAGCTTTTGTGCTGGTACCGGTTTTTAACTGCTGCCAGGGAGAGATGAGTGATACGAGGTCAAAAAAAGAGTGTGTGTGCATGCGTGCGTGTGTGCGCGTGCGTGTTGTCGCAATATTATTGCAGAAGTCCTGCTACAGGTGGGGACAGCACGTCTTCGCTGAGTTAATTTTTTTTAAAAAAACAACATATTTCAATGGACATATCTCAAAATAAATATATTCTATTTCCTGAAAACCACCCTGATGCAGATTTACACCAAAGGTTCCAGTGACAATAAGCAGACTACTGCGTACACACATGACCAAACTCACAAGGAAACTTGATCGTTTGTAGATGGTCATCAGATACATGTGCAGACACAGAGGAAATTCAGTATTGAGTTTCGTTGACAAAGAACATGAGAGCGCAGAGATATGGATTTGACATTTTATCTCTCAGACATGTGACAATATGGTTCTATGTAATTGAAACTCCTATATTATTGTGCATAACATAAAGCCAGACCATACGGCAGACGGTAACAGCACTAGACATTTGAGTTTTTCACTGACTGAGAAGTTCAGGGGCAGTTTGATTTTCACCAACGTTTTATCTTTCCCTGCATCCAAAATGTGTCCTGCTGCAAAAAAGTGTGTAGAGGACATAAATAATTTAACATCTTCCAAGTAATTAGAAACCCTGTGTTTTCATGTTGTTAATATTCAAAACAGATGCAAATAAATTCCGTCCATCAAGATGCCAACAGGGAGCCCGCAGGGCCAAGATCTTACTATCTGTATCAGAAATGTGACCTGGCCGAACACTACGGTTAGTTAGCCACCTGCATGTCAGCATGCCAACACCAAATCTGTAAGCTGTTTAAGTAATGAAGTGATCAGTGCTCAGCATGAATGAGCCTGATGAAAAGCACATAAACACAGCTGTCAACCTCTCACCTCTCATTGTGCTCCTGGTAGACCAGGCGGGATTTCTCCAGCAGGTACTTCTCCACATAGGCCCTGAACACACACATACGGGAGAGACACTCAATTGCTGTCATAAATATAGTTTTTAATATCATTTTATGTTTGTAAATGATTACATTATTAAAAAATGCATGCCCCGGAGAAAGTAAACAGATTTACGCGACTTCGACTCATGAACAGACAGCATGTTGCAGAGCAGCAAATTTGGCTGTCTTGTAAGACTGGATATCTTGATAGGCAATTTGATTATGATATATTGCAGTATAGTAAAACACATATTGCAATATTCTACCTAATGTACGGTACAAAACACAACTGAAATGACAAGTTGCTGTGGGTAGTCTGATAATATGCTCGGTCGAAAGATAACTTCATGGTAGATGATGTTTTCTGTCAATCAACTATCATAAACTATCACTTGTAAGTCTACATGTGAATCCAATCAATAATTCTTAATATTTTACAATTGCTAAATATAAGAACAAGCCATAAATCAATCAATCTCTGAATCCATTAGTTATTGATTTAATGTAAATGATTTCAGGTTACACCACCTAAATTATACATGGATTGTTGATCATCTGAGATCTGGGTCATTAAAAATTCATTCCTCTATCCCACAGAGTGTTCCAATGTGTTTTTTGGGTTTTTTTATAAGTGTATTTGATATGTTTTTCAAATGTGTGATTGCCAGATGTGTGTCTCACCCCCTGACAGTGCCACTCTCCTGGTAGTTGACCTGGATGAATTTCCCGAAGCGGCTGGAGTTGTTATTGTGGGCCGTCTTGGCGTTCCCAAAGGCCTGAGGAGAGAAAGGTAGACATTACTTCAGGTTATTGTGTTTGCATCGACGGGCGATGACTGGCAGGTGCAGCAGCTCTCAACGCTGGACATCACTCACATTGAAAAAGACTGCCGTGTGGCCGCAGCTGACAAGAATTATCAACGCATCGACAGGATAAAATGATAATACAGTTGATGTGACTGAATGCTCTGTCCTTGTTGCTCTCCGGAGCACCAGAGCATCTAGTATCTCTTCATAATTGACAAACAAGAAAACCCCAAAACTTTAACTTTCACAACAAGACAACCACTACATCAACCTCAGAAATCCAATTATTTTCACTAAGTTGCATAATCATTACTGCTCTGGTCTGCAGCACTAGTGCATGAAACAGTAAGTGTTGAATGATACATGGAAGTAAATCTTTTTTACCCATTTTCTTGCTCTCTAAGAAGCATAAAAACTTTAATAACAACAACTCATAGTGAGAATAAAAATGCATTGTTCTTGTGTAACTTTTCACAGTCTGTCCGGTCGTAAAAAATCTATCTGCGTCTGATGAGAGCAAAACTCAGGAACAAAGTGAAAAAATGTGTTGAGAGAACAGCTACCAATCATGATGCTGTAGCAGAGGTCATGAGGCTCTCAAAGGGGCCCATGAGAATGCACGCACACACACACACACACACACACACACACACACACACACACGTCAACACGAAACTGACAAATTCCGATAAAGAAAAACATGCTTCAGTCAGTATTCATGGGAGTCAAGTCCATCATTAGAGGCCTCGGGAGGACTCATTCAGGTTCTCATTAGGGGCTTGATGGGCCCCAGTGGGACTGGTTAGGAGAGGGAGAGGGGGGAGGTGGAGAAGGAGGTAGAGGTGGAGGTCGGGTGGAAGGGGAGGCCGAGAGGCGAGGAGAGGAGAGGAGAGGAGAGGCGATGCTGTCCTGAGATAAAGACAAAGTTCAAGAATGTCCAGGAAGACTACAGCAGCAAAAACAGTTGACTTACTCGCAAGAGGAGCTTCCATGTCTACGTTGCCTTCTTATTCTCAATTCAAAAAGGTCAAACACAACCTCAAGTGAGCATACAAATATTACGTTTTTTTCATATTGGCAAAACTGAAGGAGTTTCTTTTGCTTTCTTACTGAAACAGGAATAATTGTAGATAAAACTGCAAAGAGGGAGGTGAGAAAAAGAAAAATAGAAAAAAATGAAAGAAAACTAAAAGGTGAGGACGTCAGTACTGATATGTGTTGAGGGGGAAATGAGAGAGCAAGGAGACCACAGGAGTCTTGCGTGGCACATTTCATATTTCAGCACAACTCACAGAAGCAGGAGTGAAAATTTAAGGTCGACAGAGTCAATCTTTAAGAGTTATGACTAAATAATAACCAATGAAATGAGGCAGACAGTGAGGGGGAGGGTAGGAGGGGGAGAGAGAGAGAGAGAGAGAAGTAGGTTTTGGAAAACAGACTGTGGCTACTGGCTGAATTCTATAGCTTCAGAATAACACTGATAATAAAAGTAACATCCTGCTCCTGAAACAGGTTTTAAATCTCTGAGCTTATTTATGACTCAAATAACAACAACCTGACACACAGTTAACAACCAAATCAGGACAAACCAGCTCTTATTCTGTGCACATCACACAGCTTCCGCTGCTCATCCTCCCATCACCTCCAACTGTCTCTGTGCCTCTCCTGCACAGACTGAGAGACGTAGTCAACCACAGCGAGGGAGGACTGGCAGGGACATCTTTAATTCACTGATTATGAAAATCAGAATTGCAATTAACATGATAACAACATCCTCCGTCATCTCCAGGAGCCAGTCAGTGCCAAAGTGTGTGGTGTGGTGTGTACGAGGAAAAAGCACAGAGCTGAGCGTGAAATGAGCTCTGATCAGGGGGAAACTGTAAGCAACCAGCAAGATAGGACGTGTGTGTGTGTGTGTGTGTGTGTGTGTGTGTGTGTGTGTGTGTGTGTGTGTGTTTGATAAGATGTGTGCATGATAGCTCTGTAAATGTTGATGTGCTGCATGTCCATAAGAAATTAATGAGCATGGTCACAGGGTCTGGATGATTTAGTGGTCAATGCCTGCTGTGACCTCAGCACAGGAAAACCTGTGTGTGTGTGTGTGTGTGTGTGTGTGTGTGTGTGTGTGTGTGTGTGTGTGTGTGTGTGTGGTAGAGGTGAGGTGAGGGAAAATGAGTATAAAATAAAGGTCAGCAACTATGCATGTGAAAATCTGTCAACAGACGTTTTGAGCTGCTCTCATGGTGACGGTTGTCATAGTTTTTGTCTGCCTGGTCAGGTATGATCCCTGATCAGCTGCCTACATAAATCACTTGCAGCGAAGCGATCTCATCTTAAACATAAAAACAACAACGCTCTGTTATTATTGTTATATATATTATGGTTTTGTCAGAGCTCCTTTGAGAACCTTATTCTGAAAAATGCTGAACTTAAGTCAAACTATTCTGATGCTAGCATCTTATTAGTGGCAAAGCTAACACCACTCCTCATGATATTTACACTACTTACTCATCCCTTTCCTGTTTTTAGTAATACTACATTACCCTTCTATTACATGGAATACCCCCTCTTAATTTCCTTTTTTTTTGCAGATCTCCCTCATCTTTGCTTGCATACTGCTGCATTGCCTCTGAAAGGGTCTGGATCTCTAGCTTTCAAGTGGCAGCCTGGCTCAGGAGGTAGCGTGGCCACATGCCTCCTCCATCATCGACTGCTTCTCAGGTAACAGTCTCAAAAAAAGATGTCATGCTGCTAGAAACTAAAATGGATGATGACAAGCTGATTACCATATGCGCAGACAGACATGACAGCATTTATTATTCAGGATTGTTTCGGAGGCTTTTTTTTCCTCCTGGCAGGGTAGAAAAAACTGAGGCACTAGGTTACTACCCAGCGGGGTGGAGACCCACCAGGATAATTCAGGGCTGCATTCAGTTTAGTTAAACTGAAACCACCTGTCAAGGTAACTATTCATCAGTGACACTAAACATGATAAAAATACTGCTTAATATGAAGTACAACACTAAATTGCTGATGGGTACGCAGTGTTTTCCTGCTTTTTCTCATTAAAGGTGATACATGGACTGCATTTATATAGCTTTTTTATTGTCTACAGACCACTCAAAACACTTTACAATACATCAATCCATTCAAACACACATTCAGAAAGTCACAGTGGAGGCTGCAACACTTTGAACATTCGACAACCCACCCAAACCCCTGAGGCGTGCCCCCAAGAAAAAGAGTCCAGCAACATGGAATACAGACTGGGTACATTGCCAGTTCTCATTCAAGACTTAAAAGACTGATTTGCCATTTTACTTTCAGATATAATGGGACTCAATACAACGGAATTAACCTCGACATTGTTTGCATAGCCTGTGGTACCATATGGTGGCCAGAAAAAAACAATTGTAAAAACAGGTCACCACAGCATCCGTTTACACTCATCAAAGATGCAGCGCTTAGCCGGACGTATGTTAGATTTTATGTTGAAGCAAATGTGCTGAGCCTGCAGCTATACTCTGTGTGTGTGTGTGTGTGTGTGTCTCTTATATTTAGGTCCACATGGCTCCATATTAACAGTATGCTAATGTATGCCTCTGCACTGTGTTAGCCCCGTGGGCTTTTCCACGCTGTCATATTACATTAGCCAGTTGTTTCCTGCACCGCCGCAGTGAAGCCCAGTCTTTTCCTCAGCCTCGGAGGAAGCAAGCAGTGGTGCTATTTCAAAACAGGAATTAGTTAAATATACACAATGGGAACTAGCTTGTTAATTAGCATGTCAAGACATTTCTTGAAGCAGGCAGCTAAAATACCAACACTGGTGCTCTCTTTCTCCTCCCAGTCCACCTGTAGTGTTGTCACGACACTACCAGAAGCCATTAGGTGACCTATTTTAGGAGAACTAAGTGGAGGCATGCCAAAACTGTTGGCTTAAATTCCATTAGCCAGTCGTCTTTAATTCGTGTAGTGATTAATGTTTATGCATTAATGAATTAAATTGGCTGGAGATGCACATGAAGGTGGCTAATATCATAAAACTGCAGTGACAGTATTTTTCTTAGCTTGAAGCTAAACTCTCCAAAACATGTTTTGAAGAGCCGTAAATTATCCCGTTTGTGGTTTTTTGCACAATTCTAAGTGTCTTCGGATTATTGAGAATATAACTGGACAATGAAGACTTGCATTATTCTAGACAATGCATTTTTGAGTTTGTAAACAGACAATTTGGACAGTTTTTTTCTGTGGCTAGTAGTCTGTCTCTTTTAGCTTCAAACAAAAACATGTTGGGGGAAAAAAATATCTTTGGGAGTGGAAGATACTTTTTGTGTGAGACGTCCTCCTAATATGCTTTTGGTGAGCAGACAGCTGTCCTTTGAGGACTTCTTTCATGCTGGAATTCCAGAGTCCTTCAAGTATCTTTAAAACAATGTGTCTTAGCTTTAATCAATGACAATAATAAAAAAACAATATTTATAATATTTTTGGTGAACTGATTGAACTCCTTCTACAAGCTCACCCAAACCGAACCAGAGGCCACGGCTCTGTTCCCAGCCTTTTGGTAACTGCTGCACTGTCTGAAAGCAGTGTGTCACCCAACCTTAAACGCACACATACAGTACACACACACCTTTTCTATGAAACACCCATGTGCTCAAATTGAAGCAGCAGATACAGTGAATGACATCACTTTAGCATTAAGTCGGATCACAGACACGGTGGGAGTCGCTAACCCTTTTTACCGCTTCATTAAACAACTGTAACATGTCAGGAGTAGACTGCCAAGTTACACATGTGATACGCATGAACGCACACACACTAAACTGACATCTGACAGCTTCATCACTGGTCACATAGTCTCATGGCAGTACAGGCAAAGTCTCACAGATGGAGAATCACACAGAAAGAAGAAATAAAAGAGAAATTTGTCTTGCTATGCTTGAGAAGGGGGGGAAAGACAGAAATACAAATGTCTACTCTTTCAAATGAAGGGAAAAATATTCTTGAATCGTTAGCAAGCATGTTATTGGGCTGTCCTCTAATCAAAGGCCTCCTTTTTCTGCATCGCGCCGGTTTACTCCAGAGCAGCTAATTTCAGCTCACTGGGCCTTGAATGAAGCAGTCGTCTGCTCTTTACTGTTTCTCTGCCCTGAAAGCATGTTAGAGTGTGATGAAAATACTGAGAGCAGATAAGACAGCCTGGACATGCTTAGTCTTCCTGGCGTGTATATTTTATAGACCCATACTAACTTATTTGACTTCTTGCAAATAAAATACTCTCAATACCATAATATTACTTTTTTCATGACTTTACCTTGAGAAATCTAGCATGTTCTGTGTGTGTGTTCCGACATATTAAAAAAAAAAAAAAGCCAGATACGATATGAATTGATCAATTATGTTTTAAATCTACGGCCCTCTGATGAAAGATTTACATAATGGTTCATTTAAACATTGAAATCATTAACTAGCAGACTGAAAGCAGTGGGTGTTGTGGTGACGTTTACTGTAAAGATGCTGGATTACGTTACTCTTAATGCGAACCACCTACATCTGTAATGGAGCTTCACTTTGAGAGCATTTAACTGGCAAAACATGAAGTAAAACACATCACAAGAAATGAAAAATGCATGTTTTTGAGCTTAGCACCGATTGCTGCGGCTCATCAGCGATGCATCTGCAAAGCCGGACGACTTAGCATTTTCTGCATTTTCCTGACAGCACATCATTTTGAAATATTGCGAGGACCCATCCGACAACAAATTTAACACATTTTCACACCAGATGATTCAGTCACGAGTCAGCACCATTTAAGAGATTCAACAGACTTGTGATCTCATAGAAAATTTAATGAAGGTGAACTAGAGGGCACTCTAAAAAAACAAAAAAACACTTTTTAAAAATGTTAAACCAATTTGCTCAAAAATTCATTGGGTTGTTCCTTGGCCCATCCAAACCCCTCCACCGAGTTTGGTGAAAATAGATAACTGTATAGATTTTGCGTGATCCTGCAGATAAACAGACCGACAAACACCACAAAGTCATAACCTACTGGGATGGTAATGTGACAAGCAGTTGGCCTTGTACTGTTACTGTTAGCGTTAGTAAGAACACAGCTGTTTCTAATTTGATGTCTGAGAACACAGAGGAAACAAGTTTAAAAAAAAAAAAGGCAGTTCGACTGTACAAAGATGTCTGTAACAGGCAGGATGTGGTCGATATTATCTCATCATCGGGTCTGATGTAATACTATCCATCCTTTTGTGTCTTGTTGTTAAAAGCACCTGGAGCAACCAAAATTCCTTGAAAACCATCTTTCAGAAGGATTGGATGCAGTGTTGATTGCCCCTGAGGGCTGTGTGAGTCTGCTTTTAGACCAACGAGTTTTTTTTAGTCCTCACTTCCTCTACAGACACAGAGGCCCTTGGAACTCTCAGTAAGATGACATCACATTAAATTCCTCCACTGGCAGGTGCACATAGCCGGCTGGGAATACTTTGTGTGTGTGTGTGTGTGTGTGTGTGGGGGGGGGGGGGGGGTGTTAGGAGAGTTAGAGTAGCTTCAATGCCAGCCCTTCCTCTACGTGTGCGTCCATCCTTGAAACACAAACACACACACACACACGACAGCAGGTGCTTGTGAATAGCTCTGCCCTTCGTAGCAACAAGCAAGAGCATTCATACGATGTAACACGCGACAACACTATGTGCGTTTGTGCTCCACTCAGGTGCATCGCCTCCTTAATCTGTTTGATACCTGCTTAGCACTGAGTGGCTGGATGTTCACAAGCCCTCATTAAATGAACTGAGTGGGCTTCGTCACAAGCATGCAGGAGGCTGACTCATAACGCGATCGTCTGCAGGAGGAAGAGAGGAAGGAAGGTGCTACAATTGTGTTACCACGGTGGTGCAGGGAGGATTGTTGGAGGCCAAAGCAGAAGTCGGCAAAATATGCTTTACATTTACGTTTAGTTCCACAAAATAATCTTCACAAATGAACTGAATAAATGGAATGGTTCCTGAATGGGTCGAACAAACACAGGACTGAACTGGACCTGACACATCAAAACACATCATTATATTTCAAGGCTGACATTAACTACGGAAAGCAACAAGTTACCACAAAAGGTTAATCAGGCGTTTTTTTGGTTTTTTTTGTCTAGTGATGATAACAGATGACAACCTACTGATCGGCTGAGTTTTACTCATCTGAATTATCCAATGGGAGTGAGGATATATGGTAAAGTGCCCACTCGATTGACTGATAATATTCTAAAGAGGTTATACCAAAAAGGCACCTGCACTCACTCTAATCGCCAGCAGGGGGCAACTGTGCTGGTTGCAGACAGAAATGATCATATAGAAATAATGATACTAACAATTCAAGTTTCACCTCAGTAATTTTTTTTCTGATATGGTTTATGGTTTCAATAACAAGTTTCAATAGTGTCTCCAATACTGTAGGCTGTTATGTAAATTATGGTTTACTTTCGAGTAGAAGTGACGATGAGGGAGCACGCATGGCTATCTTTGGTCAAGTCAACGCCACCATAAGTCAGACGGCTGCACGTTCTGCTTCTCTTCAGTTCCACCGTCTCACACAGTGGCAAGTTCGAAAACAACAAGATGTCCATGGTCAAACTGGAGGCTTTTACAGTGAATATTCTACTAATTGAGAGACAGTGTGGTTTTTCTACTCAGACGACAATGAGACTTTATTGGCTTTCAAATGAGTAAATCATCATCATTTCTTCAATCACTACTAAATGACTAAAGGTTGTCAGAGGAGCAGAACTTGAAAGATTCTCTGAAACTTCTCTGGGAGACAAAGAGCTCCATTTGACCTGGACCTCATTGACATAATCCATGTAAGTTAACACGGAACAGGTCGGTTCTCCAGTATGTTCCTCTCTGGATCCCATCTTGCTTTAACTTGCTTTAAATGTTCTCTGTCTCATGTCTGTGTCAACCCCCCAGACTTTCATTCCTTTCTCAACTTTTTTTCTTCTGAAATTCAGACACATGGGAGGAGCCCTGCATTCTAGGAAAGAGGGAAGGAAGAGAGAGCAAAGGAGGTGAGGAGGCAGAGGCGTATTACATAATCTTGACGCTGGAGGGACTCACCATGACAGCCAGCTTATGTAGAATGAAGGTGAGATGGGTCAAAAGGAAAGGCCATGAAATATATACTTAACATTCACTAGGGGCGTTTTCAAACCTGAAATTCTGGACCAAAGCTCATATTTTTGTGAGAGTATTTTCATTTGTCCGAGTTAAACATGCCGTCGCTACGTCTTGTTGTCACCACCTACGTGGGTGGCATCTCCCACTTGACAAATTCTTTCGCCATGTGCTCCTGCAACTCAAATTTCATCCCCTCTTCCTGTTGCCTTTCTTCTTCTTTTATAAAATGGGTGACTATACTGTGACTCATTTTCCTGTGATTGGGCCAAAGCATCAAATCAAAAATATTTTCATCCTGCAAACAAACACACACACACACACACACACACACACACACACACACACACAGAGTCGAGTATGGATATGCAAAAAAAAAAAAAAAAAAAAGCTAACCAAAGTTTTTCTTTCAAAACTGCATTGGGTGATGCACCATTACGTTAGTTGCCAAAAGAAGCCTGTCAGAACATACAGGAATTAGGGTCTGTGTCCTGGACTGGTGTGTATGTCTCCTACTTGTTCCTCTTCTATGCAAACTGCTACAGCACGGATGCTCCGGCCTCCACAAAAATGCAAAGCCAACACGGTTATAGAGACTCAAACTTGCAGAACACACTGGTAGGTTGGTAGGTTCATGTTCTCACCACAAAAAAACCGTACCAGAGTTCACTTGACCATCTACCATGACCACCCTTTTACCAAAGGTCTTGGTCTACTTCTGGTGAGGACATGACATTTAAATGTGAGCTCCGGTTACATTTGCTCGTTCTTCACGAATAAAACGATCTTCTGCGTAAACTGTTTTGGTTTGACCTCCTGTACGTATCAGCATCATGATGACTGTCCGTGTGAGCTACTGGTTTGCATCGCTCTGATGTTGGGTGACACAGTCTGACACTGGAGTTTGTTTCATGCGGTGAGTGTAAATGTCGCAGTCTAATGACTGGCACTTGGAAACAAAAACATTTCTTTGCTTGTAGATGATCATCCAGTTGAATAAATGCCCAGTATTTATGACTGAATTTGACCACAAAAAGGTTTCAGACTGGGCAATGAGCTGATATTGGCCTCTGGATCCGTAGAAGAGTAAACAGACACAGCTGTAAAAACGGCCTATTCAAAATATATGTGGTTGTATTTGAGTGAGTTCCAGCAAAGCAAAGAATTTTATATACCAGAGAAATATGCAGCGCTGAAAGGAGGCTGCAGGTATGTCCATCACAGAAGAGAAATAAATCAGTTAGAGAGCAAATGTGAGACAATATCCAATGATCTAAAAAAAAAAAAAAGAAAATATACAAGTCATCATATGCATTGCAGCAGAGCAAATATTAGCGGAGATTCAATACATACAAGCTTTCTGTAAAGAAACACAATCATCCAGAGAAAAGCTCAAGTAGATGAACCGGGTTTCTGCATTCTGGCAGGATGTGCCCACATGCATGTGCAGTATTCGTCATCGGCAGCTCTTCATTCTCAGCTGCAGTGGTTATGTCAGGGTCATCCTTTCAGCAGGGACTCATTACTCTATTCACACACACATGCGTGCATACTGCACGCACGCACACACACCTACCTAAACATACACACACAGACATCTCTGTGCCATATGACAATAAATCCTCCACCACAAAGGAAGGACACAAAGTCACGTGGGCTCCTCTTATGGTTCAGGAACAACATGAGTGAAAATCAAAAACATGTTGAGCTGCATCACAAATAAGTGTGTGTAATCAAATACATAACAACACACCCTTCGATGTTTCCTTTTAATAATGTTTTTGCATTCATTTGACACTTGCCTGTAAGAGCAGAGACAGAGAGATAGTGGAGATGACATCAAAGGATGTGGTTTGAATTTGAACTGAGGACATTGTGGTTTTGTGGGAAGCGTCTTAGACCACAAGCCATTTTGACAAAACTAAGCCGCAACTAAACAGCACTTTGAGGAGAAGTAAAAGGGTTGGGTGGCTGTTCAAATTTTCCAACCAGCCACAACAGCCCAACAACTGGTGACTGCCAATATATTTGCACAGGTGTGTGTGCACACCGCATGTAGAGGCCGGAGATTATACATTCCACACGCTTTACTTTCAGCAAATAGAAGATCTTTTTACAAACATTATACAAAATTAACAATTTGTGATCAATGGTTTTAAACCTGATGCAATGGGTGAGCTGAAGGATATAAAGGATGTGATTTGTTGGCTTGAATTTCGGCAACTTTTTAAAGTCGCTGCCCTTGTATTGATGCAAACACAAATTCACTGCAGCAAATGTGACTCTCCATGTTGCAGATGGTGGTATCGTAAGGTTCAGCGCTGGTTGGATCCACGTACTTTCTTTCCATCACATTATGTCATCACATTCTTTCGCAAACAGCCCTGCACGTCCAGAATTGACACTCGAAGGGTTCCGACAGCGTCAGAGTTGGAAGTGAGAACGTGTTTGTGAGAGAGTCTTTCCAGGACATACAACCCTGTCTTTGAAGCAGAAATAAGAAAAATCTGCAGGCCTACGTCATGAGTTGGGTTTTGCCAGTATATCTGGTATGCTGGTGATTTAGGCTTGCGCTGAACTCGACTCAAGAGCTCATTTTTTCAGACGAGTGAGAAAGCACATTGAGAAGACTACTCACATCTTTCTCACACTCTCTCGCATACCGTCACGCACACACATATTCTCTCTCTCTCCCTCTCCATTAATGGCTGCTGTCACTGGAGTGCTGGACCACATCTGGATCCCATTGGCCTCAGGAAGGACTGAACACACAGGCCCAATAAAAGCCTCCTTCCACAGCAAAAGACTGTCAACAGGCCCTCTAACACTCTCGGTAAGAAGGTGGAGACAGGGAGGAAAGAAGTGTACAGAAAGAGAGGAGGACAGGCATAGATCAATTAAAAGAGAGGGAGAGGGACTGAAGAGGTGAGATAAGGGAGGAAGGAAGAGAAGAGCGGGGTGGTGGGGAGTAGAGAAGAGTGGGAGTTAGAGAGGATTTCTAGATTATTTATATATAATCGATCTAAGAGCTTTATGCCTTAAATGCACTGAGCCGTCCGTAGCCGTGACATCGACATCAGCAGGGTGGAGGGGCCTTTTTTAACTGAATCCGAGGAGTTTCTGTCACTGTTTATACATGGTGAGGTACTGTCGTGTGACGAGGGGAAAAAACTGATCAGCTGCAAAAAAAAAAAAAAAAAAAAAAATCCCGAACAAATTAAACCAATCACACACTTACCCTGCATGACTAATGTGGTCAGTGTAGCTGCTCCAATTGATTAGAATGATTTTTGACTGCAACGACCATCTGTGTCCTTGTCATCAGACACAACCACGGGGACTCAGGTGTGCAATCTAGTTCTAGTTTAAATCTACTCTTCCTCTCAGTGAAATGAAGCCACGATTTGAACCCCCTCTTCCTCTTTCCAGTGACTCCTTCTTGATGCAGGGGTTTCCAGCAGCGTTCACACACGAGTTGGAAGTTTTCAATGTGCAACTGTCAGAAAAAAACATGCCAGTTTTCAGCTGGCACCACTTCTGCATTCCCAGGCCTATATTGTATATAACTACTGTGTACGTCAGCCCAGCCAAACCTCATAAATGTCCTTGCTTCGTGTTGCCTGCATTTGTGCTTCCTCTGCCAGCGTAACTCTTAGCAGCTTGTGAGTGTGTGTTCATTTCAACCTGCTAAAAACCCTCCAATAAAAAAAACAGCGTGCTAAGAAAAATATACAACTTTCCCCAAACATTGAGACGCCTAATCGAACCCAAACAACCTCTGCTTCGATCCAGCCTCCCTCCACACCACAGCCTCAACATAGTTGGCAAATCCTGAGAGAATCTGGGAGTGTTTTGGAGCTGGCGGTGCGCCTGTAACGCTGCGCAGTGTGACTGACAGAAACTGTAACTCAGCATGCGAGGTGGTGTGGGAAAATCCCACGGCTGAGTGTGTTGAAGTACTAATCCCTCGAGAGCTGGACTTCTACACGCTGCAATATGTATGTGTGTGAGCTGCAGGGAGAGATGATTAATTTAGGGATTTGTGGAGGAGATAGTGCATACAGTAGTGTGTTTGTGTATGCTGGGCTTTCACATGTGGGTGTTGTGATGTATGTTGCAAGTTAGTTGTGCACAGAAACACCGTCACATTCACCTAATAGACTTTTTTCATGTTTTTATTGCACGATTACACTAAAGTAGCACTTGCAATAGTTATCACTTTATTACAAAAGCACAGTTCCTTTATTTTTAAAGTTCTCACTCAAAATATAGACCAAAAAATTGCAACCGAAAACTTTTAGTCATCTCTAACAACCGACTGAAGTTTAAAATGGAAACAAAGATTGTTAAACACTGTTCAGATCTGATTTTCTTCTTAAAGTAGTGATCTCAGTACTAGTGCACGGCTGCCTGGTGTGTGGCTGAGGTGTGTGTGTGTGTGTGTGTGTGTGTGTGTGTGTGTGTGTGTGTGTGTGTACATGTTTGTCATTTCTTTCAGGGGGGCTGCTGCAGGAAAGGTAACGCTAGCCGTAACCTCAGGCATTTCCTCTCATCTTCTCTTCGCCCTACACTACACTTCAAAACTCACCTCATTAACTTAGCTGAATGAACCTTCTCATTCCCTCGTCAGAATCGTTCTCCCCAAGTGTGACAGCTTAAACAACACATACAAAGTTGAATTCAAGCTCTTCTGCAACAGGTTTGATAGATGATATGAGTACGAAAAATATGCAAATACTACTAGAACACAAACAAGTAAAATGAACTCAATCTATGCTTCCCCTAGAAACCGTGTCGATGTGTCCTTGAGCACAAATCCACAACTGGGTCATGATCATGGATGCGTGTCTCTACTGGTATTAATTCAGATACCATCCAGCATTACTGTTCTGGATCCGTTTGGCACATTAATAACTGTGAAGTTAAAACATAGGGCAGATTATTGGCCAGTGAGCTAAGAAAATATGGCCATTGCGCAGACTCATCTCAGCCAGCCTGGGATTCACACCAGCAAACCACAGCGCTGCTCCTGGCAACCAGCAACCTAATGCAACAACCATGTGTTCTCTGTTTGATCTCCATCCAGTCAACCAGTATCACAGCATTCTACCTGCGACCAAGCCAAAGCTTCTTTTAAGCTAGAAAGTTTGAAACTTTGCAAGTTTCGAATGCTGTGGCTCTGTCGATATATTGGAACCTCACCTGCGGACATGTCATAAATATCAGCCTCTGACATGAAAATTGATTTTTATTGTTCCCTTATCAGTCCCTTTGGACGCTAATGGATTCCCATCCAAGTCCTTTATTTGAAGATGGATCTTCTACTTCGTGTTTTTGCTGGCTGGACACAATGTTGGCTTCACCGACTCAGATATACTTGTTCATCGGAGCTGTCAGCACATGGAGTGATGAGAACCGCCGCAGTACAACCGGAGGCCTTGCGAGATCCACCCAGTAAGCATCCACACTGGAAGGTGTTTATTATCTCACTGTCAGTGTGCGAATCCCAGAGTAGAGAGCGTTTTGTCTCAGCCAGTGCACTGACGGGATGATAATGGTCTTGCTGCTGCAGTTGAAAGGGCATTTCATGACAGGCATGAAATGTAGCGAACAGATACGGCATCATGATGCGATTCAATCGTGAGAGCGTCGTGTGAGGTTTTTGTTGTAGAAATGAGCTGTCAAGCAACTGAAGATACAATGAGCAAGCAATCTCTCTCTCTGATCATTTAAGACACAACAAGCTGGACGTGACTGATGTGGTTTCTTGTGATCCAATGTGATATTAATATCACAACAAAGCTTGTGGAGTTTTTGTCCCATTCATGGATTGTCAGCATTTTTCTTTAACCACCAACAGTCAACAGTCATAGTAATGAGATCAATAATGAGCATTTAGGAAAAGCCCCCGCACCCCCCCAAGTGTTGTTGTCAAAACCAGCTGTTTAACTTCAAATCATATTGCAATAATGCAGAAGTCTCCTAATTCTCAGATTAACAGATTAGGAGGCACCCACTCCATGAGGGCTGCTTTAAAGGGAAAACTTTAAAGATGGATGCAGCTTTCCCTGTTCAGGCCAGGTCTTTCTGGAGTCAAGCTCAATATCACTATTCTCAAAATACGGCTATAAAATTTATGAGATTAATATGGTGGATTTATTGCTATTTTGGCTAACAAGACCAGTTTTCCAGTTTGGCCGTGTCCATGTCCAAACTCTTTCATAGCATCCAAAACAAATAACTCCAGCTCTGACGGAGAGTCATCTTACTATCCATAACTCAGTGAACGCCAGGTAAAGAGCCAAAATGGATGTTCCTGTGGAATTATCATCCGATCTCTGCTCATGGATGTGGGTATTGTGTTACCAAAGTGCCAGAGGAAGAGTGAGTGAGGAAGCTGAACTATTGGTCTGTATGAATATAGGATTTGTAAAGCTAATTCAATAAAGGAGTATGGCATTTCCTCCAGTCTTATCTTTCCGTCTGTTGGGGAAGGAAACATCGGAAGGAGGTGAAGCCACCTAAAGCGAGACTCTCTTGTATTCCTACAAGACTGCATTTCCTCCTTGTCTCCAAAAATTTGCTGGAGTTTTCTTCTGGAAACTAATCAGCCGTTCATTGTTCTTCTTCTACCTCTCCTTCCTCATCTAAAATTACACCACTCTTTTTATAAATCTCTGCCTTACAAGCTGCATTTCCCCTCTCGCTTATCTCCGTCTCTCCTCTTCTAACCCAACATGTTTCAGACTTCAGGCCGATGCTTCACCCAAAGATACAAGCAACGAAAGTCTATTTTTACACATGGCCGTCTCCACCGATGCAGCAAAAATACCCATGCGAACATCCCAGTCAGCACATATTCTCCCCAAACCAACACACAAACACACATTTCACAAAGCCAACCTCAGATCCTCACAACAACCTCACGGTGCTCATTTAGGTCATCCATCCAATCCACATTCGCCATTAAAACAAGAGCAACCGCTCCACCTCATCCTTTCTGTTTTTAGCAAACAGCTGCGTCATGACAGCAGCTTCCCATTGGCAGTGTGTTTCTTTATTCTGTGTGTTGTTTTTTTTAATTTAAAAAAAAAAATTCACACTCAAAACTGTGGAAGCAAAGATATTTCATATGCGCCATTTTTGACCATCCTGCTTCATAAATGACATCCATCGACTCTAGTGTGACACTTGTCTGTCACCCTTGACCTCTGGACCAAGAGCAGTGTGAGCGTCGTTATGGTGAAGCAGGTTTTTGTTTCGTGTTTACTGGGAGGAAGCGGTAAACGGCGCAGACAGACCTGGCCTATTAAACACCTTAAAAGGATCTTTACGGAAGTCAGAGCTCCAAAGGCACTCAGACACACTTCTTCATGCCGCTTGTTTACAAGCTGAATATGCTAAAGGGAGTGGGAGGTGTGTGGATATGGCAGGAGGGTTGCTTCACCCCTGAAGGAAGCATTTCTGCGGCAATGCTCTACTTCTGAGGACTGTGGAGACGGCCCTCAGGATGAACAAAATCTGTCAGCATTACCAGCCTCATCTCGATTTCACTAAACCCCCAAAACTGGGGCACTTGGGAGCCTGCTTGCTTGAAAATGACTATCTCACTCTATTATTTAAGCAAGGATTCCACCCCCCCTTTCTCATCTCTCTTTTCCTTGCCATCCTCCCCCATTCTTTTTATCTCCCTCCTTCCCTCCCCCATGTGCCCCTGGTGTTGTAGGTGAGTGGGTGGGATGGAGAGAAGATGAAGGCAGAGAGGAACGGTGCTGCAGCACGACGCTTTCATCTTCTCTCTGCAGGGTCGCAGCATCAAGGAGAAGACACTGAGTGATTACAGTGATGCAGCTGAACGCCACAGACACATTTTACATAGATTCATCAATCGATTCCAACAGTTTTAACATTTACTAAGTCGGTTAAGTGCAGATTGTACGTGTGCAGTGGAAATGATAGACTCAATTAGGTCACGCAACAAGAGACATGAGGTTTTGCACGGAATCAACGCAAGTGATTGCAGATACTGATCAAAGTAATTAGGGTTCACCTCCTGACGGGGCACAACAAGTTTATTTCTACTCTGCCAGAGTGCCTCAAACTGCAATGAGTTGGAAATCCTTTAAATGTCCCAAGATGTAAAAGCCCAATCAGCTAGATTTTGGCTAATTAAGATCCAAAAGGGATATTTTCGAAAGGTCACACATCAACACTGTGTCGTGAACTTTCACGCACTCGTGTCAAGCTGAAATGTGGTCAACAAAAGCCTCCTGGACCATAAATTTGCCATATGGTTTATTGTGGGTACACAACATTATGGGCCTGATACACATATTTTATTATAAATGAGGAATAAAGTTAAAAAAAACAACAACATCATGGCTGTGATCAAGTAAAATGTCCCCATAAAAGATGGAACTTACTACTACTTGTGGAAGGCTTCAACCTGTGACACGTTCATGACAGCAGTTGCATCAGAAGATTATGGCACTATGGTTTGTTAAATTAAATGAAACGTTAATGAGCCCCGTGGGGGGAAATCAGGTCATTGCACCAGAAGAGACATGAGTTAAGTCACTTATACATGTGGAAAGCCAATTGATCGGTTCAATTTCACACACTTCCAAACTCATCATCATATCATTTTCTTTTTGTTGCTGTTTTTTTTTTTTTTTTTTTACTTTTCAATGTCTAATTCTGTGACAGTAAAATTGCTGAGAAAACAATCAAATTAATTCTGATCTAATCAAGTTAAGTAGAAGTGAAGAAACAAGAAAGAACCTGAACATGAAGGGATCGAAACACGCAGATCCTCTTGGTTCTAACTTGGAAACATATAAAAGCAGGAATGAGACCTTCACACACATATGCATGCAGGCATGTTGTTCATAAAGTAAAAAAAAACAACACATGTCACCTGTTAAAGGGGAAGTTCACCCAAAAATGAAGATTCAGAGTCAACATCTATTCACCTTCCTGGTGATGGATGGTCAGTTGAGTTTCCCATGAAAATTCATTGTCGTCACTTTGGGTGAACTATCCCTTTAAGACTCAGCCTGGGAAACGCAGCTCTATTTGTAATAATCATCCAAACTCCACTCACCACTTCTCAACTTTTCATGCTTCCACCCTCTTGCTTAGAAACCCACCATCAATGGCTCCATTCAACCAGCCGTTTATCCTTGAACAGCCTGCTGAATGTAACTGTACTTCATTTGTTGAATTTTCTACCTGTTCTAAAAGGAGCTTTCCTCATAATTAGAACACTGCCAGATTCCACAACAGCCCCAGGAAACAGAGACAGAGATACACAGACACACCTCAGGTCATAGGCTTGGTATTTATGCCATTATACAGTAGATTATAGCTGTAACGTGGCCATAGTCTCAGTTTAAAGCCATTGCAAGTGGATTCAAACACGAATTGAAAGGTTTTCATGATATTCGGTTGTTTTAAACTATTGCAGCATCGCATTTTAGGACTTGTTCTGGTTCAGAATCAAAAACCCATCTTATTAAAGTCTTTATTCATTTGTTGTTCGTCTCGACTCAAATCTCAATCACCAGCCCTCGGCCTTCGGCGCGGCTCGTGTCAAATCAATTTGAAGGCACCCCGTACATCAGCGCAGGAGCGCCGCACACACTTTAGTGATGCTGTGATGAAACACTGATGTTTCAATTTATTTGTCATTAATGATTATCACGGTACAAAAAATCATCACCAAAACATACAGAAGTTTGTTCACTGAAGTACTGACAGTAATTTTTGAAGAAGACCGTGACTAACTTCCTCATGCTTAGCTTTTCCTTCTTCTTTTTTTTTTTTAAGCTGCATGACTACAGTGTGTTATTTCATGTCATTTGTCAAGTCTCTCCTTTGGCTCCACCAAGACTACCATTAGACAGAGGCAACCCTTCCCCAGAAGCTCAAACAAAAGTCAAATTTGTTTTCTTTAGTAACTTAAAATAACTCTTCAAAGGCTGGATACCAACCACAGAATACAGAGAGAAGGCAATGAATGAGCATTTCTGGAACGAGAAGCTAAACAATACTGAAAAACTTCCTTGGACTGGCTATTTTAGAAACAAAAACAAACAGATGGCACCCTCGTTTGATGGATGATGCTTAATTAGATTAAAATTTGACGTTTGATACATGACACCACACTCAACAGGCTCAAATAGACGCGATCACTAATGTAGATCTTGTTTGCACAATTGCCCCAGATGGCCTTTAGTCCAACTAAGACTCCTAATGTCTGTAATCTCATCTGCGTCTGATTGCAGTGCCACCACGTAAGCAGGCTCAGATTGAATCAGACCCATCTGAACTATCAATTTCCTGTCACAAGCCTTTCACTAAATCTGATGGGTGGAGTCCGCAAGACCGAGAGAGTCGTGGAAGAGATGAAACAATTCCTCCACCGTCAGAGCAGACGAATCGCCTCCAGTATTGTCTGATACTCAATACTGAGTTCAGTGATGGCTTCTCAAAGATATGAAGTACCCTTAAATATACGACTCCCAATTAAAGTTTAGTAAATTTAGTATGTAACACATGCATATAATAAAGTCTGTCCTGGTCTTTATTTTCTACTTTAAAGTCAAAAAGTCAAAGAAAAGCTGCTTTGATCTCAGACAGATTACTCACATCAGCGTTTCATATACTGGACAACTGTGACCCACTTTTACATGATTGCACAAGTCTGGTTAAAACACATTCAAGCTCCACAAAAGGAACAGTGCAACATTTGAATTCACTCTCATATCTCTGTGTTACATTTTGACGATTAAAAAAGCTTTCCCTTTAGAAATTAGAAGACAATTTTATACTTATATCCAGTGTGTACATATCTATCTATCTATCTATCTGTGCTCCAACATAGCCTCACTTGGTCCGCGAGGTCCAAATTCTGTGAAACTGACAACGACTCAGACACCTACTGGACATGAGCATCCGGTTAATTAAATTATTTCCATCTGAGAAGTCCGACTCAGTGTGTCAGCTTACGTGAGAAAGCACTCATCTTGGCTCAGTTTTTGAGAACATTCACTCACTTGCTCGATTTATTTTCATCTCATAGCCATTTCCCATCCAGTTGGCGGTGTACAAGGAAAAGGCTATTTTACGAGCTTGAGATGAGGCAAAGCTTTTATGATACGCGACGTCAAAATGGACAACATTTGGAAGGAATTTGGGGAGTTTACGTACAGCGTAGACAAGGAAAAATTCACTCGCTGCAGCAATGGAGGCTGATCAGCCACACCTGCACCAGACTTTGTGAGTAATTCATAAATAATTCATTTGTGGAGGAAGAAAGAATCAAAAATATTCTCATCTGGATGATTTTTCTAGCTCCCTTTGCCAGAGTTTACTCTGTGTATGTGAAGAAGAGGTGTAACGAGTAAATTTCATGGCCCCTTGGTTCCTCTCAGCTTGCAATCCTGTTACACAACATTTTAGCATGTCACAGATAAACATGATAATGTCTTCAAAAGAATCTCAGGAAGCCAATTCAATGTGCTTATTATCGAGCTTCAGAATCGTGTGCAAAAGTTACAAAGTAGTGCTTAAGAAACAGAGTTGAACACGTCCCCAGCGTGACATTTAAGACGTAATGTGCCGTTTGACTTGAACACAAAAAAAAAAGGAAAAATGCGACGTGACCCCCACCCACACACATGCACGCACACACGGAAGCACACACGCAGCATGATTTAACCAAAAAAAAAATGTTTCCAGCATGTAATTTCACCACAAATTGTTGTTCTTTTCAGTTGTAGAATTGTTTAGATAAGTCGCTGCTTCTGCTTGTTTCCATAGCAAAATGCCCACATTTCTTTGAAAAAAAAGGTCTAAATGTTGATTCAGAAAGTTCACTCGTTTAATTAAATGTTTTTAATCTGAAGAATTTTTTTATTACCTGATGAGAGTCCAATATAAGTTTACATTTCTTTTAATATTGACATTGGATCCATGGTTTTGTTTTCACATTGCAATTTAGTGAGCGCATTCACCCAGCATCTACACGATCCCCTGAGATGACGATGAGTGGTTTGTAGACAGCGTGCGTCTGACACTGATGTGGTGTCAATGTGGTGAATAAATGAAGACAATCATTTTGTTCTGTTAAATACTCTGTCCCCTCCTCTCCTCACGCTACCGTGGAATATTTTGACATCTCCACTGCTTGTTGTCTTTTTTCCATCTATTGTCTAATAGGTGAGTGTAGCAGACCTCAACTTCCTGTCGTGGACCAAACCATCCAAAACAGTGAACAGCTCCATAGTTCAGTTTGATCTGGACTGAAACCACCTCTTAAAGTCAAATGAAAATGTGGTCCTTCTGGTCCAGACTGTGGTCCAATTTGCCTTTCAGACACACTATTATGGTTTGGACAAAACTGGTCCAGACCAAACAAGGTAGGTGTTAAAGTACCAAGAGTCTTTCACAGTGGTACCCACCCTGGTAACTACAGTACTTGATATCAGATGAATATCTAAATATGATTCTTAGAGACTGCAACCTATGGTTGAACCACTGAAACGTTGCTCAAAGGATCGGTGGACACAGGCAAAAAAAGGAGTTGAAGCTGCTCAAATGTCAGAAGATCATTGAGTTTGGTGCTTTGGAACCGAGAGGAGCAGTGAGGGCAGAAATCTTGGCAGCTGATGTAACATTGAAACTCGTTCAGGTCACTCTCGACTACCAACGAGTGTTTTAGTACACGGTGTACAGCTGTCTGCAAGGATGAATGCACACTGTACAGAGCTTCCTGAGAAAGGAAAGCAGGAATGCTCCAGAGAAAGAGAGAATGAGAAGGAGATGAGGATAATCCAGCAAACAGATGTTTGGGAGCACATCGAAGAGTGCTCGTTGTCCAGAGGACACGGATTATAGGTATGGAAGTGCTAGGAGGAACACGGAGGGCCTGAAGTTGGCTACGCGATTAGCCAACACACACCCGTGATAGCCAGCCAGCATGCAGCTCTGTGAGGTAAAGGCAGTAAAGGCAGAGACTGTTAAGCCACATGTAATGAAAGCAGGACTCATTCTGTTGCTGCTGGAGAGAAGCCAGGATTTACTCTGGAAATGCAATGAGCGAAGGTAATCTGCAGAGGAATACAAAGCGTTCGGTCCAACAGCAATGCTAAAACTCCAAAATATGAATGAGAGTTGGATTGACCCTTCACTGAGGGAGGCATAGTGCTGAAGAACGGTGCCATAAAACCAGCCTGACCTCTGCAGAGATCTCTCTTGACAGCAGAGAGCTTTTGGATGTATCATTGTGATTTAAAGACCAAGGACACACTCAGTCATGGGTGCACGTCTCCAAGTCCCCTGCTGCTGGGAGAGATGGCTGCTAATACATTCTGACAGGCACCTCTCCTCTGCTCAGAGTTTGGCAGCACACAAACCAACACACACAAACACAACCAGAGAGAGAGAGACAGAGAGAGACAGAGAGAGACAGAGAGAGAGAGTCAAGTCAATTTTATTTGTAGCGCCAAATCACAACAAAAGTTATCTCATGACGCTTTACAAGTAGAGCAGGTCCAGTACCACACTCCTTCGATAAGTTTACACCCAACAATTCTCCATCAGCAAGCACATCCTGCAACAGGAGTGACCAAAACCTTCCTTTTAACAGGCAGGAACATCGAGCAGAGCCAAGCTCAATGGGGACGGCCTTCTGCTTTGACTGATAGGGGGGAAAGAGAGCAGGAGAGTGGGGCAGAGACAAAGACAGATAATGGAGGAAGACAGATACACTGAAGGAAAGAGAGGGACAGAGATAGAGAGAGAGAGAAAGGGAAGAGACAGGCAGGGACGTAAGCTGGTGGTGCTACGGGTGGCAGCTTGAGTCTCTTCGGGTCTGTAGTCTCCTCAAGCAGCACCCGGGATCTGGGATGCGGGGAGCCCAAAGGCTCCGGAGAAGAAGACGAGTTAGTAACACACATGAGTATGATTTACTCATATACACCAGAAACAGTGGTGCCCTCATTCCTGGGACTAAATGCCGCTCCTTAACTATTTACCTGAAGCAAAGGTGCCAGGATGTGTGATTTTTCTTCTTAACGACCAGCCTGTGCGTATGTACGCAGGATTTAAATCTTTAAAATGAGTAGCAGTCTTCAACCCCAGGGTCTGTGGTGCAGGATGAAGCGGCTGGACAGCTTCTCAAGTCCGTCTACAAACACTCACACAGGTCCCTGGTTTAAAACCAGAGGGTCAAGGAACTCCCAGGAGCCATCTATCAGCCAAAAGAGACAGGTCGTGTCCCTGAGGGTCTGGTTTAGTGCAGGAGAGACATCTGGATGGGAACCATCTGGTATAGAGAGGTCCAATCAGCTGCTACTGCAGCAGGCAGGCGGGTCTGCTGGCCACACTATCAGAACAAAAGCAGGCTATAATCCGGGCCCCGCAGGAGCCCTCAGCCTGTCTGGCCCAAGACAAGCACCACACAAAGGGGGCGGTATCAAAGTCTCAGTCGACCTTTGGAGGAGTTGAGGCATGGATGTATGCTTGTCATGCACGAGCCCTGCTTCCTTTATCTCAGCGACACAGTGTATACGACACTGCCCTGAAGCATTTTCTAAATAAGGTCACAGTGAGAGAAAGCAGTGATTGGAGTGTTCCAAAATCTGTTGCATAATGAAGTGTGTTGTGGACATGTATATAATTAATACACCTTAATTTGCACATTTCCTGACACATACAGCAGTCCAACTGCTGGGCGATGCAGCTCCAGCGTCCAGGGAGGTCTACGAGCTCAGCTAAAAGTGTTTCACATCATTAGCAAGAAAATGTCCAACACTTTCTTTTTCAGCAGCAGAAACCTACATCCGTGCATTCATCACCTCCACACCAGGAAACCTACATCCGTGTATTCATCACCTCCACACCAGGCTACTTCAATAGGGTCCTCAACTATACTACATATTCAAAAAAAACAAAAACCACAAACCTTAGTATATCTGGAACTGTGCTACTCATCTGCTCACACATCACAACCGTGAAACCTCGAGAAGCTCCACCCCCACCCCAATGAATCAACTTCAAACTGTTTGTCCTACAGAGCCCTCAATTACCTGCTTGCCCCCCCCCCCCCCCCCCTACGATGAGGATTCAAGTATTCACATCTCTTTGTGGTTCAAAGAATATTTCAGCATTAAATGGAACAGTGCTCTGGGAAAACACCGCAGACTAACAGCCAGTTCACTAAGATTAAGTGGTACTCGTCATTCTTGTACCTGAAACAACAGCACAGCTCATCCATCAGCAGCTGCGTGACTGATGGACGTGTTCCAAGACCCCAATAGCACAGTGCTGGTTTGAGAAAACTGGGCCTGGTTTCTACTCTGTGTCCATTTGGCAAAGAAATCCAAATAAAAAATATTTTGTTGTAAAAGTGAAAAAAACATTATTAATCAATCTGTACCACGTGCAGCTAACAGAGATTTAACATCACACCTGCCACTTCATTAACCCCCTAAGCTCTGTTTTATTGGACTCTTGTTCAATTGGGTGCAATATTGCATTGTATAAATATATCTATATAACACTGAATCAGTAAAAACCCCATATATCTGTTGCTCAATGCATAATTTAACAAAGAAAGATTAATAATGTGTTGTTCCGCTGCAGACAGGAGATTCAATAAAACATGACTTGACTCAACTAGATGATATAGAGATCCAACTACTTGTTGCTGACAATCCAACACAATCTTTATTTTTATTAACACATACAGCCTGGAGACAGATGAGCAGTTTTAGGACTTCTAAGGAAAATTGGAATAACTCCAATCCCAGAAAGATAATTTAACTTTACACCAGAGCACATTATTCTGTTATAGTTGTCCTCCTTAGTTAGTTTCTTAGTGTAGAATTGTGGCCTGGTCTGATCTTGATGAATTATTGATGCAAGAAGCATAAAATCACGACCAGGTTTTTATTGGCCATATCACAGATGATATTTGTTGGATGTGAAAGTGTGAGGCCAAAACTGTGCAAGAAGTAAACAACATTTAATCAAAGGAAAAACGATTGTTGAGTTTTTAAGATCACTTGCATCACAATTTAAACCACACACTGACTCTTTGTGGAAGTTTGCGAAATAATAGTCTGATTTCATCTGGTGTGCATATTTTGCTGTGTGAAACTCGATAGGCTGCAATGTTAAGGGCTGTGACAAAGCACGAACCTCTCCAATCACCTGACTGCACAACAATGACCACAAATGGCTACAGAAGCCAACTCCTTCCCATCAGGCTGCCAGCTGTCTTCCCGTCAACACTAACCTGCTGTACGCTCATATCTCTACTGTCGCCTGGCTCCCAACGCAGCTCAGATTACACACAACTGCAGATACTGGCCATCTGCGGTCTGCTATTAAGACTTTTCCTTGACAAGAGATGATTCCAGAAAGATATCAAGAAGGAAAAGCATGTTGTTAGATGATATTGCCAGTGTCATGTGATGCTAACGGTAATTTTTTTCCATGTGGCTGCACCACTGCATGTCTGGGAAGCATCTGGATAACGGATCCCTGCAGCAAACAACATGTCAGACAAGAGATGAGGGTCATCAATCAATAAGACCCAATGTGCTTGGTCACGGTGAGATCTGGAATTATTCAATTGCAGAGGAGCAGCAACCAAAAACGCATACACGTATACACACACTCGCACACACACAACGTGAGTCACAGTCAGTTATTGTCTCCAGACTCTCCACAGCTGCAATTTACTATGAGTAGAAGTAAGACACTCAGGTGTTGGTCAGTGCATGAAGTGTGCGTCACAGAGACATCGACCATGAGTCTGTTTATTCAGTTTCCAGGATTGGTGGGAGACACGGATAGCAGTTCAACGGAACCTGGCTTGAGTCTTGAGGAGTTCTAGCATGTATTTAACAACAAATATCCTCCATCCATCCATTTTCACACACTTTACCAAGACAGGTTAGTGGTGGTGGCAACCTTTGTTAAGCAAATCCAGACATCCCTCTCCCCAGCAACAATCCCCAGCTTCTCCTAGGGGACCCAGGCCAGATACACAGTTATCTAGCCTGTTCTGGGTCTACCAGAAGGCCTCATACCAGTTGGACATGTCTGGAAAACCTCCAACCATAGGCACCCAGGAGGCATCCTAACTAGATACCAAACCACCTCAGCTGACTCCTCTCTATATGAGGGTTCATCAGCACCCCTCACCCCATCTTTAACCCTAATCCCATGGCACATACAATTAAGTTTATTTAAACTTGTAAACCTGCCGCTACTTGAATTCCGATGGGCTGAATTTGTGGCAGAGCTGACAAAAAGTCACCAGTGTTGGTGGGGAGGTGACAAGCTTTCATTGCCTCCATGTATATTGTTAATAGCAAAGCCCCAACTGCTCATTTTATATGGGTCTGAGATTAAAAGGGCCTGAAGTGGATCGCAAGAACTGGTTCACCTGAGTTTTGACTTCACATCAATGACAAGCGAAACTGGAACTGATTATAGTCCGTTTCTACTGCAGGGTTGCTTGACGAGGGGGAGATTGCCTGTTCCTCCTGCAGAGGTTTTACAGTGTTGGTGAAAGGTGCCGCTAATCCCAGCCATTGACTTCTTTTGGAAAGATTTAATGAGTGGTGACACATCTAAGTAGTGATTTCTTGCCCGCTCCACTGTGACATAGTTGCCTCGACATGAGTGGTAACACTTTGGTCTTCTCCTTAGCTTTTGTTTTACAGTGTATATATAAACCAAAAAATATGACAAACTGCACTTTAGTTACATCACCAAATCTGCCTTTTCTTCAATAAAGAGGAAACAGTCACAGTAATAAGTACAAGAATCCAGAGACAGAAATCAAAGGAGGAATTTTCTTGTCTGTTTAGCTCAAGTTGCTTTGTTTCCCTTTAAAATCACCACTGTGCACCTGGTTTCTCGCACCTCTCTCAGACAGTTGATTGATGGGGAAATGATTACATGGGACACACTCGTGCACTGGAACACACCACACAAGCCACGAACAGTATCTGCTCCCCCTGAGAATACTGTTCCTCTATCCGTTATGATCAAAACAGGCCTTTCAGTTCTCACAGAGCTGTCGCCTCAGGCATCTGAGCTGTGGCAGGTATTCAGACAGCAGTGACAAATCATCACCTGCAGAGAAGTGCAACTGCAGCCACGAGTAGGGCAACCGCAGCTATGTGACTGAGCTAGACGGCCAAACTCACTGTTGCGCAACTGCTTGTTAGCATGTAAACGTGAGCCTCTGCAGCATCTTTTTATTCAGGAGCTATTAGGTGATGCAGACAGGAGGTCTAAAAGCTGATTCATGATTTCCAGATGACAACATATCCAACAGAACCTGCATCGGCATTGTTTTACTGAACAAACCGCCATGTGGGATGCACATGGTGTCAGCATGCGCAGCTGCACGTTGACATCCCATATGTCCTGACAGGATGCTGCGTACTGCAGAACAAAATGGCGACCAGGGGGAGTAACAGAGCTCACTCTGTAGTATTTATCAAACATGTTAAAACAGTCCTTGAACTGACTTTCCCAAAACATTAAATTCCCAATGAAATTCCATAATCCATAATCCAGTATTGATATATAATCCAGAGTGGATTAGGCAGCATTCCATTAGTTGTTTGTTTTTTTTTTTTCATCAATGCAGATTGGACAGCAGAAAACCTCATTTCTAGGTCAAATATTACAAAGAAAAGTCATATGTGGTAAAGTCGAGCTAAATATAGGTTCCACTGCATGCTGGGGCTTTCCAGCTGCAGAAGGACATTTCTATAATCCATTTCGTGCCTCGTCTCATGAGATGACATTCCACGGCCAAAGAAATAACCTGCTGACTTCTCTGCAGATTTAATCAGGATTTTGTCACTTCCTTTGTACAACCAGGGAATCTAATTCATAACATATGAAATGCCTTCAGCCTGGTAGGGGCTTGGAGCTCCAGCAAGGTAGCTATACCATATTAGAATATGGCAATAAATGGTTGATTTGTTTAGAAAAAGAGGGCATTTACGAACAGGGTGTATGCTCTAAAAAAATGAAGTCTCAGACGTCAAGTGGCCCTTTTGTATCGTAAAATATGCACCGTTTTACTATCGATCCTCTCTTGCTGTCACACTTGACTTACTCCAATTCATAAAATCATCAAGTACTAAAAAGGGAACTTAATGTCCCTTTTTGCATTTTCTTCCTCACATTTTTGAGAGACAAGCGCTATGACCCAGCAATAAAACCCGGGTCCAGATTCCTCCAGGAGTTCTACAAGGGTTTTCTGTGTTGGAATGGGGTTAAAAATTCCTAACAACAAGTGCTTGTCTCCCGGTTATGAGGTTTAACTATGACTTTGGCCACTACAGAAGTTTCACTGAAGCAGGAGCCACAGCTGCATTTTCCAACCCTGAAAATCACGTCAGAAATAGAAACGCACGATACTATCAGACCGTCTTGGGTATCAGCAGACACTGATCATTAATTTGAGTAAAAATAAAATCAAGTCTCTTCTTTTCTCAGATTATGAGGAAACACTGCTGTAGAAATAGGATTTATGGATTCATCTAAATGTTTTGGAAATATAGACAAATATTACTTCTTTCAAATCCACAATGGTTTTCAGTGTGGCTATATGACAAATGTTTCTAGTAAAATCCAGATGTGGAACAGCACCAAAACCAAACAGTCCACGAGGAGCCCAAATATCATGTGTAAAAGATTTGAAGACACACTTGGATGGAAACATGATCTATTACAATTCTTCAGTAGTCGTAAAATCAGTTTCTTACCTCCAACACGGGTCCTGCCCCGAGGATGATCTGCTCCACCCCACTGGCAAACCCTTTCTGGCTGAGAGCGGTCAGGTGATGAATGAGGAAGTTGGTGCTCTGCGTCTTCCCAGATCCACTTTCACCAGAAATGACTATGCACTGGTTCTTGCGTCGCTGCAGCATGGCATGATACGCCACATCTGCTACGGCGTAGATGTGAGGCTCCAGCTTTCCCAGTGTGTGGTTGTCATACAATTTGACATATTTGGGGTTGTAGATGGGTAGGAACTGGAAGGGGTTTATCACGATAAGAATACTCCCAATGTAAGTGTAGATCTTCTCTTGGCGGAAACGTGTGCGAAGGCTTTCCAAAAGGGCACGTTCTGTTAGTTCTGGGAGGGCACAGAGATCAGACGGAGGGTCACTCCCTGCCGGCTGGGGGAGGAAACCCCGTTCCACTAAACGGCGACGCTCCTCAGTCACCCGCAGCCACATTTGCAGGCTGCCGCCATAATGAATAGATCCGTCAAGGTTCTTTTCCCGCAAGAGGAAGCGGTAGTCATCACCACTGCCCAGGCCACTGCGATTCTCCAGGGCGCTTCGAGGCCACAGCATCATCCGCTGGACCGGGCAGTCCCCGGGGTTGAGGATCCATTCCTCCCCGCCAAACTCCTTCACCTCAGCCAACACGTAGCATTTGGTGCGCTCCAGGTGCAACCGTTCGATGAGGCACTCGATGGCTTCAGCAGCTGTGGTGTTCTTGCGGGCGCTGACGGGGCAATAGATGGTTCCTTCAGCCAGGGCACCCGGGTAGACACGCAGGCTGAACTCCTGGTCCTCCAGGCGCCGCCGCATGCTCCCACTTGCGGTGGCCATGTTGGCGCTGCTGGCGTAGCTGCAGCCGCCATCTTGTAAACTCATTGTGGCACAGCAGGTCCCATCAGCACACCGCTCTGTGGACCCTGAGGACTGACTCAGGACATCTCAACTGATGGAGACAAAGAGGGAGGAAAGAGGTGGAGAAGTTAAAATTGGCGGCAAAACAACAAGAGCTCCAAACAGAAATCAAACATTCCTCAGGCATTTCCACTGAGTCACAACAGGGTTAGTAGAGTCATGGCGATTTCATCTGTCCCATGACAGAGTAGGCCGACTGAATAGGCTTTCTGTTCCAGATCGTAAAGGGAACTACTATCACAAACGCAGCTCAAAGCAGAAGCATGAGTTCTAGTCAGAGAGAGACAAGAACCGATCGCTGTTGAAAACAATAAGGAACAGTAGCAGCTTTATGTATTTAAATGTTACAGATACAGCTTATCACAGCCATACAACCTGTGTGTGTATGTGTGTGTGTGTGTACTCGTGACAATCCAAGGGCTCTAGCCATGGGCCAAGATTAACAGCTGCCACCTTCCAACGAAAAGTGGCTGTAATGAGAATACAATGGTGTAATTCAGCACTTCCCTGTTGATAGTAGGCAGAGCACGCGCGCGCACGCGCGCGCGCACACACACACACACACACACACACACACACACACACACACACACACACACACACTCCAGTTGCTTGGATCAAGGAATTCCCCAAATGAGTGAATGTGTGCGAGTGCATGCTCAGACTATGTATTAGTTATTAAAATATATGGTAAATAAGACAATTAAGTCAGCTGTAAATGCAGAAAATGAGCAGCCTGCTGCAGAGTAACCAACATTACATTTCTAACACTAAGACAAATACATTTCAATGAGTATAAAGCCACGATGAAAATATGAGGCACCACTAACATAAAACTGAATACAATTTAAATGGTCAAAACCACCGCTAGGAAGGATTCCTTGACGCTGCCAGTCTTCTTCTCATTCTCTCTCTCTCTCAGTCTATTTCTGCTGCCCTCTCTGCTTCAGCTCTGAATATTAGCAGCGAATACAAACACATCACTTTCATTTCCATCTTTTTCTCTGAAAACCACTTCTCAATTACAAACGTATTCTGTATGGGTGGTTATTATAATAAATGCTTTCAGGAACCGTAATGCCATGATGGGGAAAATGTGTTAGAAATGAAATAACAACAACTTAAAGGCAACAATAAATGCAATGCCAGACTAGTGTTGCACGATTTGGTGGAAAAAGTCATTTTGTGATTATTGTAGTGTTGCCATTCAGATATTTTAACAATGATATTATGAGTCTAGTTGCTGGGTTACTGATAAAAATGCACACACTTGCTGATAGTCTTATTTATTTATCCTCAATTCTTTATTTCTCAACTCAAACATACATTAAGCCAGCATAAAAAATACAAAAACATTTGTGCAAAAAATTACCAAAATAAAGTGATTTCTACAATATTTTTGCAGTACTGTTTAAAAATAATTTCAAAAAGTAAGGACTATTATATATTTGCAAGGGCTGCACTATGGAGGACATCAAATTCAACTTTTCACACACGTTCATACTCTGGATCAGGAGTGGTGTGAAGCTTTGTCTTAATCCAGGACAACGTGAAATCTGGATGAACCAGGTATCAAACCAAGAACCTTCCGATCATAGGAAGACCTGCTCTACCTCCTGAGCAAAACCTCAAATTAAGGTGACTGCAATGAGCATTGCAGTTGATTTTTACTCCCCCTCAGTCTATAACCCCGTCTGAGCAGGTTAACGCCATCTATTTCCAAAACTAGATCTCCACATTCCACCTGCTGGATTTTCCGTCTCTATAAATATTTGGCTTCTGACCACAGCTGCTCTACTCTTCATTCAGCTCCCCAGTTGTTTGTCTTCATCAGCTCTCAGCAGATAGTTGAGCCCAGCTTTTTCTTTCCAATACTTCTCTTCACTATAGCATCTAAAAAAAACGCAACTATTTAAAATATTGAAAAAAAACAAAACCTCTACACAAGCGATGGAATAGAATGTCAGGATAACAGAGAAAAAAAGTACTTGGATCAACAAAGTTGTGCAGATCTTTGAAATAAGACAGAATGGTGCTGATTAAGGTGAATGTACAAATACATTCTGCTGCTTTTCCTACATTGATTGATCAACTTTACTCAACCTCTGGCAACTATGAATTCCTGGAAGAAAAAAAAAATCAAGTCTTGCAGACGGAGAGTAATATGGTTTATATTACTCCCGAAGCAGAAAAGATGTTTGTTTGGAATAAACATAGAAAAATCTGGGTGGAAAAGATGGTTAACTGCACTAATTAAAATGAATCAACTGATAAAATTGAAATTAAATACTTCAGTATTAAGTATACGGAGAGACAAGAAATCTCTGGAAAGCACCATTCATAAACATCACAGATGTCACTAAAATAACAGGATATTGCAGATTACCAGTTTAAAAGGACAGGAGGGCAATCTAAATCCCTACTTCGAGTAATGATGTTTTTCCACAAAACGGATTTACAGTAAGTTTAAAGCTCCCACTCCTTGCATTGTTGCCTTGAAAGCTCCAGTTAGACAGAGACGGTTCCCAGCATCCACTGGAAATCACTGGACAGCAAATCTCCAGAGCAGTTTGGAGAAAATTAGCCTCTTGGCTGCTTTCAGTAGCTGGAGACTTCATGAACCAGTGAGGTGGACAGCAGGAGCTGGAGGGATAAGCCCCTGGGGGTTCAGGGCTGGAGGCTGATGGATGGTCCATCAGTCTGAGAGGTCAGCTGGAGGAGCCAAGGTTACATACCAGCTAACCGCCTGACAAATCATATGTTGTGGAGTTGTGAAAATGGCTGCCAAATTATTGAAAGCTCTTAGTTTTCTGGCATTATCTTGAACAGCTGCATGCCATTAGGTAAGGAACAGCTATCAGACATGTATTCCCAAGCACAATGGATGGACTTAATAAATATAGTTTTGATGATGATGGATTAAGCTGGAAAGCGATATCAGTCAGATGTGGCGAGGAAGAGAGAAAAGATTGTGGAAAGAAGAAAAACGGAGCAGTAAGGTCTGTTACGTCTTGTTTTGACAGTCCAACCTGAAGTGATGACGGCGTGTTGAGATAAGACTGCAAGCTGATGGTTTGGAGGAATGAGGGCTGTAAAGTGGAGGACGTCTTAATGAGAGCGTGCCAGTCATCTGACTGGTTCAGCCCCAGGTCACCGCCATGCACAGCCGTTGCTCAGGTGGAGGTTAGGAAACAGAGCTTCTTGCGGATACATGTTAATATCTTAGGAGAGAGTGACTGACAGTGGGACGAGGTTCAGAGATGGGTGAAGAATGTTAGTTTAGAGAGAAGAAAGATGCCGGAAGCAGAGAGAAGATAAAGCGACAGGTTACACATCCAGTCTGGGCTTGGTGTTTGACCAAATACTGGTTTGAGTACATTTTTATCACCACGTAAAAAGCCAGACTCCGTGAGGTCATTTAGACCTTGCATTTAAATGTGTCTAGATTGTATCTTGATGTATTCGATCTGATTACCTTTACACCTGCTATTAGCGCGCGTCTCCAGAAGCCACATTGAGAACTGAACACAATATCTGGCTCACATCATCGCAGTTTGTGAGGGTTAAAAAGAACAAAAAAATAGAAATATTGCATTGCTGATGCATGTGACCTGCACAATGACCTTGACCTTTGATCACCAAAATCTTCTCGTTCATCCTGGACTCCCAGAGCCCCTTCAGGTGTTTTTGTAATGTCATGTTTAATATGAGGTCACAGCGATCTTGGCCCTTCAACCACCAAAATTTTTTCCAGTTCATCTACGAGTGAGACAATTGTGACAAATTTTAAGAAATTCCCTCAAGGTGTTTCTGAGAATGTGATGGGCAGATGGACAACCTGAAAACTCGCTGTGATGCCTCTGGCCCATGGTTGTTGCTGGCATGGAGGCGTAAAAGAAAAAGAGTGGAAAAAAGAAGGCAGCCGTCCATGACGCTGTGCTAATGGATGAGCTTTTGGTTGCTTTTCAAAGCAGGGGAAGAAATCATCTTCAGGGCCAAAGATGGAAGCAAAGGAGAGGGCTGATTTAAGCATTTTTACCCATGTAGTTGTTGAATGTGGACTGGAGATATGTAAACCACGGGTCACAGAGTCTCCCTGACCCCATCCCACCTCTGGTTTGGCTAATGGGATCACAATCAATCCGGAATGAATCTTTGGTGCATGTACGCCGGAGGTGGTCAAGCCCTCACCGATTATAATCCAATCACGCAAAATGCATTTTAATGCCAGGTGTAAATGAGGTCATTCAAGTAATCTAATTGTGCGTCGGCTCCCTCTCAAAGCTCATCTAAGTTATTTTCTACTGAAGTTTCCCAGAACTCTCTGTCTCGAGGCCTCCAAGTCTAATTTCTGGTCGATTATGTCCATTAGAAGCTGCCATACAGTACTAATAAAATCATTTATTGGATTTATGATGGGAGACAGAACCAACATTAGCTCACCCATTCAGTCTTTATTGACTTTAGGCCCTATTATTGATTTATGAGTGTTTCACATATTAGTGAGGTACATTGTTGATGAAGTAATGCTAAGTTTTCCTTCAATAAAATTTTCCCCACTCCTTTCAGACAAAATACTGCGCTGTATTTCCAGACTCAGAATATGTAGCTCAAGTTAGACTTTGGATTAATAAAAGCGATGACACATGTTGCAGAACCAGGTGACTGACTGTTCCCTTTTGCTGACGACACCATTCTTACTGCTGTAATGTGTCACATGGAGGCTGCTGGCTAAAGCTGAGGAGTACATCTATTAAAATCAAAACATCATTTTAGTATTCAGAGCCAAAACTTGCCAAACAATGAGTTAAATATGAGAGGTTTTGATAAAGAGGCCAGTAAGTATTTTCTCTCAGTAAATCACTCTGTAGACCATTTTGTTTTTATCATCACGACAGCAACTCTCACACACCAAAGGGTCGATGACGTTGGTTTGTTCCTTTACAAGTTGCGTCTACCTTTCAAAAATGATAAAAGCGGTGTTCATTTGTGAAGATTTTCTTTCTGGAAAAAAACATGGGAGTCTCATCAGCATTTGTTTACAACAGAGTTGATTTTTCTGCGATGATCAAAAATCTGAATTAGTAATCCCGCTGTCTTATGGTCGGGGGGAAATTACGTCACCGCTGTGACGCTTTATTGTGGCTTTACACGTGAGGTCAACATGTTCAGATTTGAGTCATAAATTTGGAAACGTTAAAGCTCTTCAGCATCCCAGAGTACATGATTCTACCTCAAAAATGACAACAGTGACTGACTGGAAATGATTCAGTCCAGCTTGGTCGTATTAATCATTTTCCCAACATCATAATCGACTCAATAAATGCAATCAAACATCAAATAAAGCCGATGACTCATGAACATCTGAGGTTGTTCTTATCTTTGGACCACGTCTCCAGATCATTCTTTGGAATATAAACAAAGATTTCACAGCAGCCGTGCGCATGTTTGCTGCACGGCTGCTGTGAAATCAGCAGCAAGAGACAGGGAGTCTTTAAAATCACATAAAAGTAAAGAGAGCTGCCAAGGAGAGGCACACATCCAAGATATTAAATGCAGTTGAGGAGCTCAACTCGTCTTGCAGGACTTCAGCTCCAGAGTGTGGCTGTTAAACAGCAACACCCCCTCCTCTCCCACCATCAGTTCTCACCAGTATTAACTGCAATAAACACCAAACCTCAGCATTCCTCAGTGCTGCTCACACACACGTAAACACACACAAGTTCACTTCACTTGGAATCTTCCAACACAGGAGGTGTGTCTACGAAACAGAGGCTTGGACTGATTAAACTCATAATGAGTGCATTAGTAGAAGAGACGCGACTCTGCCAAAATCGTTGGTTTGAACTGGGGATTCTTCTCCATCTGAACACACGCTCCCTCCCTCCCCTGATCATTCATCACCAAGGATCATTCCAGGATTAAACATCATCATCATCAACATATCTTTGACTCCTCCTCCTCCTCCTCCTCCTCCTCACTGCTACTGCTACAGTTGACATTAAGTTTACCCACTCCTACTCAGCTCAGACACACCTTATGTACACACATCTAACCATTGTCTAACAACTCCATAACTGTGTCTGTGTTTTTCTGTGTGTGTGTGTGTGTTTGTGTGTGTGTGCATGCGAGATGTTCAAACAGCTGCAATCATGAAATCCCAAACATGTCTTTTTTTTTCCTCTCCGTTTTCATAAAAAATAGATAAATAAATACTAATAAACACATCTAAATTCTTGGACTTTCTGAGAAATTACATCCATGAAGTGTTTGGACGTCTTGTGTCACCCCCACATGAGTGGGTGCTATGTGTGTTTTATGTCACGTATACTGTATATTATTACTAAATAAACACAACAAACAAAACTAGGGTGTAAAAACTTTGGTTGCTCAGGAAAAACTTGAGTGTTTTCTTATGAAGTCTTTTCAAATCCTGCTGCTGTTTATATCTCAAATAGTTTCATTTGGATGTTTTCTTGGCTCCCAAGAAGCCAAACAGGAAGGTTTTCCCTTCGTGTAGTGTCTCGCTCGGAAGTGGCCAAAGGCAGCAAACACAAACCTCACAAATGGATGAGAAGAGCTTCCCAAAGGGTTTAGCACACTTAAAGTGCTTGTCAGACTGTCTGTAAAAAAAGCCAGTCAGGAAGTGTGACGATTTCTAACTATCTGAAAATCAAAAACAGCTCGTGCACCAGAAGTTTACAGCCAAGTGCATAAACATGAATGTCATCGAGGAGCGACTGTCTGAGAGTGCCCACGGTTCCGCCCACTAGTTTGAGTCACTGAATCCAGCTCATCACTGTCATGACAGGCTTTCTGCAAATGTGAGAATTTACTGTAGAACAAGTCGAAACACTTTTGCCTTTATACGTCTAATTTAAGAACACTGGGCCCTTCAGGCTGAACTCCCACTGCAACGTTTACTGAGTGTGAAGCAAAGTGTTACTGGAAAACACAAAATGTGCTTGGAAAAAAATTTCCATTCGTTAAATTATGAAAAAAAAAAAAAGCAATGTAATAAATAAAGCTTGTATATGTGTGTATGTCCATGTGTGTAGTTGTGAATTCCATCTGGCCAGCTGAATTCACAGGAACTGAGCCCACACACACACACACACACACACACACACACACACACACACACACACGCGCGCGCACTCACACAGTGTGAGATGTCAGGGTTTTTGACTTTTTCCCATCATCTTCAGCTGGATGCAGACTCTGCAACAATTTACTTTTGTATTAATAGACACTTGAAGTCAAAACTCTCTTTTTCACCTCTGTATTCTGCATCTCTGCCCTTGTGACCTCCTGTAGTTTGAACTACAAGAGGTCATTAATGTTGCTTATCTGGGTCTTAGAAGACCGCCAACATGTGTGGGCACCGGTCCCCTCATGAGGTCAAACCCGGTGGGTGTGTGTTGGTGTGTTACAGACCTGATGCAGAGCCGGCGCTATTACAATCCCTGATGGGAGATGACATCAGCTCACAGCACAGAGTAGTATACACACACATGCACACACAAGATGTTATCAACATAATGCATTCCCTGGCCACTTATCCTGAACTGAACCTGAACCCACGACTCCCCCCCCCCCCCCCCCCCCAACTGCACTTTGGGGTAACTCAGAAAGTGTGGACAAGCCAAAATGTCCTCTAATTGGTCCTCACAAAGATATATGTAAGTATACACACTCACTAATGGGGCACTGCTGTCAGAAAGGGATCTCTGCGGGGAGCTGAATTGATTTCAGACCCCCCACCTCACTCAAATCAGCCATCAACTGAGCATCTCTGTCGCCATGGTTACGGGCTGATTGAAATCCATTTGAGCCATTTGGATCGTGAAAACCCTCAAATGTGATTTATATGAGACCGCAATTAATGAATTAAACCAGAAAAAAAGTGTCCTTTTGTTTAGCATTGAAACCGGCCTTTTTTATAACCACTGTGTCTTCCTACTCTACTTCCATAAATCAAGTCAAATCTCTCAAGTCTAAGTCCTCGCTCTTCCTATTAAACCCGTCTTTTTAAGTGACATTAACAGCTGCTGATCCTGATCCAGCTGGTTAGAACGTCATGAAGGACTTAATATGTCATGAGAATTAATCCAGCTGTGAAAACGAAATATCTTAAACAGAAATGTTCTGTATCAGCAATAAACCCCACGCTTAGACAGACACTTGCTGTGAGGGTGAAAAAATAGGAACATGTTTCACTTTCATTTTCGCTAATTGCACATGTGCAGAATGTTCCCGATTAGCAAATGGTTTGAGAAGATCTCAGATGGAAGACATGAATCTACTGGTGTCGTTTGCATTTACTGGACAGTGGGATGACAGGAAGCATGGGGGAGGGGAGGAGGAGTTCCGGAATATACTGGAAATTTGATGCGTCTCAGATGAAGCAGAGTAACACAGCTGTGGAGAAAATTTCTCATCCCATTCTAAAATAAATATACCTGTGCATCATTTGGGTTTAATAAATGAATTGTTTACTTACATTATTAATGTCATTTTATGCATGACGACGTGTTATTTTGAGCCGGCTAAGGACCAGTTACTCTCAGAATCATTTAACGCGCCTGGTTAAAACCGAGTCATACAGTGATTTTATTTGTAAGACGCTAAATAACTCACTCACTCAGTACAACTTACACACGCAAGTGAGCTGCACAACATAAGATTTTATCTGGCTCTTTATGGCTCCTCTTCCTCAAAGATAATGCTGGCCGACGCCTGGCAGACACACATGACCGGAGGAGCGACGGCAAGCGAGTCCTTATTGATCCAAGCCAGTGAGCGGAGAGCCGATGTGGACCCTCCCACTCTGAGCTCTGGCCGGAATCTGACCAATAGGAACTGACCCTGGTGGTCCCAAATGAGACCAAATGTCACCCCCCTGAACATAGAGAGACCATGAATCTTGACATCAACGATAATCGTAACCATATTAGGTGTATTCACAGTAGAATTCTGTTGAAACACAATTCTTTAAACGCTACCATCCACATCCTGTATTTTCTTGATGGTTTGAACAAGATCAAAGGATTTTAAAATTTTTCAGTTCAAACCTCCAGAATACAGATTCTCACACACGCACACACACACACACACACACACACACACACACACACACACACACACACACACACACACACACACACACACACACACACACAGAAACTTGTTATCATTCGGGGCAGGGGGAGCTGGGGTTAACCCACACTGGCACCACGTGAACATGCGACCACCACGCAGCCAGCAGCTTCAAACCCCTTCGCACTTCACATGCTGCAAATTCCTCAAAAATATTAAAATACTCTTATGGTTTCAACCTCAAAACCCGCAAACACAGATGACATCCTTCTATTTGTAAAATGAATGTGTTTTCATGACAATAATGCCAACTCATACATTGATTTAACTGTTAAACTAAAGTCCTTGATATAATTTACACCACCTCTTCTCTTGCTGTTGCCGCGCTGAATTAAAGTGGATGTGAAGCCAAGCCAAGGACAAGCTTGGCCGACGCTTCTCTCCCACAACCTGAGCGAGGCCAACAGAAGCACCCCCGAGAGTGTTTGTATTAAAGCAGGACTTGAGCACCAGAACAAGAGATCATCTAGCCACAGCTTTGGCTCAAGAGATGCGGTCAGCTGAACACGATCTGGAGGAGCTATTGCTGAGGAACTACCGGACACCGCAGAACAGTGGAAAATGAAAGAGTAGAACTTAATAAGGTGGGCAGGAACAACACACGCGCTTAATAACGTGCAGACACACTCCAAAACGAGAGAGGATACTATAAAATGTCAACAAACCCACCACAGACGTGCATCAGCTTATCCCGTAACCACGACCCAACCTAAACAGTCCTACTTTCCAAGCGATGCTACCGAAAGGCATGAATCCCCACCGGGGTCAGAGTGTCGCTAATGGCTCCATCATTCTCATTGATTCTACTGTTTTTCCACCTCAGTTTCTGGTTGGATTTGAGTCTGCGGGACAGGAATCAATATCAGACTCTCTGTGTTGTGCATTAGATGTCCATATTTTTCATTTTAAACAATCAATGCTGAAATAAACGTGCCACTTGGGGAGCTCTGACGTCAAGCGGATATATAATTTGACTCCATCAAAGCACAGCCATAGAAACAAACAACATGTACAGTACAACAAGGCCCAGTTTAAACTGTATTACTCACTCCAGGCTGACCTGAGTGACCGTAGAAGCTCTATGATGTAAGATGTCCAGAACCAATGAAATGGCCACAACGGATGCTCTCCTTTTTTAACCCTTAATTTAAAACTTTTTTCCCCCTCTGCTACTTTCCAATCACACTCCAAGCTGCCTAGGCTGCCTGCTGACTGACAGCTCCTCGAGCATAATTTCTGTGCTGGAAATGAATGGTTGGGCAGTGGTGTTTTGGGAACTTCAAAGCGAAGCCAGTCTGGCCCTAATAATGGCCCTCACAGCGCTGGACCAGGAAGAACCAAACATGTCCTCACCGGCAGGATGCGAGCATGTGTTCGCATGGAGAGGTTTTCGATGCAGATGCAGAACCTGGCTTCAATGTGTGCTCATAAGCTTAGACTTGAAGGATCACACAGTTGGCGACAAAGTCGTGTGACAGGTTAATTGTTGACTAGGAACACTTAGTCACTTCCTCTCTGCAAACCTGCCACTGCAGCTCCACGTCAACAGACGGCCACGCCTCGATCGTGGGCAAACAAAACAGGTCAACAGTTAATGCGTGCACTTGTGTGCGTGTGTGTCTGTGTGTATTTGTGTGAGTAAATGCATATATAAAAAAAAACAACATAAAAGCCTTTGTAGCCTTTGCAGACGGAGCCAAATGGCTTTAAGATGAAGAGGTCTGCAGGACTTCAATGAAGGCGTCCTGAAACATGAGACTGAGCCCTCGCCAGTGCCAGCAGCACGCCTCTTAAACACGGGATGGTATTTGACAATCAGCATGTCAAATTGCAATTTTGAGCCCCATTTTTGGGCACCGATCTTGACAATGGCATCTTTTTTCTTCAAAAGTGAAATGTAAATGGCATGCGATCCTTTGCAGCACAATTCTCTTTTCTCCTCACTGTCTTCAATTATCTTCAGGCATTGTTTTCAATTTTAAAAGGATAAGACCAGCATAACTCATGTATTTTAATATCAACAATAACTCCCCCGAAGAGATTAAACAACAAAGAAAGTATTGAGTGTTGCCACAATAGCCGCAGCCTTGAAGCCATACAGCTCAAAAGTATATAAACTATAAACTGATGTAATAAGAGAGCTGGAGACGGCACAGTGAATCAACCAATCCATATTTCCCTCACACACCGCAATCAAAACATCCCGAAAACTCCAGGAGACTTCATTTCCAATGAAACAGAAGATCCGGTGTCATGCAAATCAGATCATGTGCCAGCATTTAATGTTGGCGCAGGCGTGAGTCCTGCAACCTGCAAATAAGTCAGCACGGTTGAACATACGGCCCCCTCGTCCCAAAGTCAATGTTGTTGTTGTTTATTTTAATCCCACAGATGCTTCATTTACCACTTTTTCTAAGGAGCAGTGACAATAAAGACAAAGAACTTGAGGAATTGACTTTTGGCTCCAACTTTGTATTTCTGCAGAACCAAAAATTCTGACAGTGACAGATTTACCAAAACGTCCAACAGCGCGGCGGGATCAGGTGATCCATCCTCACCCCCCCCTCCACGCAGATCCGCAACAGGATGATTGATAAAAAATTTGGTCAAACTCGAAAGTGAGTCATGGCTCAAGGTCGGAAACGGGTTCAAATCCTATAACGGATGCTGTGCAGCTACAAGTATGTATGTTTGTTTAAAATTTGGATGGATGATGTCAAAGGCCAACACATATTTCCTTCCCATCTCTACAAACCGATTTGCCACAACTTCCAAAACTTCATCCATTCTCTTTTAACCCTATTGCAATTTATGAAGGTTGGCAATGAACTAAATTATATTTCTACATATAAAAATAATCTGTCTGGAACTGGAGAAAGACAAAGAGTTCAATTCAGGTGGAAAAACAGTCGCAGGGTTTTCTTGAAATAAACCACAGTGCCTGAGTTGATCAGGACAAATGAATATTAATGAACACGACCGTATGATTATTTAATGCGCTTTTGCCCGCTGATGGATGAGAGGTCGTCTGGCACACGGCTGCACGATGAGCACACGGCCACACAGACAGAGACCACGATGACAAATTGATCGTTGGTTTTAGTCTCCTCTGGATGACAGGAACATACAATTATCCTTAAAAAAGCAAGATGTGGTGTATAGAGAGGAGAAGATATACAGTAGATGACGCATCTGGACAAACACAAGCGGCTTCTAGGTTGAGTCCTGTCATAATGACTCATGAAACCGACCTTAGCAGCGCGGCGTCATGGAGTGGCATAATTCATCTGGCGGGAGGAGGAAGGGTTATGGTAAAGACAGAGTTCTGAGATCTCCCAGGTTGACAGCTCATTTCAGTGAAGCACTCAGTATAACAGTCATGGAATTTAATATCAATCTTTTTAGAAATAAATTTGGTTATTTTTATTCTTCAACGTGTCACAGCCACCTTAATAACTCAATCTGAAGTTTAGAGGTGAAATATGATTTAAAAGAGCCATGTCTAATACTTCCACTGGCAGACCAGAGGAATTTGTGAGTGGCATGTTTAGTGTTCTTGTTGTCTGGGCCATAATCCAACCTGAGACGGAGTTCATGTTTGCAAAAGGGAGGAGGGGGTGGTTGACCAGAAATCTAAGATGACGAGACAAAAAATAAGAAGAATGCAACCCGACCAGATATCTGAGCTCTGTTTACATGCTTGTCAACACTTCAATTTACTCAGAAGATCTCAACCTTGACACTTGACAACAAGCTCCTGCGGTAGCTTTTCCATCAAGTATATGAGGTGTTTCATTAAAGGAAACAGGTTATTGTACATTTCTACAGTTTCTAAGAAATGCCCTTTGGACATTTGAGGTCATAGGAAAAGCCTGCATTGTTCACTTCAACCCCACCTATTGTGTGTACCAGACCCTGCATTTGAACAAATCCAACCAGGCTGGACCCAACAACAATGCCAGGGCTTTGCTGCTGTACATTCATTGGCAGCAGTTGCACATCATCCGTTTTTTTCCACTCGCTGTCGATAGTACGAGTGTATCTCATCTGTGGGTTTTAATTCACAAAGCCTGCCTCCCGCCCTGACAACCAAAAGAAAATGACAGTCTAATAAGGAGAAGAGGAAGTTATTTCAAGATCCTCTTTTTGCACTGGGGAAACGTGATAGGGTGGAGAGGCGAGCGGGGAAAACATGGCATGCCGGTCACTTTCACTTCCATCTTTTCAGGTCCAGAGCTCCTCGTGTTGCCTCCGACACACAAATAACTTCCCATGATGGTCAGTTAAAATGATCAGGCAGCATGAGAGTAGCTTCTTATACAACCTGATAGGTCGGCCTCTCCTTGTTGTGGAGTCTAAATTACCTACAAGCCTACAAGACAGGCAGCACCGTTGCAGCTGCAGAGCTCTGAGCGGCTCAGATAGAGAGGAGAGAAACACAAAAGACCACTGAAGTCCAGATCTGAGTACTGATGTAGTAGAACATCGGCCGGTAATGATGCACACACCCCATGACAAAACTACCGTAGCTTTGAGGAGAACAACTCTACACACACCTGTATACATGAACACCGGGGGTGGAACGGTTCAGCTTCTATCAGTTTTGGGGTCATGGTTAATGGGTCTTCTGGTGACGTCGTTGTTTTAACACAACAACAATGCTGTATATCAACATAAGGCAAATATAGTCTAATAATCAAACATTTACAGTATTTTAAAATCAATTATTCTCAAGCACACACCACCACCATGCCAGTTAGGATCATTTTTTTTTCCACGGAGGACACAAAATCCTAGCTTCAACAACATGTTTACAAATCTATCTTAATATTCAGTGACAAGCACATCTTGAAATGACATTCACTGTTGGAAAATAACATTCCAAGATGTGTAAATACAGTCTGGTTAGGTTAAGGCACAAAAACCACTTAAGGTTAGGGAAGCATTGTGGTTTGGGTTGAAGTTGTGAAACCTGGTGGTGTAAACAGGACTCAGAAGGGACTGGAGCACCAATGGTCTGCTGTTAAATTGTGTTTATGAACAAAAAACACTTGGTTAAAGTTAGGCAAACATTGTGGGTTGGGTTAATGTTGTGAAACGCACTGTTATAAACAGAATTTGAAAACTCTTCTGCTGCTGCCTGCTGTTTGTTGGTACCAACCACCACCTCCAACTGTGTCCTGATGTGGACTTAAGTGGTACAACAAATACGTCATATGGTATTGAAATACTTCCACCTTTCAGCAAAAAAAAAAAACCCTTCTCAGTTCAGATGATCTCTAATTGAGATTACTTTAATTTTATGAGTTAAAAAGGGAGCACGTGCAATTTGTTGAGTTGGATGCCATCGCGTAATTCTTGGACGAGGAATCTTCTACTCGCCTATGAGAGGCTGAACTGAACTTTCAGCTCCAAATGCGTTTGCAGAACTGTGTTTGAAATATCCGCCTATTTTAAGGTACTTGGTGAAAGCACTGTAAAACCAGCTGTCACAGAAGGACATTGATTACACTCCATATCATTTTTGGAGTAACGCTCTGCTTTGTGCTCCTCATGTCTTTTGGTAAGCGTCCGTACTTGAAGGATAAAGTAGTACTCAAACTTAACTTGCTTTTTAGTCAAATTCTGGGTAACAGTGGGGATTGATGCATCAACATTCACAGCAGTAGTTATCGCCACAGTAACTTCCGCATCAGCCTGTCACATGACCCATTAGAACCCGGGAGTTAGTGTGCCCACCGCGGGAAAAAAAAGAGAAAAAAAAAGATCTTAATCCATTTTGACTGCTCAGAATATATTTACAACAGCTGGATGGAGATTTTCTGAAAAACATCCTCATTTACCTTTGTTCCCCTTTGCTTCTGCTTCTTGATTGGGTCATTGATTTGTGTTCCATTCCAAAATATCGGGTCGAGGATACAAGTGAGTCTCTCTCCCTCTTCCTCTCTCTCTCATGGAAGTCACAGCTGACCTCTTCCACTTGAGGTTAATTCTGTTACCTATAAGTCCTGAACAGTTTCTGAGCAACAGAATTGGAGTCAACTGCTGAATCTGGAGTTGATACAGATTCCCATCTTCTCTCTGCAGCCGCCTTATTATGTTATTAAGTGGAGACCTCTGGCACTGAATGCTCCGCTGCGTCCCATCATTGAAAAATGGTTGACGCGCTAAAAGAGACAGTTGCGGAGACGGTGTTGTGTTCTGACCCTGGAGGCTTCGAGGAAAACACAAAAGGCTCTTTGGCAAAGATGAGTCCGGATAGGGTCGTAAATCAAGGAGTAACCTCAACAAGATCAGCAGCACTGGTTCGGATACTCACTCAAACCCCAAAGCTTATGCACAGTCTGACACTGCCGTGGTCCATAATGTAGCATTCAAGGAAATACAATATATCTAAGAGAACACATCTGATACGCATCTCACCACATCGCTGGCCAGTCGCAGCATCTGTTGGAGTTTTCTTAAACGCAACCACTGATCATTGCCAATCGATCATGACTGAATTTTCTTGACTTTTTGTCTCTACCCATTCCGTTTTAGAAACTGTGCCATTTTTTAAAATGCTGTTGTGCTTTCTGAATTGTTGCATGTTGTGTTTCACTCTTGTGTTAAATCCAGTGTGTGAGCCACCATATTAACATTTCAAGAAACCGTTCAACATCTTGGGAAATGGACTCGCCGTGAGCTTGACAGGCAAACCACCAAAATTCCAGGAGTAACTGCTTCCAGCCCAGCAATAGTTTAGTAAATACACCATTAAACCACAACTTGTCACTTTAGCACTTTGGTTTTTGTATGGATTTTAATAAATGGTGCTCGTAGGTGGATTTTGTTGCCTTTGGGTGGACCCATGCATTTTTTTTCCAGTCTTTGTGCTAAGCTAAGCTAACCAGCTGGTGGCTCCAGCCTCAAATTTATCAAAATACAGGAGAATAGTGTCATCTTCAAAATACTGTGCAATGTTTGAGAACTTTGGCTCTTTTGTGAAATGATGAGAATCAAGAACTGATTCCAGTTGAGAGACAGGTTCCAAATTGTCCAATCCACTGAAACCGTCTGCCTCCAAGCTGTTCGGTTCCTTTTATTGATGCTGGCATGTTTCTCTGACAGTCACACAAATCAATGACATCAACTCACATCTGCGCTGCTGGAAACTTGTAAGAAGGAGTTATGACTGAGGGGAAGAACCGGTCCAAAGAGGCTTCATTTCCTGAAATAGTTTAACCGCGCTAGTTGTAATGTCTCTATGTCATTATTACAAGCGTGGATGGAAACACCACCAATTAATAATAATAATAACAGCCACTCAAAAATGATTGGCAGATTTTTTGCTTTAGATAAAGAAAACAACAACAAAAAAAAACACAGGATGTTCACCCCCCCCCCCCCCCACACACACACACACACACAGAAAATTGATCTGGAGTCAGTACTGGATTTGTTCTGATGAGCAGAATCAGCCAGAGAATGTTCATATTTAATGAACCAGTGTTTATCTCTTTCACGACTCAAAAATCAAATCTGGATTCACATCCAAATATTCTGATCCATAAACAGCCTGCCACTCCCAATCAGGTCTTCATGCAGCTCAACAAATTTGCATCTACTGAGCCTGAAACTAGATGCCTGGCCCAATGCTTATCCCCGGTCCTCGGGTTGCCATGGCAACAGCCCCGGCTGAGTTACCCTTCCTGCCCTGCCAGTCCAATCCTCAACAGATTAGATATGACCATCACACAGAGAAACTGAATCCGTCTGGATTATATCAGACAAACAGACCGAAAGACTGAAGCTCCAGACAACTGAGAGAATGTCTTTCATGCCTTCCTTTTGGCAACTGTATTTTTGTTTTGAAAAAACAGTATGCAAAAAAAAAAGACCCCCCCAAAAAAAGGACATCAGTGTCAAACTCTCCAGCTGGATGGCCTGAGTCCCACTGGATGATGTCACAGACTATCAAATGTGCTTCTAGTACAGTAATGAGGCTCCACAGCCAGCAGCTATGGCTGATGTTAACATTTAGACGCGTCACATTCACGATGACATTTTCAAGAACGACGCTTCGCAGAGACTGCGGAGGGTTCGTTTCGGAGCATTGGCCACCAGTCCGATTCCTAAACCGAGGGCCCTGAGGGAAGACATGAGCCGTGTGTGCATGTGTATGTGTGTGTGTGTGTGCGTGCGTGCATGTATCAATGACATGGATTAGGTACACTCCATTTAGTCCCAAGAATGCATCCATTAGGCCAAACGCATCTCCCACAAGGATGAGCCTCAGGGCACGATTCAAAAGAGAGGGTGGGACCAAAGGTGCTCAAAAACACACACACACACACACACACACACACACACACACACACACACACACAAAAGCTATGTTTTGGAATACAGTGTGAGCCTACAAACACATGACTCTATACATTTTTATACACAAACACCCAAAGATGAATAATACAAACATCATGTGCGATGTGTGTGCATGCAGCCTGTCTGGGAGTGAAAAGACCAGATACACATTCATCAATAAATGACTAGAGGAGGTCTGTGTAACCACGAGGGCCCTCAGTGACGAGCTCTGCTCATGTGAACATAAAGACGGAATTAAAGATAGACGAAGACAGAAAGATGAGGGAGGAAATCAACAGAATATATGGGAAAGAAAAACATGTTATAATGTTCCAGCTGTTTTCTGTGGTTGTTGTCCGATTAAGCGTGACACTGATATCAGCAGTGCCAACCAGACTGAGAGAAGACAGAATATGATGCTCTGTATCTCATGCAGCACCACAATAATTAAAATAAAATGGTATTTTGGCTCACAATTAACCATCAAATTAGCGATTAAATTTAAATTAATTGTTTTGCCATAATTGTTTCTTAATAATACCTGAGTGGATTTGCAAATGAGAGATGAGTGACGAGTAAACTTGTCTCAAAGAGGGTTCCACATACATTTAAACACCAGGAATCTGACACAGCGTCATTGAGCTTACACCTGAATAGATCTTTTTCATTCATTACCAGGTGCCCACCTGATTAGGCAAAAAAAAAACCCAAAAAAACATTGTTGTAGTATTTTTGCGATGTTGTGCTCATTTAAAACTTGTTTTGGTAAGATGGTGATGCTCTGTGGAGAACAGCTATGCTCGCTAAAAGGGGGGGGGAAGAGAAAGAAAAAAGAAAGAACTGAAACGATGCGAAGACAAAAACAAGAAAAGACAAGAAAAAAGGCAGCAGGATGGCAAGAGGAGTTGGAGGCGATTCGCAAATGTTTTCACTCTATGTCCTGAGGGCTGAGCGAAGGGCAAACAAACGGACACACGAACAGGTATGGTGATGGGCTCTACTCCTGTGTGGAACACAGCTGGTGGCCACTTGCATTTAAAACAGAAAAAAACGTAAGCAGCTGACTTCAAAGCTTCATGCTTAAAAGTAACAGAAACTTTTATAGAAATATAGTGGAGTGAAAAGCTCCCAAAGAAAGGAAAACTCGAGCACAGACGTACCTAAATAAGCCGTGAAGATTCACGGCTAAATTCTGAGCTCACCATAAAGCACCAGAGTTGGGTGATAACAGTCTGTCTGTTCATATTTGTGAAACCAACAGCGTCACGCAGCATTATTTGATGCAATGTCAAAACAAATCAATTTACTAATGATTTGAGCAAAATCAATAAATCCCATCTTTGTCCATTTGTGTTTTGTCCCAACTAATTTCTCGGCTACGTCTTATCAAATTGTAAGTGGAGCGACACATTTTCTACACGTGCGTCATTAAAATGATCTTCTTAAACAAACACGGGCACGTGTCCAACTGGCTGGCAACACTAAATCACCACGCAGAACACGCAACACACACACACACACAAACACATCTTGAAAACAAAAGGCACATCCAGTCTATGAGGCAAACTAGACATGTAGCACAGACGCCGTGTCCCCTCCCCCTTCCTCCCTCTCTCCCTCTTCCAGCCACCAAATCCACTTAGAGGCCAGTGTGTGACTCGCTGATTGTTTTCACCCCAGAGGCAGCTGCTTGGCCTCCCTCCTCTGTCTCGACCACCTAATCAACTGACAGCCAGTCGGAGATGGACTGAGGAGGTGGGAGCCTGTCAGCTCCCTTATAATGAACACGGGGCTCTTCTACACTCTGTGTGAAGTGAAATAAATACAAATGTTGCAATGTGGCGCAATTTGTGACAGCGTTACCTTTTAAGGTCATTCTGATATTTTAGAAAGGTTTATTTAACAAAATATTTTAAATACTTATAACACGGTCACTCATAAGAGACATGAATGTGTGTGTGTGTGTGTGTGTGTTTGTAGAGTGTGTTTTTATAGAGTGTGTCATGACACAAAGACCTTTCATTCACACTCATGTAGCCTAAGCGGACCAACTTTCACACCTCCGAATAAATTAAACTCCACTGCGCTCACCTTGACCTCAGCTTTTTAAACACAAACACACACACACACACACACACACACACACACACACACGCCTCACTGTCATCGATACAACTTCAGTGCCTAGTACACAGACACACACAGTCCCTCCAGTGAGACGCCATGACAACAGCCAACCACATCGTGTCTAGTCGGAAACAACCAGCCAATCAGCCTCCCTCCTTCGTTGTCACCGGCCAATGAGAGAGCAACATGTGAAGCTCTATTTTCCATGAGCAGCTTTCATCTTTGTTCCCAATGAGACTGTAGAGCCGCTGCTCAGATCTCCTTTATCATTCCCTGCTTTTGCAGCCTCCGAGGGAACAGAGAGCTTTTCATTAACGGCATGGATCGGATCCACCGGGAAGAGGACTGAGACTCCCTGAGGGACACGACCGTCCTGAGCATTTCCCCCAAAATATTACAAACCCTATTCATGATTACGAGCCCTGATCATAGTCCGCTGTTAAACTTTTGTTTACGAGGGGTGGGATGTTTTGCATCTATGTACTGGCCAATATCAAACAGGCCAGTGCCATTGATGTGATGCTTAAACTCAACAATGCCACACCTGTTTATTGCCCCCCTTCCTACTCACCCCATCCACACATGCATCTGGCAATTTTCATTCCTGTATTTCCTCTTTGCGAATCTGAAGAGCTAGCATGTGTATCTGTTACCAGAGGTGTTATAATTTGGTCTTCTTGGTTTAAATCAAACTTTTTTGGATTACTTAGCATTCAACTGGAGAAAAAAATGATTTGATCCATCCCAGCAGATGTGCTTGATGCTTGTACTGGATGTTTTTGGGCAGTTTTGCTGTTGTTTTGTTGCTGTAGCTGCTGCTGGCCATCACTCACCAGTAGCTTCAAGCTAAATATACACGGCTGTCTCCGTCTGCATTCTAGAGTCACACAGGAGTGCAGAATGGAGAAAAAAAAATCTGATAAAACAGACAACAAAGTCAAATATGACTAATATTGATGGTTTTCAGTATTATAATACCTTAATCTTTGTATTTAATCTCTACAAACCCAATAGGATGCCACAAATTTATGAGAATAAAATAATTGTAGAGAAAAAAAACACACAAAAAACAAAGACAACAGCTAACACCAAAATGTCTGTGCCCATCAATTTTTACTTTAAAAGGCTCTAACTTGAGCAAAATGACACGAAGAACCCACCTCACCAGACCGCACTGCTGATAAACACAGCCAACACCGTTGAGAAGCTCATCGCCACCGACCCTTACTGTTGATTGTTTATTTGAGCGAATGAGTCGGGCTCCTAGCAAATGCTGCCTGTCAGCAGGCGTGAAGCCAATAAAAGGCCATGAATGAACGAATGAGCGACTGCAGTGGTGCATGATGAGGAAGGAACAACAGGCGCCCTTACAGTGACATACAGCGTGGAACAGAAGACATGAACTCCTCCTTGTTCTAGTAGCATGATGATGGAATCATGAAGAAAGAGCCAGAATTACACGGACGGTGATGAAATAAAAAGATAATGGAAGAAATTACGCTACTGAGGTTCCAGAACTAGAATAACAAATACTAATGACTGACGGGGATGCATTTATTCGAATCAGATTTTTGTTTTCTATCATCTTCTTTACAAGACCGGAGTTATTAATGTGAGAGGAAGACAAGAAGAGGAGAAAACATCTGCAAAGTCAGAACTGCATCACCCGACCCTGACATGTGACTCAGAGCCGCTGACCCACGAGCTCCTACCTGCTATATTCGTATTGTGGCGTCCCAGTTTGGAGTTGAATTCTCAAAGTAGGACAGACTTCAGGACAGAGACACTTTCGGACAACCTTGGCAGGATGACTAAGCTTTTAGGGCAAGAGGAGAAATGTAAAGACGTGTAAAAAGAAATCCAGACGTCGTGGAAGACAACACATGAACCCCTACCTCGTCCTTTATGAGATTTCCTGGCAATCAATAGTTTCACGGAGGGTGCTGTTAGGAATCATTTGACAAAAATAGGTCACCTGAAACAATAAAAGGACTGTCCGTATGCAGAGATCGAAGCTAGCGGCGAGCCCTGTGTGCCTGGTGGTTGATAATGTTAGCTACGATGAAACTGTGCTAATGAGTCAGTGCTCCGCTTGAAAATGTTGTTTTCAAAAACATGGTTTTCTCTGTTTTTTTTTGTCTGATGAGGAAAATGGATTTAAAAAGAAAAGAACAGGTGAAATATAATACAAGATTTTTTTGGTGTTTATAAATCGATTCCTAATTTTTTTTTTAAAAAGACAGAATTTCTATATTTAAAAAATAAGACATACTGATAAGAGAACTATCAAATAATGTTCAAGCTTCTGTGCGGATAAAGATAAAAGGGTATTTATGAGTAGAATGTTGGCATCTGAATGAAGAAAACTGAAAAAAAAACGATATGACATCTTTTGGTGAGTGAGGAGAGAGCTAATCAAATATTAATATTTGACAATATTTTTTAATATTGTATGTTTTAGTTGAAATGAGCTGAGCGCCACAGATGTTGTAAAGATGTAAGACGGAGCATGCAGACGCCATCAAACTGCCACACCCACGTCCTCTGGTCGCAGACTGCTTTGTTCCAGCTCTGACCACTACTGTCTCTCCCTCTCTAGGTCTGTCACACACACCGCCAACAGCATACTGCAACAAAGCAGCATCAGACAGTAGGTCACACGCTGGTCTTATGCATGTACTCAAATTCCTCTCCAGTGTGCGCCGGCTGCCAGCGCTCTTCAGCAGGGCGTCATTTGGATTCGACTCCCAACCCGCAGCCAGCCCACGGTGACTGAAACCAGACGCTACTCGCAAACTAACTGACAGCACAGGCCGGTTCAACCTCGTCCAGACGGCACAAGTATGAGACAAGCACTTATTAAACACAGTAGTTCAGCTCTTTGGGAAGTGACATGAGCACTGAATAACGCAGGCTCCTGAGTCCGCAGGCATCCTGTCAAAAACGTTTATGAACTGAACCACAGAGACAAGTGAGATGTGACATTATCGGCTGCCTCTGAACCCCAAAATGACACGGTGCTAATTGCAGAGGGGCGAGAGTTTTTCTTACTACCGATTTACCCTCCAAGGCCTTTTTCACAGGCAGAGTCTGGCTGGCTTCAAGGCAGAGTAGCTGGCTGCGCTAGATCTGTCAATCCGAGCAACAGCTCCATCAATCTGCTGGCAACACAGTGAAACAAACAATGCAGACGTCAGCACCGGCCGCAGACCGAGAGGTAATACACACAATCTGAGTTCACTGAAGCGCTTTAAGTTGAAAGTTCAAGCAAAAGAGGCAGAAACAAGCTCTGTTCCCCTCCCTTCACTTCTTAGATGAGGGATTTTGAGATTTCTCATACATCTGCGCATCACACCCTCCTGCCAGTCCTCCTCAGATCGAAGTCCAACTGCAGGTTTGGCTTCTGGCTGAGCTCAGCTGCTCCACTCATGTTCTAAAATTGAGTAATTAACTTCCTGAATTGGTAAACAAAGCGATTAATTTGATATTGTATTGATGACTGCAGGGGAATTCCCTTCGCTTTGTTCCTGACCTCGAAGCAGTGGCTCGGCTGTAGCATGGTGACCGCGAGGCCTTCGGGGATTCAAGAAGCTGATCAAAGACACGTCAGCAGGGCAGACGACTACAGGCTTAATGCTTGGGAGGACGGTCATGTGGATCATGTGGATGTGCTCTCTGAAGACTACAGTGGACGAGAAGAGAGGCAGAGGAGAGAAGGGGTAGGAAGACAAAGGGAAATTCCACTCCCATACTTTGATTTATCATAGTATTGTCATAGTTCCTGTCAATATTACAATACTCGCCAAGCTCATTGTTGGTACCTATGTACACAATTTGAAAACAAACAAACAAAAAAATGAAGAATACAGGAACCAGTACTCGTGAGCGACTGTTTGCTAACAAGACACAACAATTGATAAGAAGCTGTTTATGGTTCCTGCTGCTCTCACATGTCCAAAATCAGTTAGTGTGGCAGTATTGTGTATATACAGATCTTATATATGCAGGCATATACAGAAATCATATCAGGTTATTGTACAAACTCTCAGCAAGCTGCTGCTTTTATCTCCCTACCAACTCATGCAAATTAACATTAGCTATACTTCAGTCGACATAAGGAACTATAGGAGAAGAATTCTATCAGGATTTCCTTTCCCACTGACAGGAAACAGTTGAGTGCCTGTTTGTGAACCCTTCTTTGAAACATTACAGACGTTCTCACCAACAATTAATTTATTCTGAACCTCCAAATCGTTTGCAGCGATAGGGTTTCAGTTCTTCCTATCTCATATATTTCATCTGCACAGGGGTCATTTATTTTTAGTTTGGCCTTCGTTTTTATCACCACTAGCCCTGCTTGCTACGTAGGTGTAGCGACAGCTCTGTGTGGGCATGTGACTTTCATTGTGAATTCTGCAACATCCTCAGTATATGATGCAATGTTTTAGCTCAAAAGTGGTAAGAATCCCAGAATCGAGGTTCAGAAAATCTTGAACGGACAGCTAAAGAAACCCAACTAATTTGGTGGCGCTCCAGGGAGAGACACGACTTGAAAAACACACCAAGACGTGATGAACAAGAAGTTTCTTTTGACATCCCACAGATACAAAAGCTCAAGACATGGTCAGAATTTACTAGCAGCAGGGTCGGACTGTTGTTTCTTGTTTAAATGTCCATACTCCTTCTCTTCATCCCTGTTCCCTGACAAAATATTTTGATCTGCAAGCAGCCAAGCAAGACAGAGGAGAGCATGGCGATGCTGCTGGCTGCAGCACCGGGGGACTGATCCGTCCGTGCCCTCACCAGCTGCTGTCTGCTACAAACGCTCCAAAACTCTCAGTCAAAAAAAAAAAAAAAAAAAAAAACCTTCACCAACAACACAGAGACACTTTTATTTGCATAGCCAGAAAATGCTTTAAACTATGTTGTTTATGCCGAAAGCAGCGTCAGCCATAGTACGAGGTTAAATGAATATTACAAGGAGATGTGAAAAGCGATAATGGATGCAGAAATTCACAGAGGGCCCAGCTTTGAACAGCTGAAAGAATAATAAACAGCGCAGCGCCCTGCTAAGATTCGAGCCATTTTGAAATCAAAAGGACTTCTGCTATCACGCTAACAATCTGCACCAGTGACACATATTGTACTGTAGCAACTCCTTTGAAGGAGCCTGTGGAAAAAGTGAAAGGGATTTTAATACAGTCAGACAGCCGCACGCGATAGAGGGAGGATTTCTTACAGGCTGTCGTTTTTGTCTTGGACATACTTGCTTTGAGAGTGAATCCCTGTAGAATAAGAAAAACCACACGGGGAGAATGCGTTGATCAATTAACCTCGACTGTGAGCGGAGGTTTTCAAAAGGAGCAAAGGGGACAGTGTGAGGTTTTCTTATTGGAGCAACAACACAGTAGCCACTCTCTTTCAGGCTTCATGTCACATGAATGTGACAGAGATCGGCCGTCAGTGCGCTTCTTCAACAGCAGACGTGTGTCAGCGGTCACAGGTCCATGATCACTCCAGCTGCGGATGTCAATATTCAAAAACTATGCAGGATCTGTTAATTTCCTTTTTGTCAATGCAGCTGTGAGTGTTTATTAGGAGTTAGCTAAAGGACAAATCAAATCCCAGACAAGCTCGGAAAATATGACCAGCTGCGGACGAAATGACCAACTTCCATAAAGGAAAGATTGACAAGCCAGCGGGGCTGTTCTTCATTCAGTTAGGTTTTTGTTCCTCGGGGTTGCTCACAGCAGATCAAACTCATTTTAAGCCGCTTCCAGCACAGTGATGAACTCAAAAGACGAGGCTCGGATCATCCAATATTTGAGTTGAGCCGTGCGTTCCAGTTGAACACAGAAAACTCGGGGACACCTGACGAACCTGAAGATTCAAAATGGCCATGCATCAGAAATGTCAACGCTTTAATATAACATTTTTAGCATTTTTGTGTCACATTAAATGCCTTGTGCATCCACTAAATTTCATTTTCCATCCGTAGACATGTTGCTAAAATGTCTGTACACACAAAATACCACATACAGTGTTGTTAACAACTCATAATGCAAATGGCTATCAACAATCTGTGGGTTTTTTTTTTGTTTTTTTTTACTTTTGACCATAAATACAGGCTTGCGTTGGCAAATACACCAAAACAACATTAAACTGGTAAACGGGCATAATATGGCCCCATTAATGCGCCATCACTCCCGAAAGATGAACCAATAAAGTCATGTACTGTTTGTGTTGAAAAAGCAGAAGAGGTCGACCACCGTAACCCTATGCAGGGTTACCAAGAGAAAGGCAACAAAGGAAACCTGACTACTGCACCGCTGTCTCCTCTCATCTGACGCTATTTAAGATGCCCCCACACAAGCCACCCCCACCTAAAGATCTATAAATACACCTGGTTAGAGATTCATACAGCAGCGCTGACATGGTATGTGAAACATTGACCTCATCCTGGTATTGTCTTACACGAAGACTGCAGCAGGTTCGAGCTTGATTTGACTGCAAACTACAAACACACTGCTCAAACTGAGAATGCAGGTCAGTGGGCTGCTGGATTGAAATGATTTTCATCAGTTTACAGTCACCAGCCAACAGATCAGCTCCTCCCTAAATCTGCTGATGGGCTTACCTTCATGATCTACATCATCATCATCAGAGCTTGTAGATTATGATAAATCCCTGAGAAAAGTGATTGGGTGGCTGAGGAAAGGTCAGCTGTGAGATCATACTGGCTAGTTGTTGTTTTTTCCATAAAAGAAACAGAGCAAGAGCTTTGATCTTGATTTGAGAGAAAAATAAATCATCTTCAGGTGTAAGTCATGTCCAAACCTTTTAGACTTAGAGTAATACTTCACCCACAGAGAGTTTTTCACGGGTTGTTTTTTTTTTTTCCACTGCTGATTTACTTCTTTGTGACTCCAGAATGCAGGAAGAGACAGCAACACGTAACATTCAGCTTGAAGCGAAAGGTGGCCACCGACTACAAACAACAGCAAAACTCGCCAAAAATATTCATTTACAAACTCAACTCAAGAGCGTTGTTCCAATATAATCCACGTCTTCTTTAACCAGCCACACACTCAATAATCCCTAAAAACTTAATTTGAGCTAAAAGCAAACCAACTGTAGCCCTCCCTGTTCAGTTGACATGTGTGGTAATGTGAACTTTGAGCAGTTTTGCTTTAAGCTACATAAATGTTGGTGTCTATTTCTACATTCAGGACTCACACACAAGGTCACACAGTGGTGGAAAAAAAAACATCTTCATGAGCTCAAGATACAAAATACAGTTTTTTGTATCACTAACATAATTAATATAAGTGGACATCATGCTTGGATGCAGACTACACAAACAGAGCGGCACCGCCTGGAAAGGAGGGTCAAAGGAAAATGTGGTGGGATTCAAGCAAAGCAGACAAACCACAGGATTTGTTACAGTAAATCTTATTTTAGCATGAAATTCACAGGCTAGATACTTTTAAATCCATCCATAAAACTGCTCACTGTACAAACAGATCAATCAGACAAAAAAGAGTGAGATTCAAGAGACGTCTGACTTCTCCAACTAGCTGCTAACTACTGATGAGCTCACCCATCCCCTCTCGCACCTGGCTACAGGAGCCAAGCTCGCACTTGTGGTTGAGTTATATCAGATCGCATTCCCACCGCAAACAAACAGCTCCAGATCTAAAGAGTCTCTGTGGTTTTGGCCTGCAACAGAGGAAAACTGCTGCGTTCAGATCTGCCCAAACAAAGCGCACCAAGAGAGAAAGAGTCATCCAACAGCACTGAACAACTTACATTTGAAAATAACCCAAAATCCTAGGATTTAAGTGTCGGTCCTATTTTGGTCCACAGTAAACAAAACTGCAGGTACAAACACAGCCTGAGGGCAAAGAACCAGCGAACCAGCGTCACAGAGCTAACACCAGTGAGGGTCAACCATCCCACGCCACCTGTGTCTGGGCATACTGCACTTGAACACAGCGAGATGCTTTCAGCTGAGCGTTGACGAGCATGCACATTCTGCACTTGCATGATAGGAAATAGTTCCGTACCAGCAGGTGGCGCAAGACTGGATTCATCGTTCAAAAAAGGGAAACCAGGGTAAACAAAGCTGCATTTGTGAAAAAACTGCACCACTCTCACTCTGTTTACTTGTACGTCTAACTGAAAATAAACCTGATAAAAAGCTTCAGATGAGTCTGGTGTTGTCAGGAATGATCAGCTGAGACACAGATGAAAAAGTCCTGAGCACGTCCTTTGACTAAACTTGTTCGATCGCTCATTTGTCTTAAGATTTGTTTCCATTTGCAAAAAAAAAAAAAAAAAAGTAACATCTGGCTTTAGTCTGCAATGGAAAAGGATTCCAATGACCCTGCCGTGGACGCAGGTATTTACCAGCTCCACTTTTGATTGGCACTGATTAAACCTAAAGCTCAGGTTAAACCAGGAATTTACAGTGATGCCATTCAGAGTTTGAAAACAGACCGAAGCAACAGATGTACATTAGCAACCAGCGACACGCCGTCACTGCCCTCCGTGCTGCTTTCTAATAGATTGCGCATTCCATTTACAATGGGAAAATATTAAGCATCAATTCATGATGAGATCCCGTCTACCTTTGAATCTCATAGGAGGCTCCATTCATCTGCATCATAAAGTGCAGTTTCTCCTCTCTGGCTATGAGATGGTGGAATAACTGTGCTCCTGAATTCTAAATGAACCGGTGACATAAGACTATTAGAAAGTGCTGGTTAAAAAAGACATGTAGCGACGTTATAAGAGCATCAACAACGGAGGAGAACGTGTCTTCAAGCAGCTCTGAAAAGGGATTAAAGCCTCATTCTCCATGAATTATTAAAACCAAATGTTATTCCCGTTCCAGCACCGTTAATATGCGATGGGATGTTTAAATGGAAAGTGACTGCGTAGAGAAAGTCTTTGCCATGATGTCTTCATCCGTCACATATTTGAAGCGGAGCTGCTTTCGGGCTTCTCCAGCGCTTTCACGAATGTCTTTGCTGGGCAGCTGGAGCTGTCAAAGCAATGTTTTCAGTTCTGCTCTCAAAGGCTTTGCCACTTACATAATAACCCGAATGAAATGTTAATGTCAGCAAAGTTGACAGCGCAATAAGGGAATTCTCCAAGTGAAACAGCAGCAGGGGGATCAGACTGAGCAGATCACCTCCAGGAGGGGAGAAACACTGGTCTGATGCTCTCTGGCGTTCCACAATAATCTACCTGTAAGGACGTCATCTGAGAGTGACATCACTGTGGTATTTTGTGAAGATTGCCAGAGGCCGGCAGAAGCCGCAGTCACATGCAACCGCGGCTCCTCAGAGATGTTGCCCAACAGAGGCACTTCAGAGCTGGAGGAGGAGGAGGGCGGGTCCTCCTCCCCTCAGCTGGGCTGCAGAACGGAGACCTGAGGGACACTGGACCGTCTGGCCGAGGACGCACAGGCTTGTTTTAACACGTCAACTGCTTTGAAACCACCTCATTTCTGCAACCGCAGAAAGCCGACTGCTGGACAAAGTCACTTTGTTTGTTGTGACACTAAACTGATTGTGTCAAAATCACATTAAAAGAATTAAATTGTGCAGAGTGGAGTTGGCCACTCAGGCCTGAATCCCTGCTGTGTGCCACTGCTGTCATTTCTAGTCATTCCTCAAATAACGACTTGACTAAAGACGGTTTAACTAAACTGGCTCATCTTTGTGGTGAACAGACCTCACAACTGACATCATCATCTCTTAACTGCTCTCTCAATTAATCGTTTGATCCTTTAAATGTGATAACGTGGAGGAAACGGCCAAGTGAACATATTCAGGTTCATATTTAAAGGGATGGAGAAAAGAGTGATATGATGGAGCCCTGAGAGTTTGGACATGTTCCTTCGAATCCATCAGTGACTTTGCTCATTTTCTAGCCATAAACTGATGAATTAATTGCTTCAGCGTCAACACGGGGATGCAACAAACAATCATTTCATTATTGATTCATCAGTCTGTCGAATAAAATTTTGAGAAAACGCTCAACTATTTCCTACCACCCAAAGCGATGTGTTGAAATTGCTTCTTTTTTCAATCCAGTGGTCCAAATCTCACAAGTCTCTTCTCTGTTTACTCGAGTCAGGAAACCAGCTCCTGCCTGACTTTGCTGTTGTTGTTTTTGCATGAATAAAGACTGTAAGAAAACAGTTGGCATTTAATTTTCTTTCGATCAATTCATCAACACATTGCTGCAGCTCTGCACTAAAACAGGTGATGACACATGCACTGGTTTTTGTCCGTAATTCTCTGTTTAATTTGCTGTTTTTCATTTATAAATATTTTCATGTATTCACTTGGATGCACATCTTGCACCAGTAAAGTTAAACCTGCCTGGTCCACCTCTCCATCTCCGCCGGAAGGAAACTTAATTGATTGCCTATCGTGTCTGATTTGTCAGTTGTGATCAGCAGGAGCTCGGGTGGACCCTCTTCCACAGCATCACGAGCGGCTGAACATCCTGTAGGAACCTCACCACCATCGGTGATGTCACGCCTCGCACATCATGATGGAAAAATATCACCAGGCAGCTCGTCATAACCCGACAGCAGAGACTAAATGACACCGAAACCTAAGGATAAGTGAGATTCGCCCAGAGCCCTGCGACAATGGACCCGTCCCCGCTCCGTTTATACCGATGCGTCACGTTTGTTGCTGCTGCTGTCACAAACACATCACACCTCAGCCCAGATGTGGCATCCAGGGTGCACAAGGCTACATCTGGGAATGAACATTTACGCATTATGCAAGAAAACAGTGTGACATTTATGCCAGGCGGCGGCAGCGACAGAGGGGTGAGGAGGGGAGAGGAAGGGTAAGCTGGGATCCTGGAGCCCTGGGTGCATATAGGACTGCTGCTGCTGCTGCTGCTGCTGCTGCTGCTGCTGCTGCTGATGGGGGGGGGGGGGTGCTGGACCATGTCGGTTCATTTATCATGATCATACTTGTAGGATCTGATTCTGGTTGGGGGACGCCAGGCTGCAGCTGGTGGGTGATGACTTGGCAGTGAGACAGGCAGCAGCAGCTCGCAAGACGGAGGTTTGACATTTTCACTCCCGTCCGTTTTACTGACAGCGAGCTGTGAATCGACAGCGTGTGTAAGTGATAAACAGGAAAAAAAAAAAAAAGAAAGAAAAAGAAAAAAAAAGCCCTCACCTCCTCCTGTGTGCCTCCGGTCTGCTGCTCCGTAAATCCCCGCTATGTTTTCTGACGAGGAAGAGCAGGCAAGACGTGCGCCTCCGGTCCAGAAACTCCGCCGCTTTTACCGCAGGGAATGTGCGTAACCGTCCGCACCACGTATCCCGCTGCTGCTCCGCCCGCTCAAACCTCTAAATCTTCCAATAAACCATCCAAGTTGTTGTTTCTCCTGTCTTCGTCTCAGTCCCGGTAGCGTCTGGTTTCAGTCCCCCCGTCACGTCGACCTCCTCCCTCGGCTCCTCTCTGCTCTCTGCTCCCTTTTCTTCTCGTTTACAATCGCTGCAAGCCGAGCCGTGCGTACTCTCGCAGTGCGCGTCCACGCAGCCTGTAGGGTGGGAGCTGCCTGCCTGCCTGCCTGCCTGGGATATATGTGTGACGGGTGGGTGGGATTTGGGGGACGCTCCTGGTGGTGAAATTGTTTTCACGTGAGGGGGTGACGGTTCAGTTTGGTTTTCATTGAAAATTTGCCGATGGAATTAAGATGCTGTTTAAATTACAGGCAGCAACGACACTCAGCACATGACATGACTGACACGAGAGCGGAGAGCGGGGTGTGGCCTCTGAAGAAGACCCCCCCCCCCCCCACACCCACACACACACACAAACGTGTGGATGAACCAGAACATAAAATCACAACTATTAATTTTGCAGCAATGAGGAACTTAAAGACAGAAGTGCAGCCGTGGAGGGTTTTTTTTTTTTTTTGGTCTTATTTTATTTTTGCATAATTTGAGGCCTCGAGACATAATTTATTCCCACATGGTAATTATTTTGAGGCCAAAAGGTATCACTTGTTCAGAAATATAAAATACTTAAATATGTGAAACATGCGATGCATCGTTGCTAAGAATTTCTCCAAAAAATCTCTCAAAAAAGTACAAAAGTTTTCTCGTTCTCTCTGCGGCCCCTCCAGGGCTCTGTGGACGCCACCTACTTTACTATTAAAAAAATACTTTGCTGCAAGAAGTGCTCCCTTCCCAGGCATTAAAAAGATAGCTTTTATTTAATCTGTTCAAGAGAGCTGCTGAATAACGTTCACGGTCGCTCTGGTAATTTATGGTGCTGTTGAACTGCGCTGGCTTACAGATATTTACTGCATCTCTTTTACAGTGAATTACTGTGGACAGAATATAAGGAACACCTCTCAATGCAAGTCTGCACAGTTCAAAATCATAAATAAACTGCAGCCCCGGTGGTGACTATTAAAATAATAGTGAGCAAAACTGAATCTTGCTGTAAAAATACTATGGCTAAAGAATTAAAACAGTGGAAATGACAACACCCTGCCACTTTACCATTTTCCTAGCAGTTACATTAATGTCAGTCATAGTGCTTAACTGCATTTTCTGTGTCTGAAATACACCTAAATTGGATTTTGTGTGTGTGTGTGTGTGTGTGTGTGTGTGTGTGTGTGTGTGTGTGTGTGTGTGCAGCCGTCCAACTTTCCGACTTTGACGGGTAAATTGTGTAATGAGAACTTAATATTTTCAGTTAAAACTCCCCGTGACTGTCAGCTAGACACACGCTCAGTGTGACGTCCGCCTCTAAGAAGAAATGCATGGCAGATATCAGGTCCAAGCTGGTTCCCTTTGTGTCATATTCACTCTGAATTAATCACACACAAGAGTACCATTTTTCTTCTTCAGAGTCGTGTGTTGACCGTTAAAAAAAAAAAAAAAAAAAAAAAGTCCCCATGAGCGAGTGCTCCTCTCACGTGACACACCTCCTTGTCAGAATGGATTTGTCAGTTGAAAGGTCAATGTTTCATATTTTGTTATCACCGTGGGGGTGCTGGATGGAAATTCAACTCCTGGTGAAGTGTAACTTAAATAGAAATAACAGACATCTCAGTGAATCTAATTAGAGGAGATTTTGCGGCAGATATCAGAAAAAGTGCTGCAGGGTTGCTTCACTCTCTGCAGACCTGTGACAGACAATACCCCTGCTGGCAGGGGGTTTAACGCTCTTTACCTTCAAGTGTGTGAGGGAAGAAACAGATCTCCTCTGGCGGGCCTGAAAACATCCCACCTGTTTTTCACGGGATCAGTTTCCAGCCCGGTGACATATTTACCAGTCAGACATTTTGAAAAGGAAATCCTCCCTTCGGCCCTGAAAGTTGGAATCTAACTCCGCGTCGAGGGGCCCTCAGCGTGCACATTCAGGCCAGCGTCAGTGTACAAAATGACAGGAGCTTCACATAAAATAACAGAGACAGTAGCTGAGGCCAGAGGGTGGGCTGATGGAGACAAAAGACTGGAAAGTTTGAAATACAGGGGAGCATAGCCAGGAGGCCAGAAAACTGAGAAAGGATGAAGGAGAAACTCTCAAAAACAGAGACAGGAGCTACAGAAGGGGCGTCCCCGTATGGAGAGTGAGATTTGGAGGTTGTTTTGTTTTTTTTTCTTAAAAGAAGAGGTCACGTGTGCAAGAAATGGCGGTATGGTTCTCCAATCTGGAATAAAGATACTGGCAAATTTAAACAGAAAATAAAAAGTGTCCACTGTCCACATCTTTGGAAATATACACTCATCAACCCTCCAGATGTAGAAGTTATCTTACCTGGACAATTAGCATGAGCACTGTTTGCAGCTGGTTAGCATAGCTTAGCTTTTAGACCGGAAACAGGGTGAAATAACCAGCAAGACTGTCCAGAAGTAACCACCTTCACTATGCTCTTTTTTTTTTTAAATCTTTATATGTTCAACTACATTGGGTTTCCTGATTCAGCAGCACGGTGGTGCAGTGGTCAGCACTGTCGCCTCACAGCAAGAAGGTTCCGGGTTCGAGTCCCAGCTCCAGCACAGGATCTTTCTGTGTGGAGTCTGCATGTTCTCCCTGCTCCTGTGTGGGTTCTCTCTGGTACTCCAGCTTCCTCCCACAGTCCAAAGACATCAAGAGGGGACGAGGCTGATTGATACTCTAAATTGACCGTAGGTGTGGCTGGGAGAGCCAATGGTTGTCTGTCTATACATGTTGGCCCTGCGATGGACTGGTGACCTGTCCAGGGTGAACCCCGCCTCTCACCTGAAGGTTGCTGGGATAGGCTCCAGCCCCCAGAAAGTTAGAAAATTACTATTTGAAGTCACATTTAGTTAATGAAGTTACAACTTAGGGGAAGCAGCTGAACTTTGAGACACTTTGGGACTTTTTGTGGGTCTCCATGTCAGGGGAACAAGAATTCGTGACCTCAGATTTCTAAAAATCACGCAACCCTAAAACTACTGCTTCTGAACAACAAACAGATGGGAAAAAAAAAAATCCCAGAACTGAATGTTCACCTGAGATGACATCATCTGTCTGATACCTGTCTGAGTTCCCAGCTCTGGATGTCCCACCATTTCAAAATTCACTGATAATTTGGCTTTGTCATGTTTTCCCAAACATCTCTGATGAGGTGACATCAGGCGGACGCTGTGACTCACGACCCCGAGGTGAAGAACTGAATGAAGGCTAATTTTACCGCATGCAGTTTTTATTGTTTGACGTTTTCATAATGTGGGAAATAACACCGTCTGCAAAAGGTGAAATGAATCATGTTTACCTATAAAACTGATGATGTCACAAACCCTGTGAGAGATTAGATCCTGAACTGAAAGCAAAAGGACTTCAGAGTTTTTGTGAGACATTAATTGCAGTACCTGAACACCCATCTGCCAGTGTAAAGTCCAGGATTTGTTGGCTCCCACTTTGGGTCGGAAGTGGGCGCCAACAAATCCCGTAGACGTGGACTTTCCTGTTTTAACAGCAGTAACCTCCTTTGTTTCTGCGGTGACATTTCTTTTCAACATCTTACGTGACACAACCACTGCACAATGTGGTATTAGGAGGTTGTGGTCATTTCATGTGTTTTCTGATAGATGACCTTAGTATACATGAGCTCTTACACCTGCTTTCTGTCTAATGGCCAGCAGAGGGCGACAACAATGGCTTCAAAACGTAACTGGAATGCATTTATTGCTTCAGGAAACATTTTTCCAAATAAAGTTCTGCTCTCGATCACATTTCAGTGCATTCCTGAATACGGTTTTAAATCCTAGTCCCATTTTGTGTAAAATGATTACGAAGGGTTTCATTGTGATTTTTTTAGGTTGCCACCACTGTGACCTCGGTCTCCGCCCCTCAGTCCTCCCAAGCTGCCCTGGCTTGTGCAAGTACAGCCAACATGCCAAACACCATGCACCAGGTGGCTACATCCACTCTCTTATACAGTTTCTCCCACTCTTTTACTCCGATGTGGTTGTAAAATATCACCGCGAGAGTGTGTAAATGTTTGGCGCACCCTCCTCCTACTACCCGGGGTGATGGGTAGCCCTCCACCCAGCCTTCATATATTTCACCTGGGTGCCAGGCATCCTCTGCTGCTCCGCTGGGTTTTATTGGAGGTAATAAAATAAAGAAACCCTTTCGGAGCAGACCTTCAGCCCTGGCAGCTAAATACTGATTACAGCACAAGCCCCTGTAGTGCTAACAAACAATTAGAGGCCAGAGGAGGTTCACTTCACACCCGTCACTCAAATCAAAGTCTGCGTATGGGAGCACTTTGGGTTTTGGCCGAAAACTCCTGTAGTCGTTGAATAGTACTGCTCAAATAAATAAAAGCTAAGAGAGAAATCCGAGGCTTCTGAGAGGCGCCTTAAGAACTTTTCTTTAGATTTGTCCTTCGAGCAGCTTCACAAACCGCCCCCCCCCCCAAAAAAAAATTAACACAAAAATCAAACTGCTGTCCACAACTCTTATCTGGATAAAGAGTGAGGTATTGTTGCCTGATTACCGGGGTGTTGCTGCTGCTGCCGCTCAGCTTCCCTGCACCAATCCCCAGAGAACAATGTGAGGATGTGATTACTTTTGCTAATCTCGAGGTAAGCTGCCGTGCTTTGGCTCGTATTACGGATAGGAAAACCTTGATCTGCTACTGTTTGGCAAACAAATTAATCACAACCTGAATTTGATCATCACGTGATTTCTCCAAAGGATCCGATAGCTTAGAGTTGCTCAAAGGTGTTTTTTTTCCCCTTCAACAAAGAAGTCTCTGCTCTGGAGTTTCCTTCACATCACATTATCTTCAACATTTGCTCATCGTCATGGAACTGTAGATGTTCAGCACCCGAGAATGTTGAAATTGAACCTTTTGTTCATTATCACGAGTTTCGAATTATTAACACACACACAAAAAGACTTATCAGGCTTCTTCTGTTTCTTTCCTATCTGCTTCTCCGTTGTAACGCCGACACTGAAGTCCAGTAACCCCCCCCCCCTGTCTTTGTTTTTATGAATTCAAAACAAATTACTTTCTAAGTATTGTGACATCACTTTTAAATGTGATTTCAATTACAATTTCACACGTTTTCAGATGTTAGAACTGCATAAACTCAAATATTCGGACGGATTTTCTATTCACGGTAACCTTTCACTGCTGAGGCCTCACACGTTTGTGCTTGTCATTACCATTTCAATCGCATGAATGGAGGAATGGCTGAGCCACCTTTCAGTCAAGCCTGTCACGATCGAGACAATGTGGCCCCCTAGTGTTCAATTAATTCACTACACGCAGCCTGCTAAATTTATCTAAAGTCTGTACCAAACTCAGTTCAGTAGCTTAAATAAACCTTATATAATCTTGTACAATATCAGAAAATAGAGAATGAAGTACATCAGATTGAAGAAAAAAGTTGTGTTCTATCAAACATTCCCCTAAATTCTGCATTTGATATTTTATTATCTTAAAAAAAAAACGTAGTCCTTGAGGTCAGTGATTGTTTAGTGTGTATCAAGCTGTTAAATGCCTCACATATTTCTATATAGTAAGAAAATACGTCGGAACCGTGGTAAATAACGCATCTATGTTACACATTCTATCTAGTACAGTAGATGACGTACACCTCTGAAATACGCTTGTAAACAGAAGAAGAAGAAGCTGCAGTGACGTCATCAAAAGGAACATTATAGAGACCATTTAGAAGAGAGTTATCCTCGCTCATGGGCTTATCCCGTATTTTATTATTTCTCTAATTTCAATAAATAATCAAAACAAAATAAGAAAAGAGACAGGAAGTGTTCCGCCAGACGAAGCAACTTTTACATGCTGGACAGTTATCAAACCGGAAGTGGAGTGAAACATCTTCTATCGTAGAACATCTGGGCCGCGGCAAAAAAAAAATCTTTAAGTGGTGAGTTACACTCTTACAAATGAACACCAAATTACTTCCCTCTTAAAATTCTCTTCTTTTGTACGTTCAGTTAACGTTTTAAATAAGAAATTGGAATCTGGGTCAGTTGAGCAACGTCACTGGATGTGTATTTACATTCATTCGCTGCTAGCTTAGCCTGTTTTCAGACGATATCGGTGAACATCATGAAGCTAAGCTAATGATAATATTAACTCGCGTCTGATAACCAGCTGGACACGATAGTTATTAAAACCTGTCCTTTTATATTTTTCAGTATCAGGTCCAGTAAATCATTCATATGTGATCATTAAAGTATATTTTTATGTTGTCCAGGTTTTGACGGACATTTTCAATCATGGTAAGTAATAATTATTGATTCTAGTGATCGGTGGATGGGTGAGGCGTTTTCGTGCGTTAACGTTAGGTTCGATTCTTATCTCATAAATGTACTCGAATCGAAGTAGAATCTTTCCTCCTAAATGAGTTTGAGAACAGAAAGTAAAAGTAAAAATTTGCTTCAACCGAGACTTGCAAAATGGCATTTAACATAGCATCGGAAAATAACCCTTGTACACCTTAAACCCTCCCCTCTATTTCAAGCTTGTATACCCTCGACTACCACTCTGGTGTTGTTGTGAATGATGGCAAATTATAATTCAGCCATTACTGAAAGCTTAAAAGATACAAACTCCATGCTGCCTACAGTAAATGCATCATTCCTCTGAATACCTTCTTGTAGAGACGGATGGTGTCTTCAGGGGGAATGACACACGTGATCTCCGATGGTCCACCAGGAGCCGTCAGAGCCTCCGTTGCTCCTCAGCTCCTACCTAGACCCTGACCTCTAATGGAGGGATGAACATTATCAGGCTTCTTCTTTCACTCACCATGTTAACAAATGCTTCTTCTCCCTCACTTTGTGTTTTGATGGAACCCCCCCCCACCGCTCCAGACACTCCTAGAGGTGTCCTGCTGGGTCCTCATCCTAGCCTTCATATTGATCAGGGATGAATCACGATGCCAAAAAAAACAGAGATTTTACCTCTAACTTATTACCTGTCACCTCCTGATGTACAGTGACACAAAGACATCCCATGGTTTAGTCACCAAAGAGATGTTTTGGCAAGGGAGCCAAGTCCTCTGCCTTCCTGTCTATTGTGTAGTAATACCGTGTTTGTACACTGGGTGGCAGATGCATGCTGTTGGCGGCATTAATGCAGGAGGAGCACCAGTGTTCTTCCTGGATTGAAAATACCTTTTTTAAATCTTAGAGAGCAACAAATGAAGCAGCAGAAAATGAAGTCTTGAGATGATAAAGTGGTTTGCACAGCCCGTCACTGCAGCACCTGAGTAACTTGCTGGAAAACCAGGAACTAATAAATGAAAGTAGCACTGCATCCACTTTTTATATCGGCACTAACTTATGACACCAAGATTTCACAGAATCCTGAGTCAGCACATAAGTGTTCAGCTCTGTGACTGTATTTTGAAGTTTGATCACTCCTTGATAGGCTTCCTGTTTCTTTCTAGTCCCGTCGATATGATTCTCGGACAACCATCTTCTCACCAGAGGGTAAGAGTTATTGAAGTGTTCTTTATTAAGGAACTTGTATTTTTCTGCTTTTTGCGCTAATTTATTGCAGAGAATACGATTTGGCCTTCTGTAAACAAGGAGCTCATAGATTTTGTGCATTGTTGTTGATGTGTCGGACTCTCCGTTCTGACATCACCGTGTGTCACGTGCAGGCCGTCTGTATCAGGTTGAATACGCCATGGAGGCCATCGGCCACGCCGGCACCTGTCTGGGGATTTTAGCCAACGATGGAGTTCTGCTGGCCGCTGAAAGGAGGAACATTCACAAGCTGCTGGATGAAGTGTTTTTCTCTGAGAAAATCTACAAGCTCAACGAGTGAGTTACTAACTGGAGGTGGATTACTGTCGTGTCTGATTAAAAAAAACAACAGCAAAACAAAACACCACCACCAAAACAAACAAATACACAGTAAATGAATAACTGAATGAGCACCTGCTATCTTGCAGAGACATGGCGTGCAGTGTCGCAGGAATCACCTCAGATGCCAACGTTCTGACCAATGAGCTGAGGCTTATAGCCCAGAGGTGAGCTCCAGCACTGAAGCCAGGCAGGATCAGCCTTCTCAACACCTGCTGGGAAGAAACCTGACCATGGACATGGTGTTTTGTGCTGTTATTCCAGGTACCTGCTGCAGTATCAGGAGCCAATCCCCTGCGAGCAGCTGGTCACGGCCTTGTGTGATATCAAACAGGCCTACACCCAGTTTGGAGGTAGATCGAGCAGCATTGTGCTATCAGTTAATATCATGCAGACGTGGAGGTTGTTTGCTTCACTCTGAAACACAGACGGGAATGGTTGAACTCCTTGTTGCCTCGTGGGGCCTCCTGAGAGGTGCTGACAAAGCTCCTCCACCTCCCTAATACACCAGGTTTTGGCCTCTAATTACAGCTGTAAGCACCAGACGGGATTCAGTGTCTGTCCGTGATTGTTGTGCGTCTTGTGCATGCAGGAAAGCGTCCCTTTGGCGTGTCGCTGCTCTACATGGGCTGGGATAAACACTATGGCTTCCAGCTGTACCAGAGTGATCCCAGTGGAAACTACGGCGGCTGGAAGGCCACGTGCATCGGAAACAACAGTGCTGTAAGTCTCACAGGACCTCTGCAAAACTCCGATGAGGAGTTGAGGCATCCACTGAATTTTCAGTTCTTCAGTAATTAAGCTGCTATTCCAGATAATGCCTCTGGGGGGTGGGGTGGGGGGTAGCTAATGTAGAATTTTATGAATTTGTTGAAAAAGCATTGGCATCGATGTGTTAAATCCTTGTTCAGATCATTCACTTTATAGCCCAGTAAGCTTGTGGAAGTGTGCTGCAGTTTATTATAGATGGCGGTGATCTGCCCCCCGAGTGCGGACTCTTGGGATCCGGCTTATTGTGTGAGTCCTGATTCACGGAGGCTTTGTTAATCTCACCCAGCATTGTCTGAACACTCACCAGCCAGTGGTGTAACATGAGTGGAGGCACGTTTAGTGTGAGGAAACTCACACCTGAACCTGATGTTGGGCCGTTCTAACCTTCTCAGGTGGAAACGTGAGGCATCGATGCGGCTGTGTGAGTGATGTGAGTTTTCTCCGTCTCTCTCCCTCTCTCTGCCGTCAAGGCGGCGGTGTCCATGCTGAAGCAGGATTACAAGGAGGGAGGGATGGCGCTGTCCTCAGCCCTCGCCCTCGCCATCAAAGTACTCAACAAAACCATGGATGTCAGCAAGCTGTCTGCAGAGAAAGGTGCCTTTACATGTACAGGTTTAAACTGATATTCACATCTTCAAAAAGGCAAACATACCGGTGGCTTTGCCTGTGCACTCTGTGTCTTTAATAATACATCCTTCTCTGAAAAAAAATCAGCTTTTTTGAGCGGCGCCTGGTGCCTCTGTGTTTGTGTTTGCTTCAGTGGAGATCGCCACCTTGACCCGTGAGAACGGGAAGACCTGCATCAAGGTGCTGAAGCTGAAGGAAGTAGAGGAACTGATCAAGAAGCATGAAGCTGAAGAGGCCAAAGCTGAGAAAGACAAGAAAGAGAAGGAGCAGAAAGAGAAGGACAAGTAGTGCTGACTGGTGGTGTGTGTGTGTGTGTGTGTGTGTGTGTGTGTGTGTGTGTGTGTGTGTGTGTGTGTGTGTGTGTGTGTGTGAGAGAGAGAAGAGAATAAATGTGAGTGTGTTGGTGTGTATGTACAAATTTCTTAAAATAAATCTAAAGGGTAACGTGATGTGTCTTATTCTGTTGTCTCACATTCACGCACTCACGCTCCACATCAGAGGTGGGACATGTAAACGGCTCAAGCTCTTGTGCTTTGTACTGATGTCAGGTCAGCCCCCTGACTACCTTCAGTACAGATGACGAGGCGTAACAGTGGCGTGATACTGACTGGGACAGGCTGTGGAGAAGACGACTCGGCTTTTCACTTGAGTCATGCATAATCTCAAGAGATTATGGTCTGCTTGGTCGGGTTGGTATTTTATACACAGCTCAGATTTAGAAAATTAAGACCCCATTCAGAGTAAATTGCATGGTAAAGGTTATGCTTTAGGGTGTGGCTACCTCATGATTGATCATTATTACCATGGTAACCTGCCTGTGCCCCAGTCTGAGCCACCATCGCTCCTCTTCAGCTCTGGATTCCCTTAAATCTCCCCCTGGTGGTCGTGGTTTGCCGGACATAGCAGCTCATGTCCAGAATACCGAATAGATAATTGTTTTGGTTCAATTAAAATGTAAACTTGGACTCATCTGGGCAGTTTATCTCTAAGTCTTGGTATGAAACACTGTTTTAAACTAACACACACATAATATTAGATTTGATCCGTGTAAAGTCTGAAGGTACATCATCTACAATTTGTACGCGGAGATCCTTTGATGCGAGGTATATTTATAGTTTTTATCAGTCTACTTGAAAGGTCCAAGTTGATGCTTGTATGACTGACAGTGATTTCTAGTTTAAATCACTTTGGGATTAGAGTTTGATGCGTTTGCTCCGTCTGTTCAAGGAGGAGCAGATGGTCTTTGTGTATCCTGCATGAATTGTGTAATAGATACTTTAAAGTGTTATGAAATCAGAGATTAATGATAAATGTATTCATGTGTGTGTGTGTGTGTGTGTGTGTGTGTGTGTATGTATATATATATAGAGAGAGAGAGACTCAGTGTTTCCAGTCTTAGTTCACTTGGTCTTCAAATTAAGTGTTTAAAGCTCCGTGTAGAACAGCAATTAAAGGAACTTTAGTCCATCTCCCACAATGGGCCTCGTTCAATAGCGCCTATGTGTCCTTTTGTGTAGGATTTCTTTAACCCCTAAATTCAGTCTTACAGGCAGGAAGCGAAGCCTGGTGGCCAGTTGCAACTCCTTCCCTCTGACATTTATTGTGCACCTCTTGTAAATGTCATTCACCGAGGCTTGCAAAGACTGTCATGGTTAGGAGAGGGTCTTTGCTTCCTGTCTGTAAGAACAATTCAGGGTTAAAAAGTCCTCAATTTTGTAAGAACACTTAAAGAATGAGGCTCAATGTTTGGATAGAGAAACTGGACATCTCAACTTTTACACCTCTGGGCAAACCACCAAATATTATTAATACCACCATGTTGTTTAAAGATACGATCCAAAGCTCCTAGAGGGCAACTAAATGGAACCTCCTGCTGTCCACAGTGTCAAGAATAAAGAATAATTGATTAAAAAACTTCTTTTAAAACAAAAGTGGTAATTTTTAGAACCGAGACACGATGGCAACCAAAATAAGGCGGATACTGTAAATAGAGGAGGTAGATTTGCAGGTTTTCAAACAGACAGAAGAGTATGGGTGCTTTTTTGTTTCGAGCTGACTCAGGAGCTAATCTCCAAACAGCTCACCAAACGCTGCAACGTCCCCAGTCAGTGGAGCTAAAGATCTATTTTGAGCTGTCAGGCCAGGACGCTCTCAGCTGAGCTAAATCAGCCTCTCTAATGCTGCAGCCTGCTTTTAAACCTTTGTTCTTCCCTCCTGCAGGAGGGAGCGAGAGAGAGAGAGAGAGAGAGAGAGAGAGAGAGAGAGGATTAATCTCATTCTGAGAAACTGCATCATTCAGTATCGTGTCATTAACAAAAGAAGCCAATTACTAAACAAGCCTCTAAATAACCAGACTGACTGGGAAATTCTGAATGATCAGGAAATGAATCTGATTTCATTTAAACTAATGGGTAGGATCAAAAGAATAATATATATATATATATATATATATATATATTTAAAGGTATATATATATTTAAAGGATTCTGAAGTCAGATTATATCACATAATCCAGTTTTGGTTCCAGATCAAACACACTTTATGTGTTCAAACATTTCTAGTTTGATTGACATACCTTTGATCTGAAAAATCCAGATTATCCTGATCCCAGCAGAGGGATTCAGGGTGGAGGGAAATGCAATAAGATTCCAAAATTGGTCAAACAATACAACATTTGTGTGATGGAGTGTGATCCATCCACAATTCATCCCAGTTTGGCCATGGCAGTGGCATCACGTGCACATTCAACTTCAACACAAATGAAGATATATTGGAAACTTGATAATTTACCCTTTTGTGATTTAAAATGTGTCTTTGAATTATCAAAGGCATGGATTTAGGGAACTTAATGACCCCTGTTAATTAAAAAGATGTAAATTAAATGTTTTTTTTTATCGTAGCTGAAAGCCGGAGGTCAGAAGCATAACGATTTTGACTCGTCCGTCAGCTCATCCATCAAACGAATTTTTGTGATTAGGCACACACGTCCACTGGATTGGCTGACAGCGGTGGTCAAAGGTCAAGGTCACCTCACATTTCAGGAACATGTTGAGGAAACCTCTTCAAATACAGTACAAATTGTCTACTGGGATTAAAGGATGATCTGAAGAAAAACTTGGAGGTCAAAGGTCAGGATCAAACTGCTTTAGGTGATATTTCTTGTTCACTCTGGACAAAACTAATCCAGATTAAAATCTTTAGAAAATGTTCACTTTTGTTGGGTCTTTGCAAGTTGATGTTTCATCCAGAACAACTGCACTCAAGTCAGCCACTCAAGCTGTGTCACTAATCCTTCAGACTCAAAGTCAAGAGGCACATCGTCCTCTCCTGACCTTAATCTCACACGGATTTTACATAAACTTGCCTGGGATTGAGGTGGATGGATTGTTACCGCATCGAAAAGGCATTTCCCAGAAATTGCCTTTACATGGACTTGTACCTCGGTTATCAGCATCCAGTTAGTGGAATTAAACCAGCCAGTCAGAAGCTAATCTCCTCGACACGGACTTGGTTTTTATATCTGCTGAAGGAACCCCGCTGCAGATCAACTGCTTCAATAAAAATAGACCGTTACCAAAGAGGAGCATCACATCAGGTCCATAGCAGGATGGGTGTTATAACCTCGGCTCACTGCTGGAGAGTGTTGCTTTCTTGAGAAGTCAGAGTTTTTAGTTTCAACGTGATGATTAATGAACACACAAGCAAACAGAAAATATAAGAGAATCATCTTTATTGTCCCCCCCCACCCCAAGAAAAATATTCATCCAGAGTATACAAGTGTGGATTGTCATTAAGTCGTTGCTAACTATGTCACCAAGAACAAAAAAATAAATACCTAAACTATCACAATAAACCATAGAGAAATATACATACATAAAAATATACCTCTGAGAAAATTAATATATTGATAGCTAACAGCTTAAAGTCAAGGCTCAATCAGTAGCAATGAAGACTGAACACATGCAGAAGAAGAGCCCCCCCTCCCCCCGAGCCGACATGGAACCCTGGTGTTTGAGGCAGGAGGTATGGCTGACGTGGGGAATGTATTGCTTTAAATACCATACTGGGTTTGGATGATCAAATCAGGGCGACTCCAGACAACAGTAGACTGGATTCTTTGGCGTTTTGTTGAATGTCATTAAAAAAAACAAAAAAAACAACTCACAAATCTGATAAAGGAAATTATCTAAATTGCATATAATTCCCCTTCCATGAGGTCCTTTTCTGCGCGGGGTGAACTGTGGAAGGTGGACACATCCTTCAGTAAGACTCAAGAGTGACAAATGTTAAAATTGCACTCTCCTCTTCAGGCACTAAAAGCCCCGGTTCAATCGGTGCAGGGTGGCCGGTGAGTTTGTGTCTCTCGTGTAATACGACGATACTGCGGTCACACAACGAAGCATCTGGTTTGTGTCCCCCGGGCGCGGACACAGAGCTCAGCCGAGTGTTTGACTCCCTGACCAGGGCTTGACGTTGAGACGTTCAAACATTTGATATTCTTGATTAATAAAAGCATTTTAATTTCTCAGTGTCTTCGACTTTTTCGTTGTTTTTTTTTAAATGACAATTATTCCATCCAACGCTAAAATAAAAGTCTTGCAAAGTAAATTTGTAAGGGTTGCCAAAGTACAGCGTTAATTTTGATTATTATACAAAAGATTGACATGCAAGAATTTAATTAACTGATTCACACTTGGCAAAATCAATGTCAGTCAAAACTGATCTACAATCAAATTGAATCATAAGAAATTAATTCATTATATTCATTTTTGAAATCCATTGATAGCCTTTATGTTTGTCTAATATTTAGACAAGTTATAAGGGCTGTAAATATTTAAATCATTCCTAGCAAACACAACATTTTTTTTGCTTGATTTTGAAAAAAAAAAAATCTCAAGTGGTTTTTGCCTCATAACGAGTAAAATAATCTCTCGGCGACGTGAGAAAACGTTGAATAAAGAGGACATTGTCTTTGAGTCAGATGCTACTGAACACAATTCTGGCATTTATTAAGTTTAGTGGGATTTTTCTCTTTTTTGGGCAATAAAATTGGACAAATGTACTTGGCAGGAGTTGATAAGGATCACCTCCATGAAGAACACATGCTGCTGCTCAAGTATTTTCAGAGTCCCGTTTCTTTAGGCGTTCCTCTGCTCAACAGTTAAGACTTACAACTTTATTTCTTAAATTCGATAATGGTAGGTGTATTTTACAAAACACTTTTGAGCACACGTGAATAGATGCTGATCTGCGTGACTATGATGTGGTGGTCACACACCAGGCTCAAACTGAAGACAAAAATGGACCGAATTCAAACATTTTAATGCAAAGCTCCATTTACAACCTCGCCGTTTTAACCAACCGCTAATCATCATTATGCGTCTGTGCGACATGAAAAGTAAAAGCCATCCGCTTCAGCTCATCAATCGCTGTCGGCTTGATAGATAGGAGACGGCGTCAATCACTCACTCACACACACACACACACACACACACACACACACACACACCCCCCTTCTTAGCTTTGACTGCAGCTACATTGCTGTGTGATTATGGAGTAGCTGAGCGTGAGCGAAGTGCCGTGGAATGATGTCTTTGACCTACAACAGGAAGAACAGTTTCCTCCATGTTAAATGTAACTGTTCAGGCTTTCACCCGTTTACATTATTTAGCATAACAACGTTGTATCGACTCCTCTTTATAACCCAACCAACACAGCGTGCACGGTGTACACAGCACGCCAACACAAAGTTTCTTCTCTTATAAAAAGCTGTCAGGAGAGATATGCCATGTTAATTTCTCCTCGATGTCAAACAGTCTTATTGATGACACACAAAGCAGGAAAATAAAAAATGCCAAGATGTGAGTGATGACTTCGTTCAACTCATGTTTCTCCCATCTGCATTCATCCTTGGGGAACAAAAGGAGTGGAGTCATGTGGAAATCCCACCACCTCCCCTCCTCAGTTCTAAATAGAAAAAGGTGATTCCTGCCAGTCAGCAGTGAGGAATTTCTAAAGGGTGAGGAGGGGGTTGATTCAGGGCAGCGGAGTAGAGAGTATGGGGAGGGCGGGAGAGGGTGAGTCAGGAGACAGTGGCAGTTACTCCTCATCTGAGCTGCTGTTGTCCAGAGAGTAAACCATGAAGGCCAGGTCCGGCCGGGCTGGTATCGAGGGGGTCCCTGGCTTTACCATCTCAAAGCCCATGTAGTGGAACGTCTTGATGATGGACACTGACGAGGAAATGAGAGCTTTCAGTGATGCAGCTACAGCAGACACACAACATCGTCTGTACGTCAAAGATCAGGAGTTCTTACATCGATCCTCTCTGCCTTTATGGAACCACAGGAAGACGTAGTTAACTTTGAGCTTTTCTTCAGCAAACTCCAGCAGAGCAGTCAGCCTGAGGACCCATGGAGAGACAGAGACAGTGAACGAGTGAGGGGGAGTGGCCATGACGCACTTCTCATCTTTACATAAGCGCTGCATCTTTACATAATAATGCAGTGGCAGCTGCAGTGCTGGACTGGCTGCGTGCCCACAGCAGGCAAGGTTGCACTGTCCGGGCATCAATTACAGCTGAAAAGAAGAACTTCATAGTTCCCCTTTCAAGGTGCCACATCCAGAGACACGCATGTAAAATTTGGACACGTGTGTAACGTCAAAACCTCCTACAGGACTGTGGTGCAATCAATGACCTGAGCAGAGTTCATATGTAGATGTTTACCGGTGACATTTCCAGAGCTGCTTCTTGCTTTAGAGGCAAATTTTCATCAACAAGCTTTTCTACATGTAAACACACACCAAAAAAAAGACCACAGCATGTTTAGCTGAGATTGATGACCTGCTACGTGGTTTCATGCAGAATAACCCTTCATGCAAAGTAATGACCTATAGATTTCTCAGTCAATACTAACTGAACCATAAGTACTCAAATACAGAGGTTCCCAAACTGGGAGTCAAGGCCCCCTAAGGGGTCATCGGATTTCCAGAACAAACAGAATACAGTATATTTTCAAATTCTGTGACTTTTGCAGGGTTCTATAACTCAACTCAAATCTTCCAGGAGAACTTTCAAATAAAAAGCCATCCAGAAGCAAGATGGCTTTCTCTCCAAATGCTTTAAAGATCCTCATGCAGTTGTGTGTTTTTTTTTGTGTTTCAAGAACATCATCAGTCATTCCTGCTTACCCCTCTTTGCTTCCATCCACCAGCGGCCCAGCAGGAATCTCCAGGAAGAGGCTGTCTTCAGATAGAGCCGTATTCCAGAAGGCCGAGCGGCGCTCGCTCAGCTGATAGTGGAAGTGGAGAAGAGAGTGGTTTCCATTGACTGAAGCAGCCTGTGTCACCGTTAACTTGTCATCCTGGAGTCGTAAAGCAAACGAAGAAGTTCAAGTTTTCATTCACTTGTGTCTGGTCACACTAGAAAACTGTGTTTCCTTCAACACAGAGGCAGCTCCTGAGAGGAAGTGAGGGAAGGAGTTTCATCTGGTGAGTGTAATGAGGAAGTGGTTGCTGCCACTTCGTGAAGCAGCTCTTTAATATCGGGTCTGAGTGTAGATTCTGCGCCTGCCTGCCAAACACTACTCGTGTCAAACAGTGCTTTAAAATGTGACGACACAGAATTTGAGGGGAACAGAGTCTCACACTGTATCCATGTGCTTCCATTACAGCTTGATAACATTGTGTGAGCGTCAAGCCAGCTGTTCACTGACTTCATTAGGTCTCATAAAGTTTTTAATGATTGATATGAGCATTGCTGAATGAAGCATTACAGAAAAATGTCATCAGGTTGAAATTCTGACTTCAGAGTTGTCATGAACGCGGCGTACGTTCCTCACCTGTAGACAAAGTCAGGCTCTCTATTTCCAAAGTATGTTTATAGAAAATTTTAGACAATTCTGTGGGACAAAACATCCGTTTCACATTCAAGCTTTGCAGGTTGGTATCAAGTTGAGTTTTAGGTTCATATTTTGCCAAGAGTTGCAGATGCAGAACTCGACTCATTAACAGATCAAATGTGTGTGGTAACTGAGACACCACACGTTCAAATTTAAGACTTTAAGATCTAAATACCTTAAAGGTCATCACATTAACATGTTTTATGGACCTGGAGACACCCTGAGAGTTATACTGTGTTTAAAATTTAAAAACAAAACAAACAAAAAAAGCAATTTCAATAATGCATGACTGACTTCAAGCTTCAAATCTGATTTTAAATGTTAATGTTAGTAAATGTTAGAGAGGGGTTTTTGCTAGGGATGCACAGATGAGGACATTAATATGGTGGTTGTGACGGCTCTGTCTGATCCTAAATCTCTAATCTCCCAGGGGACAGCCGGTCACATGTCTGGGGTGCAACACAACGCACCAACACACAAAACACTTCATATTTAGGAGAAAATGCTTATATTTGGTGTTTTAGTTTTTGATGCTGTGCAAAGTATGTGAGATTTTGAAGAAGAAGCCAGGTGAATTAAATAATTTGGTTGTTGAATTCACCAGTTTGATAATGAGGAGACAGATTAAAGGCTTTTTTTTCAACAAGAATTTATTAGCAGGGTGTTCCTGTACTCAGTGAGTCAGAAGGGTCCCGGGGGAATGGAGCACTTAGCACAGTTATTAACTAAAGTGCTTACAGTCAATGAGGACAACACGGGTGCAATTTAGACCCCATCAGCGCTTGTACAGCACTTATCTGGGACATACAAGTTAAATTTAGGACGGTTCAAATTATAATGAAACGTGCGACCTGGTGTAAATGCTGTATTATCAGGAGTGAGTCCCAGGATACCACCGGCTTGTTTTCATTGGCTTTTACTTTTTTTTCACGGTGATAGACACGACACCAAGATTTGATTTAAGACTCACCTTGTGTAGTAGCACACTGAGAGTGTGATCCCTGACCGTCCCTCGCCCACCCGGGATCTTCAGCTGTGGGTGAGGGGCATCAGGAGCACCACAGAGGCCCCGGAGCCTGAGGGATGGAGCTGGGCAGCAGGGACCCCGCTAACCAGGAACTGCAGAGAGAAAGAGGAAGTTGGTGTGTTATCCCACCACGGAAGCTCATGATCGCTTTCATGCCCATTGAGAGGAGAAGAAACTAGTTCTGGAAACAGATTAAAAATGTCCCAGGCTTTTAACACAACATTATCATATTGTTTGGTCTCAGAATCTGTTTAACTCTTCAGTTTAACATGGAACTATTATGTCCACAGACTGCTTCAAAATTGTGAGTTTGCCATCGGGTGCTGAGCAGAAGTGCTTTTACTGGTAGTTTGGTTTGAAAACAGCAACCTGCAGAAGCTGGAAGTTAAACTATGAAAGTAATACAAACTAGCTTGTTTCAGATGAACAGCGAAAACAATCGGATTACTCCAAAACGCCACGGTCAGCCGAGGAAGTCAGTGATAATCCCCACGAGTCACTAGAGATGGGCGATGTAGATTTTAAACTCTAGATGCACTGAAATATCGACTGTGAATGGTATTGGTTGGTACTAGCCTAGTTCAGATCAGGTTAAACTGTGTTCACTTAAATGCACGAGCCTGACTGTGTGGTCTTTAAGCGTGGGCCTGCTTTGAACTTGGGCACCGCAGCAAAACAGTGGGGCAAAAATGTCTACAGCAGCGTGATCCTGACAATACAAAAGTCTTCTCATGGGGAGGACTTGTAACAATAACCGACTTGTGATATAAGGATACCCTATTTTGATTTATTACTAAAATTATAGCTGCTTTAACTAGAGTGAACTGAAAGACTTGAGTGCTAATGTCGGTCTGATGTAAACTTCTCAAGACTGTTGCCTCACACGCTCAGAGGCCCCAGGGTGAACATATTTGCTCCTGTCGCAGTAACGAGCAGGAGGCACCTGTGGCAACACGTCCCACCTCCACGCGATGAGTTAACGTGTTCAAACTGTTGGTGTTCCAAGTATCAGTTGAAAACAAGGTGAAGTTGGAACAAAATGTCCACACTACCCTTTGAGTCTATTCCTCCAACAATAGTTGCTCCAACTGCGGTTGAGTTTCTAATACAGCTCAACTGCACAACTGTGGCCTTGAATCAGAAACCCTGTGATCAAGGAGGACAGGTTGGGTTGGCTATTTTTAGATTCTGGTGCATTTCTAAAAAGCCTGCGGCTGCAAGTCAAACAGATTGCAATCATTATGCACAAACAAAGAACAACAAGCATGTGATATGGAGTTCTGCAATTTACAGGCTGACTCCCCTGAGAAACCTTCTCAGGCTATTTGTTTATCACCAGCCAGCCACACAGCCTATGATTTATCATTCAGACAGTTGGCAGGTTATGCATGTGGTGGAGGGCATGTATCATAAACAAGCGCGTGATCTGTAAACACCTCCGCAAATAGCTCGCCAGGCTGCCGGGATCACGCATCTTAAGCGTTTTGAGTTACGGTCATGTTGCAGACGTGACGGCAGCCAGCCAATGCTGCCAGACAGAAAGATGAGGTCTCATTCTGTCCAATGCTGGCCTATCAGGTGACCACATTCGCTCCCTGCCCACCTAGTTTGTCCCTAAAACATTCCTGCACAGTTACTGAAACATTTACACATGACATTTAAGGAGTCTTTCACTGTTGCACTGCAACAGGTTGACAGGCCTGTTCTCAGGTGAATTATCAGAAACATGCAGCAGGGGAACACTGGCTGGGCTTATCCGTTTTCCATGAGCAGGAGCAGCTGTACCATACAGGTAACCCCGGTTACCTGATCAGCATAGCGACGAGCCAAGAGGGTGAGCAATGGAAAATAAAAGCTTATTATACCTGGCCTGTTGACTTTGTAGCAGAAACTGCACACACCCTTTTTCTTCATCTCAATACATAAACATGGAGGAAAAATATGACCTGCTGTCTATTTGCTTTCTCTGTAAATTTGTTTCACTACTTTCTTAGTTATCTTTCTGTACAACATCCTTAACCAAAACTAGCAAATGTGCAACTCTCCAGGGTTAAACAGATACTCATCGATATTGACACTGGCTAAAAAAAGGAAAGAAGAAAGTTCACAATCACTACAATAACTGTGCAGTACAGTAGTGTAGGGCAGTGGATTTTAAGTCTCCTCCTCTAAAATGAAGCCTTGAATAAGGCCACGCGGTTTCAGTACTTAGAGTTTGGTTTCTGGATGCCTACATGGGATCATAAGAATGTTAGTTGCTTGTCACTGGGATCAGACAGTCAACTATTTCACCAGCTTAGCCTAATGTTGCTGTTTTATACAACTTCTGAGTTCACCAAATACATGAAGACGGTCTGTCCTGAGACATTTATTAGTTTCAGACTCTTGGAAAGTTGAAAAAACAAACAAACAGTACAATGTCTTGAGAACTCTTTATCGCTTTAACTAATGACAAATATTCTTTGAATTTGTCGGGAATCCCCCAACTCACCCACCCAGGTGAAGGGTATTCTGGTGGTGGGGTTATTAGGGAACTTCACTAACCGTTAACACCCTGCTCATCTATAAGTGAAAATATGCAGTCACTACAGAGAGAGCAGTCGCAGTTATCACCTCAAAAAGTCCACCTGAACTGTCACTTCAAAAAGTGTGGAAGTCAGTTGCAGCTAAGTCTTTGTTCTTCAATGCAACAGGAGAGAAAATGACCAGAAAGTTTGATCAGATGGAGGGAGAGATAAGCGTTCTGGCAAAGATGTCAAAACCTTCTTTCCTTTTTCCATCTTGCCTCTCAGAGACCGATAGGAGAGCCTGTTCTGGATGGAAATGCCAGCTTGTTTTGAAAGGCAACACTCTCATCCTGACATTTCAGCCAAACGCCAAACAACCGCCCACCACCACCCCACCCTGTGATGCCACTCCTGCTGGAGAGCTGCAGCATTTAACCCCACCCAATAGGTCATGAGTTTACCCTAAATGCAGAATATAGGTCAGGTTTTTAAAGAAGGTCAAAGCTGCATTCATATGGCAGCGAAGATTTAAACATCTTTTTGAGTCAGTGAGATTCAAGGAGGCCAAATGTGTCATCACCTGATACTGCCAGAGGGGGCGAGTACATGTGTGAATGTGCATTAGGGAGCACTTCCACTGCCATTTTTCTTTCCTGGGCTGGGAGATGTTTGGAGAAGTGCTTCAGGTGAATTGTTTGAGGGGATGAGTTGGCTGGCTGCTGAGGCAGAGTGCGAAAGTCAGCCAAGAGACACACAACTCGACCAAAACAGGAAGTGCTCTGGAAGATCCTGAAGAAGAACGGAACACCGCAAACCAGCTTCTGAGACCCTAATTACCACTGTAGGGATAAAAAATAATTTAACTTTAATCCTGAAATGTCAACATCAACAAGCAAATTAAAAAAAAAAACCTGAAAATGTAGGACACTGGAAGCATAAACAAGTCTGCAGGCATGTAAGCAGGAGAGTCCTGGCCTCCCCTCTGACCCAACGTTTGGCTGAGCTGCAGGTCGAAAAGATGTTGACACAGAAACAGGAAAGGCGCACGTGCTCTGAAACCTTAGTGATGACTGTCAAAACATGGTTCCCTGACCTCTGAACCCAAACCACAGCTGTAAAAGGCTGATCAGATACTCTAGTTTTCATGAGTCAGCATTTATTCAGGATACTGAAGTCCAACCAATCACAGATGCAGAAATACAGACGAGAAACTGCGGTTAAGAGACAACGTGAAGTTTTAGGGCTTTCCTGGATTCTACACCAAGAAGCAATGCAATGCAAAATATCCCATTCAACACATCTTGATTTTTGTTTGGAGTCTTTCAGTAATTCAGCAAAAATGCAAAATATTTCCTGTTCCCTGTTCCTCACACGTGAGGACCTGCTGCTCCCCTCTCTTTCAGATTGTTTGGACTGTTACTGTATTTAAAAAAAAATAAAAGTATGGCATCATCTAAAAACAGGGTTTTTCCCATTACTACCTCCACCAAGGGGGTGTTTCAAGTGCCGTTTGTCGAACTGTTGGCAGAATTATGCCAAAACTATATGGCTTTTTATGTGTGGCTTAAACACGGCTATTTCCAGTTGCTCTACAGAGCATGCACAGACACTGATTCAGGCATGTTTACAATGTCAATGAAGCCCCTTGTGATGCGATAAAGGGCATCAAATATGACCAGCTCAAAGAATCACAAGACTAAAGAGAAAGCCAGCACCCATCAAAGTGACTGTTTTTTTACAGTCAGCACAAGTATTGGAAAGGTTTTTCACAATATGGCCCCTTTCAACATGGTGAAAAAGGACTTTTGTTACCTCGGGGTTAGCTGAGGTCTTTAGTCTCCATGTAACAGTCTATCAACCTGATTACTAACATCAGAGGTATGCACGCTCCAAATGCCCTCAAGTTAAAACTTATTTTCAGTGTCTGCAGCTCTTAACACCCAGCGTCTTTCATCCAAGCACACAGTTCATGTTTTGAATTTTACATTTCAGGCAGCAACAGGAACTTTTTTGGACTAAACTGGTTAGTTATAGGCTTGTGCGGTATTGGCAACAGACACTTCATGAATAGCGACAAAAACCTTGTTTGATAAACTGTGAGATAGTTTCATTTGCGCAAGCGATGCCCCCAAGCATGGTCCCTCCCTGCCTCATTAACAGCCCGTCATGGACAAAATAAAAGTTTATGAGCCGAAAATCCCAGTAAACAAGCCTCGCAGACGAGTGACAGTAATAACAGGGTGGCGTAAAACCGCAGCTATGACTGATTAGCACCAAAAATACAGAAGACTGGGTAACAACTCTGAAGAAAATATTCTTACTTTGTGTAATTACTGTAAGATGTTGTAAAATAGAAGTCAGAAACCATACCAATACAGCAACTGTAAAAACATTCCTCACACAGACGTTAGCCCCACCCAGAATACTGGTTTAGTGGAGTTTGTTGAAGCCAACAACCTCCTTGTTTTAGTTCACCTCAGGCTTTGTCAGTGCATGACAACAATCCTTTGCCAAAAACTAATACCACATGGCACCAAAGTAAAGTGGCCGTCCCCAAAGACAAAACGACATCAGAATTCATTCTCATAATAACAGTAATACTCTATTTCTCAGCAAACATGTCTACAGCTTGTTGTGAAACCTACATGTGAAACAGTGGGCGTGTCTGGCCCTCAACCATCTGTGTTGGCATTTAGTGAGTGAGACACCATTTTAAATTCCATATTTCAGTCTGCAGGGCTGCTTGCATCAAAACATTTGGAGCGAATGAAACTTGGAAGGGGGGGGGGGTTAGTTTTAAAATAAGCAAGCTTTTCCTATGTGTTCCTACAGGGGTATTATGCCAAAAAGAGAAAACTGTAGTATGTCTCATAATGCTCATTATGTGAGTACCCGCTCCTACTCATCCTTTGGCTGGATCTCATTCCACTCACCTAAAATAGGCAAGAACTAACAATGAGAGGCAGAGCTAGCATTGATGCTATCAGTTGTCAGCAATAGGCATTGATGTGAGCAATGCTTGCATTGACAGTGGTGGTGCTAGTGAGCTAGAGTCAACGCAGAATCCATTGTGCCTGAAATGATGTGCATCATGTCTAGTTTTCTGATGAAATATGGGATGCTTCTGAGACCTGATAAAGAGTAAAAACTGATAATAATATGATCGTATCTTTACATAATACCCTTACAAACACAGCAAAATGTAACATCTTATGGGAAGTGGGGCCATTGTGGGGGTAGAGGGGGCACACAGCAGGAGGGTGCTGCAGGGAGGACTTCTTATCCATTGGCAGTTTTTACGAGTTACAGGAAGGCCGTTTAAGAACAGAACAAATACTGTATCTTGGTCGCCTCCTTAGTGGAGGTATGTGCTCTCATATCTACATGTTCCTTCAAAAGAATTGACTTTTCTACACTTATTCAATCCAGGTCATACTGTTCCTTAGATGATTATACTTGCTGACTTAAGGGATTTATAACTTTTCCTCTCTACCAAGAAGTTGCCGCTTGTAGTTTTCTACGAAGTAACTTTAAAAACGATAGTGCTCCTTGCCTTTCTTTTCGTCAGGTCTGTCGGCTGAGTCGACCGTCTTCTGACTGAATAATTGCAAAACAGATGCACAAAAAGCACACAAACACAACACAGTAAACAAACCTGCTAAACATCAACCTATCATTGTCACTGTGAGTGTGTTAGCATGATGTGCTGAAGCTAAAAGCACCAGTTTGCCTAAAAGCAGCCTCTAGCACGGCAGAAAACTCTAGCACAGCTGGCAATATCCTGCACCCTCGCCACACACACACCCTGCCCCCACCAATCCACCCCGCCCCACCCCAACATGGATAAATTAATTAGAACATTTTGGCACTTCCTTAATATCTTGTTGCCACTTGTCTCGCAGCCACCCTGTGGCGCAAAAAAAAAAAAAAAAAAGAGCCTGGGCTGTAAGTTGCTAACGTCAGCTGAAACTGGGTGGCACACAGTCGACGCTTTTTTGTTTCACTACAGTGAATTCTACTCTGCTCAACACTACTGGCAAACACTCAGGAGGACAGCCAGCAGCATGGAGCACTTAGAAATGGTCAGGTAGTCAAGATTAGATAATCCAGCTGTTTTTGGGTGAATGCACCCACCGTACTTCCAACAAAGACAGAGACACACACACACACACACACCATTGATGACTGAGAAAACGAACCAGTAGGGGGAGGTTGGTTATGTAATCGGGCCAGATGTAGGCCAGTTGATGCCTTTAGCTGACGGGGCCGCAACAGTCACAGAGCTAATACAGTCAATGGGGCTCTTCCTCGATCCTCTCTGCACGTCACATGATAAAACCACAGAGGATTAAAACAACGCTGATGTCACTGAAAGGACACGCAGGGAACCAAGTATATATTTAAGCATTCTTAAAAAAAAACAAAAAAAAACCTCAAAAAATAAATCACAAATGTAACTGCAGGCATTTATGTGAATATCTTCATTGTAGATTACTGAGTCTGCATAGCAACTGCTTCCTTTAGTTACTAGGCAGGATGGTATCTGTTCACATTATGCACTTAAGAAAATTAATGTCAGTAGCACAGCTGTCAAAAATCCAGCATTGTCCAGGCTCTTCGTTACAATAGCATCTCAAACATATTAATATTACTAAAATATCAGCTCGACCGTGAATATTTGACATATTTGTTTGATCTAATATTTGGATTTTCTATTACTTTCAGAAAAAATGATCTCGCACAAATGGATGTAAACGAACTGGCTAATTGTGGATGCACAAGAGAAAATAACATCATTTAAAAAAACAAAAAAAAACAACATCTTTTAGCCCCCCCAAAAAAACGTCTCATACAACCAGTTTTTCTAATGCAAAGATGTGAGGACTTAAAACTGCTTAATATCTTAACATGAAGCTGCACAATTAATCAAACTGCAATATCATGACTCACATTTAACATAAAAATTGCAGAAATGGCCTCCCAGATAAAATATTGTTGTTCTTGTGAGTTTTCCCCCCCCTTCAAAACAGCACTGCCTTTTTCTGGGTTACAAAACAACTAGACCCATGATACCATTTCGTTTTGTATCATGTTGCAACAGCAAACTGCAATATTGTACGCATGATCATAACTTTTCACTGAGTTTTGCAACACTATTGCCAAAAAAAAAAAAAAAAATTTAGGGATCAATTATTCTTCATAATGATTCACCACTTTATTTTGCAGGATATGAGTTAACATGAAATATCTTCAAAACTGACATTTCAACAGACCCTTGCCATAGAAAATGTATTACACTCGTGGTTTTTATGTCCTGGTTGGGTGTGAGTGTGTGTTCCAAGATTTTAAAATGCCTGGCAGCTTCATTACCGACCACAACATGAACCAACAGTTCGTTTAAAATCTGCTTTGAACATCAGAGACATGTTTAAACATCCTTGTGAGGCTCTTCCCCTGAGGAAAACCTTATTTAACTCTTTCTTTACGTCACTCTCGGTGTAAAGACAAAAGGTAATAATGCAGCACGACAGGGTGAGGAAGTCATATTTTGCACGCTATGTAAAATAAAGTCACAAAACACACAGATGAGGTGAAGGAAGATGCACATAGATTAGATGCGATGAACAGCAATGACAGAATTTAGCAAACAAAAAGTTGTTTCTGCAACACTTGTTCAGTTCTGTCCTAAATAACTGCGAGTTCTTTCCAATTGTGCAGTAGCACAGACTGACGTACTGTGCAACAAATACCTTTAGACACAAATATGGATATGCAAAGCCAAGTTAAACAGGCTGGTTTAAGTGTTAAGAACCGAACGCGAAAAAAAATCGACCCGTGTTTCTATACTCCGCTTCACTCTTGTTAAACCGCAGCAGCCTTTCAAGCCCTTAACGGCAGAGTTTTTTGTATTTTTTTAACGATTTTAACCACCGAAACAACTCAACTGAAGTTCTCCGAGTGTGTCCCCCTATCAGGAAGAGTCCGACATTATACTGGCATGGATGAATACTAAAACACGAAGGTCTGTTTTGGGTATAAATGGAGCGACATCCTACCTTTCCTCTGTGTTCAGCATGATAGCTTGGAGGAAAAACGGACCTTTCCGCCCTTTGTGACTGCCAAAACTCTCACTATTCAACAAAAACTCCACAGAAAAGTTAACCATCCGTGAGATAAGAGGAAACCTTTTTTTTTTCTTTCTTTCTTTCTTTCTTTATTTTGCCCCTCCGCTGTACGTCTGTTTACCAGAGAGGACAAACACTGAACATGGCTTTCAGAAGCGAGCCTGCGACTCTCCGCTGCAGCAGCACGAGGTATTTATAGCAGCAGCAAGGCATCATGGGTAATCACCCCGGACACTTATTATTGGACAAACAAAGTAAACAAACCGCTGCAAGAGACAATTAATGCAGATTATCGTTGTTTCTCTTGTCTGAAACGCACTTTATTACACGGAAGTGTGATGTTGAACTTGGTGGTGAGCATTTTAAGTGCTGTTGTTAAGCGTTAAGAGTGACACAGCTACGAATCAGTGATTTAATATCTCAATGCTTTATGCAAGTAGACCAGAAAAAGAGATGAGGGATGGAGATTCTAAACAAGCGCGGAGAGAGAAAGAGGGACGGGAGGGTGACGGGGAGAATGAGCTACAAAACAACAACTCATAACATCAGCTATCATAATAGAAATATGGCTTATAATAACAGAATCTATTAGCCACGCAAATTAATATACTTAAGGATTATTATTGTACTATTACATGAAACCTCTGAGTTGTCAGATTGCACTCTCTCTGAGCCAAAGGTCAAAACGATCCTTTTGCATTCATACCAACACACATTGAGTGTTTGTTTACTTTGCTACCGCCATTAATATGCTTGCTGCATTGCTATGTCGTGTAACTGGGGGACTGAAATACTTCTTTGATGGGCTTTGTGGATTGGAATGTTCTTGCACTGTCATTTTATTTTATGTAGTTCTGTAACTGTATGCTATAGATTTAGTGTTCCTATAGTTATTTGCCCCAAGGGATTGACCTACTTTCTTGGCTGTTTTCCCTCTAAACCGCCAGTCTCTCCAGGATTAGTTTACTAGGGTCCTAACCGAGGTGTTCTGCCCACAGTCCCTCTATTTTTGTTTTCTTGGAGATTTTGCCAGTGGCCAGTACACAGTGTATGTATAGCCTACCTGATGCGGGAACAAATGATGCATGTAACACACTGTGGACTGGTATTGATTCACTGAGCCCCCAAAATAAGCTTCAGCAGTGCATTTTGAGCCTTTAGGGCCGTGAACCTCTCATCTTTTCTCAGTTTCTTCCTCAGCCATTGTTTTTAAATGTTATTTAAAGATTACATTTTTTTGTTTCCAATTGAATAAAAAAAAATCATGAGAAACGAATATTGCTTTGGATAGAGAGTTTTTAAGATTGTGTAAAACCTTTTCAAAGGATTCTTAAGGTAAATGAAATATCATTTAACATTATAAAACAAGCAAACAAAGAACATAATTACTTGGGATCACTTAGCTATAAAAACCTTGTGGGGGGCAGCGGGAAAGTCCCCAAGCTTCCAGTGCAGCCAGTGGATATCCAGGCCTCAACATTTGCTGGTTAAATTTAGACATGATACTTCACCCAAGAAGTGTATTTTTTTTTCTTTAAAGTATTCACAAATAGTTATCTTGAGCACACAAAGACAGTATTTCCACCTCTTTTATGACTCCAGAATGCAGAAAGAGCCGGCTGCTACATTTACATTCAAGCTAATGGCAACTGTAGAAAACTGCAAAACTGTCCCAAAAAAATGCCCATTAATAAAGTTTGATTGTCCAGTATCATCCACATCATCTTGCAAGCAAGTCGGTTCAACTAAATACTTCTGCTCCTCGCTCATTAGTGGTAGCACCAAGCTAGAAGTGCTGTATTTTTTTGTTTGATCAAAACAAAACCAAAGTGTTTCTGGATTACTGAGCATACAGCTGAATAAGGAAGATATGGATTATACCGAATGATGCTCAAATAAGTTTGTAAAAAACAAAAAAGTTGCATATTGGCGTTGTTGTTCTGTTGCTCTGTTGTTAGCCCTCAATTGCCACGAGCTTCTTGCTAAATATACATGGCTGGTTCTTTCTGCATTCTGGAATCACACAGCCATGCAGTAGAGAACTCAAGAGACCTATTGGTGGGTTCTTGAAAACCAAAGTACACTTCTAGAGTGAAGTATTACTTTAAGGGTCAATTAGCAACTACAGCTGGAAGAATCGAGTTGGAGTTTTGACATGATTGCACAGCACAGAGCAAATAATTCAAAAAGGTAAACAGTTATCAGACGTTGCGAGACTGTTTTTCAGCCAATGTGTGCTTACCCTTTTGCTCTCTACACAGAGTCTTAAACTGCATGAAACAGAATCTGTGGTTGGTCAACACCATGCAGACTGCAAACATAACACAGAACAGAGCTTGTCCCCTGCCTGAAGAGTCTGCATTCATATGCTAGTGTCCTTCAAACATGGAGTGTTGGCAGCACTAGTTTATTTTCAGAGTGGGCAGGGCTATTTAGTGTTGTTAGATAAAAGGAAGACATTGAAAAGCCAAACAAAAACCAAAAGGTTTCCGGTGTACATTCCTGGGATCGGGCATCTGATTCTTGTCACCCTCAAGCTTTTTTTGAAGGTCTGCACGTAAGACATTGACACTTAGTTGTCATACGCAGTCATGAGAACCACCTTGGGTTCCTAACACGATGGCTGACCTCTTGTTTGGAGGTGTACGTGTATAAGGGGATTATATTGGGAGATTTGCCTCTCTGAAGTGACGACAAAGCTTTTCTAAAAAGTTTCCAGCTGGCCTTCGCAGTGGTCAGCTTGGCCCAAACTTCCAGTCTGAATCCGAACATAGGTTATGTAAGGTGGAACGGAAAAGAGCCCCTGTGCCAAACAGATTAGTAACAAGATAGCAGCCCAGCTACTTGATCCTGGCACATCCCCACATCAGTGTTGGCGGTCCAGCTCGCTTGGGTAAGCAGGGGACAAGGGGGTCACCGGCACCTGCCGGCCGCTGCGGAACAACACCCTTGTGATGTAGTGAAGGACTTTGCTGTGTGACTTACAGAATTCTTAAGGATATTTTTAAGAATTATTTAGTGTTCCGTTTCTCTGGCAATATAATCTAACAGCAGTCTGACAGCTGCCTTATGGCATTTTCCTGAGTGAAACAGAAGGATAAGGACAGCAGTATCTGTCAGGGAAAGGGACAAAGCCTATCTTGTGCTCCACGTTGCCGAAGCAGTCCTCTGCTGGATGCCTTGTCTGTAATCTGGATCTGTCACGGATCACATCCTCAAAAATAATAAATCTGAGCAGAGCAGTCCTGTATCTACGACACTTTGGAGAAGACGAGAAAGTTTGAGATGATGAACAAACACACACACAAAGATGTGCCTTTTTTTTTTTTTTAGCTAGTTAACTATTGTATCTGGGCTGGCAGAAATTAATACATGCTGCTGAAAGTTGATTAGTTGACAGGTGGATATCATGATATTATTGGTTGTCTTTTTTTGTACGGGAAAACTATCCTGATTTTAATTTGAAAATATAAATAAATCAGTTTTCTGCAATGTATTTATACTGTTGAATGAGATCTGATCAGACAACAGTATCAGGAACAGCCTTCGCGTCTCGCAGTAAACCTGTATCACAATAAACACCTACAAACTCTAATCTCATGCCATATAACTTGTCACTCTTCACCATTGCACTTTTGTCACAAATTTACATTTTCTAAACACATACAACAGCATGAGAACGTGAACATAAATGTACACATTAGTTTTTGTGTTGTTTTCCTTTACCTAATCTGTTGTCCTCATTTTAGCTTTATGAGCAATGGAAAAACACATTCCTTGAATATGTACACATACTTGGCCTTGAAAGTCAATTCCCTTGGTATACATCATCCCTGTTTATAGATTCAGTAATGAAAAACAGTCCAGAATGACGTTTATTACGGTTAAGAGGCTACAGCTCTTCAGGGGAAAAGGCAATGTCATGCCAAGATGAAATCCACATAGGAGAAGAAGAAATGCATTGTAAGGGGTGTAGAATGGGATTTGGGAGCGTGGATGAAAGTAGAAAACTAGAGAAAGACACACACCGACAGAGACTTTCCTCCAGACCAGTGAGTCGGCCTGGATCAAGGTGCTGTGGGCAGAGATGCTCATATTAATACTATTTCACCTATAATTCAAGACAACAATTCTATTTTGTCAGTTATGTGAATGGAAGGAGTTCATCATAATCATAAATCTTCAAATGGTTACAAATAAGGTCATATGCGATGACAGCAGACCTCAAATGAATGATTTGATTTTGCATGAAGTCAATAGAAACACTGTGATGACTTGTTCAAAGCCTTAAATGACCCAAGTCTCTCCTGTCAGGCAGGCGGCTATAATCAGCTGAAAACACTGCTCGCACTCTCTGTTTGTCCGACAGTATCTAAACTGAAAGGCAGTGGCTTTTTGAAAGTCATTGCTCGATGCGAGAACTGCTCTACTAGTTTTACTGGGCAGCTCCCTATTATGAATGAAGCCAACAATAAGTCAAGCAAAGTGTATCACTGGCCAAAACTCAAGAACACTGTGAAACCAAACTGACAAATCAACCCAGTGGGCATAGTTTGTGTTTTGGCCCTCTGACGTCATAACCTAGATTCAGCTTCATATCAAAGTCTAAAGATGCTGATGGCCTCATTGACTTCATTGTTTGGTCAAAGATCTGCAAGTTTCCGTCATTCCACTCTTGAATTAGACACGTTTCTGCTGCAAGGAAAAGAACATCCAACATTTTCACCCTGAGATTGCAAACAAATACTGTGTCCAAGGTCACATTCTTGGCCTCATTATTTGTAATGCAAATAACAAAAATCCCATTTAAAGCCTTGTGAGACTCTGTAAGAAAAGCAGAAGCTTGGTTGAGTTGTTTAAACATACGATAATGTCAATTATTTTTAGTTTTGTTAAATATAATTGTATGTCCTTCAGAATTCAGCAGTCATAAGTAGATCAAGTGAATTCCACAAAGGCAATTAAACTAAGAGTTATTTTAATTACATAAAGTTGTGAGCAGCTACATTGCAGACAAATGTTGGAGAAATCAATATCAAATTATTTTTGACTTCTGTTTACCTTCCCTTGGAGTAGTTGATCATCTTGATCATCCAAAATCAAGACCAGAGTCATCATTGTGCTCCATCTACTTCATGCAGTGATGAAAAAAGCCCCCCCCCCCCCCCCCCCAAAAAAAGAGCTAATTGAATTATTTGCTACCATAGACTGGATAAAATAAGAGGCCAGAGCTTCCCAACTTCAAAAGTTCTTTAAATGCATTCTTTCTAATAGACTGCAGGGTGGTGACTTTGGTTGCAAAATGTTGTTTGATATAAACGAGCAAAGCATCATAACCCTGTGTCATTTTAACAGCATTTTTGCAGAATCCGAGATAAAGAGGCTTCTGTTTGCCTCTGCATCAGATCAGCTCTGCCAGCTTGTCAAAATGTGGTCACTTGATGCTGCAAAATACAAACATGGCGACGGGCAGAAATGCAGAACTTCAGGCTTCAGCATGGCCACCTATAAACCAGAGGGTGATGTCATGTTTGCTATATGTACTTTGGTTCCTTAATAAAAAAAAAAATAAATAAAAATAAAAAAAATAAATATATATATATGTATATATGTATGCTTTTGCAGCAGATGTACAGCAGCATTGGAGGAAAGGCAATTTGAGCTCAGCCTGAATCTCAGGTGACCTCTGAGCATCTTAGTTTCCAGGACAAACTGTCCATCGGCTGACCTCCGTGAACTGCAGCGCAGAGTCGTGCACGAGATGTTGAAAAACATAAGCAAAACATCTCTCATGTTTCATCCTGTCGCCTCGATGCTGTTTGAGACCGACACCACTGACCTGGTATCTCGCTTTGTCTGCGGAGCTCCGCACACTAAAGACAAAAGGCAGATTGTGTGAACGGCATAGGGAACTCTATCTGTGCTTTGAGGATGAAATATTCAGCAGGCGCTCAGTCAAGAAAACGTGGAAACCTGCAGCACTGAGGGCCATCCATTCCTGAGGAGAGGATTTGTTGAGGAGCCATGTTAATCCCTCTTCTTGTACAAACTGTTACATGTTATGTACAAGAATGCCTGAAAAATGCTGCTGTCTACAATCACACCGTAGGAATATTATGTTCAGTTTGGTATTTTAGTCTAAATGTCTGCTTATTTGAAGTTTGAATGGAGTGTTGCTGGTATTTTTTCAAAAAATGTTTAATTATTTCAGGGTTTTATGATTCAGTTCAACACCAACCGGTTGATTTTTGAGCTCTGAAAACATTGGCAGAGACTTTATCCCTGGAAGATCGCTTTACTCCATGAGTATGATGCACAGTCTCCTGACATTTCTGAACACTGTGAACAACATGAATTATTATAGGTGGCCATTCATTGTATGAAGGTACACATGGGCTCTTGACTATCGTTTAAATCTACGACTGTGTATCTATCCTTTGATCTATGCTCTCAGGGTGCAGCTTGCAGGTGTCTGGCCCAGATCAGATCAGATTTTGGAAAAATCGTATCTTTTCTGAAACGTGCCAAGCTCATATTTCCACATGTATGTTTTATGTATATGTGTGGGAAAGCAGCAGAACTGGGACACTAACAGCTGCACTTTGACTATACTTTTGTCTTCATATTTCATGCTTGTAGCAAAGCCATCTCTATTACAAAGTGTAAGAAAGAAAAGTGCTAACGTATCCGCTTCTGCACACCAGTAAAAGTGTGTGTATTTAGACACAGAGGCACGCAAGTGAGCAATCCCAATCTGGACAAGGTCTTGATCTAATTAAAGTTCCCATTGTTCCTCTCTGGCAGCATCCAACATTCTTTGTGAGGGAATGTCAATTTACGCATGCAGGTAATCACAACAAACATGAGGACAAACTGTATTTTGGATTAAAACACTCCATTTTATTTCCTCTTTTTGTCCTTGTGTTAAGTGGCATAAAATGTAACGTCTGGTTTCTTGTGATGTGCATATAAGACAAACAACAGTTGAGTTTGGAGGAAAACAGCCCTTCTCTCTTTGCCAAATCTTCAATGGAAGTGATGATGATGATGATTGTTATGGGTGAGGTCCTCATCAACAATGGAGCCGAGTGTCCACAGGAAGGAGAAATTGTCTGCGTTTGTTCCTGATAAGATCCGTGAAGAATGTTTTCATGTGCTTTTGGTCGTCACAGCGTACGTCCTGGATGATCTACGTGTGGACGGACTCCTTTAAATGCAATTGTATGTGACAATGAACTGGACAGGAACTGGCTTAATTTTAAAGAAGGTGTACAAGGAGTAGGGGGCGGCATGACTCAGAGGTAGAGTGGCCATCTAGCAACCAAAGGGTCGTTTGTTCGATCCCCACTTCCCTGGAGACCTTGTAAAAGTGTCCTTGAGCAAGATTCTGAGCCCCTAAGTGCTCCTGATGGCCCTGCGAGCCATCCAGGATGTACCCTCCCTCTCACCCACTGTCAGCTGGGATAGGCCCCAGGTCCCAGTGTTTCTCCAGTATACAAAGCTTCTTCACCTCAATTCACAAAGGATGGTGGAGCATTGGGACCTCCAAGGGTCAGATATGGACTCCTATCCTGGACCAGCCCCCAAATAGTCATAACCCAGCTCATAGACCATGGCAGATATGGGAGACACCAAGTTTAAACAAAGTTTTTTTTTTTCAACCATAAGAAAGATAAATAGAGGAGGAGACAAGTATCAAAACAAGAGGTGTGAGTATCAGACAGGAGGTGTGACTGTCAGACAGAGGACTCACCTGAAGTCACCTGAGTAACAGTCATGCTCAGCCGACACCTCACTAAGTCAGAGCTGTCAAACTCAGCATCTTTTTAAGCCGATTGTCTCCGTGTAATGCAGCCCAGCAGATGTGTGTCAATGTTTAAAGGTGGAGCTGTCAATGGGTTTGATCTTTGCGCACGCGCACAAACACACACACGCACAAACACACACACGCACACGCACAAACACACACACACACACACACACTATAACATAATGATGTAGTGATGTATTATATAAGGTGTAAATTCATGGAAGGGTTGTGACAAAAAGATTAAAGATATTAAATTCAGGTGTGGATGATCGCAATTATGTGTGGAAAAACTTTAGTTTTCCTTCTGTTTTGTGTGTATACAGTCAAAGGGTTGCCTGTAGGTGTAGCCTTTTATTGCCCTCTTGTCTTTACATCAGAGAGAAGAAAATGAGAATGAAATGTTGAGACGGAAGTCGATACGTTGTTTTTTTTTTATTATTATTATTATTTACTGAAGAAAGTAATAAAATCTTTCAATGAAAATCCTAACATTACATCTGTTTGCACAAGAAATGAAAGTCTGTTATTGCTGGAGAGGGTGACCCAAACCCACTGTGATTTCGTTTGTGAAAGTGTGTGAGTTTGTTTCTTCATCTCCTCCGAGGATGTTTTTCAGTGGTGAAGAATTGTACAAAAACCTACAAAGCTGAATTTCACAAAATTTGTTGGAAGGGAGCAGCATGAACTAAGAATCCACTCAACCTGAATCAGTGGGTGGATGCAAAGTGTATTTCGCTCATGTGTTTATGTCACACGAAAGGAATTTTTTGATGGAAAGTTTTGAGGAAAGAGTAGGAGAGGGTGTTAAACTATTCTGAAAAAAAAAAAAAGTTGAATTTGTGTTAAAAGTCCAGTCCAAGTCACACAAACAGAGTTCAAGTGCGTTCCCAACTCTTGTCTCAGTCAGTACAAACTTAGCAGTTACCATCACCATGGCAACCTTTAACTGCAGCTGAATCCCTTAGAGGATTTGACTCATCCACTCAGACCGGTTCTCTGGTGTCTGTGGTGTTAACCAAACCCCTGACTGACATTTTTGTCAATCCAACTTCTCTTTGGCCTCATTTAATGATTCCGACTCATGTGACATGTGCAGTCTGACGCCTACTCAGTCGTGTCATGCCATCTGCGCGTGGGCCAATGAAAAGAGTCCATCTTATTTCTGATTCATTTTCAGTTGCTCTGGTGTCACACATCTGTAAACAAGCAACTGAGTTTTATTTTGTAACTGCCTTTTTACTACGTAGACGCAGTTCTTCAGCTCAAGAAGGGTGAAAGCTCAGGGTGGTTTGTGCACCATTTGGTGAAAAGAAGGGCAAAAGCGTTGTGGGACTGCAGGATTATGGTCTACCCTGAGCAGACGAAGGGGTTTGCAGGAACTGAAGTGGGTAATATCTCAGTGGGCTCCATGTCCAACTGTAAATGGCGGCGCCTCAAGTGCCAACAGAGCTGCTCTTTCTAAAAGAAGCTCTTCTTGCCCCTCAGCTGTGCTCATCATTACGTAAGTCCTGCTGCCCCATTTCCGCCCACCACCATTCACCGTGTTGGAACTATCTGGAAAGACTTTTGGTGTAAATATCATGCTTTGGCTCCTAACATCTCTGCGTGAGCTTGTAAATAATGTAATAAAGTACAGGCATTCGCTTTCACACATGTTATATCTGCCTTGCCCATGGACACAAACACATCATAAACGGTTAGATTATGGTACCAGGTATGCGGCCTGAGGAATTACTGCACAATAAATATTTCATATGCTTACACAACCACCTAAATTAGTTAGTCAGCAGTAAACTCAAACTCGTACCAAATGATATGAGAGGGGCAGAAATGTGGTGCAGAACTTTTATTATCATGAGCTGAGCACTTAACAGAGTCCCCATGCCTCAGCTTTATCGTTTTATCACTTCCCCAAAATATGCACCCGGGCCGGGAGGAAGTGACTTTAATTAGCCAAGCACTGTGTACTGAGAGCACGGAGCATGAAGGCCACCTGGTCCATTCAGAGAAAGAAGAGCACTTTTATCCCTTGTGATTTTACTTATTAACTAAACTTTCATTTTTAATCCTGGAGAGGAAAGGTAGATGAAGGAGAGGTGATGAGTTTAAGATGGATTTTTTTTTTTAAAGTCTGGAGACAATTCAGTGCAAGAGAAAAAAAGAGGGCAAATGCAGTTTGATTAGAGTTAGCGGCTCAATAATATACAGTTAGCTATTTATATACTACAGTGTATCTTTTATTTATGCTGTCCAACAATAACCAAATGCTCAAGAGAATGCTGGAGAAAATAGTCCAAATGCTTAATTATTAATCCTGTAAGGCGGAATCTTTGTCTTCCCTTCTGGCAGAGTAATTACAAAAACAACGTTGACGCTGCTCTATAACATACCACCCGACATCTCCCCTCACCCAAGAGCATTTTCCTTCCAATCATGTCATGCCGAGGGGGGTTATATGGGGGAGCTTGAATATGGAGATTTGTTTCAGGGGAGAAAAGAATTATGGACAGGGAGTTGAGAAATATTAGTAACTTTGTGTACTATCACTTATTAACTATATAAGCTAACTCTTAAGCCCTGACATGATCAAAGTTTCACTATCTTTCAGTGTTTGGAAGGACACATAAATCACATACACACACACACACATACACATACAGTCTAAATGTGCCAGTGATGAGCGTCAGAGAGGACAGAAGTTATGGGCATCTATGGAGTTCTCATGTAAGACAATGGGGACCCAGCAGGGCCTGCCTGAATTAGCGCACACTCTACGTGGCCTTGTTGCACTGTCTTCCTGTCCTGAGCGGTGAGCAAGCAGTAACTCTGGAGGAAGGGCAGGAGATCGTGGGAACCGGCATGTCACCGCAGCCTCTGCTACGTCCCAATGAAAGCTCCTTCCAGAGAACAACATGAAAAACTTTGCAGCAAAGGAGGGAAAAGAAACCAGGGAGGAAACTAGAGAACAATGAAGAAATAGATGTGACACTACTGCACGACTATAGTTCTGGGTGGGAACCCAAATGTCTGTTGTACTGGAGTCAGACACTGTCTTTCCAAACTCATTGACAAAAAGCAAGCCCCCCCCCCCCCCGTTCCCACGGCGACCTTTCCCATGCTTCTGCTCGTATTGTATATTTATACGCTCTTGTCAAACTGTTTCCTCTCTGGTTTGTACATTGCATGTTTGTGTTTCCTTATCTTTGGGAACGTGCTTCGACTGTTGTTATTTGGAACTTGATACCGGATTTTTCAGGTCTTTTAACTGCTGCTGATTTCTGCAAAGTTGTTCGTTTCAAATTGCAAAAAGTTTTATTGTTGTTGTTAACACAGCATGGACAGCAGAAATTCAGACCTTGAAGTTTCCAACAATTCATCATGACAAATCTGCTTATGATGTGCTTTTAATAGTATACAATAGAAGAGGGTGGATGGTTGAAAGGGCACGGGACAAATGTAGGTCAAGCCAACGTCTGTGAGAAATAAAGCTGGAAATAAAACAGGTATAATTACAATGGGTTTACATCGGTGCTACCCAGTTTTTAAAAAAAAAAACCACAACAACAACAGCAACACATGTACCCCTCAAACACTTAATTTCCTGCTGCGTTCCTGCTTTATCTCATAAGATGAGACATTTTGCTGTCCTTTTAAGCCCGCTACAAAAGGAAACCACAAAAAGCATGATATAAGACCTGGAGCAAATGATTTCAACAATTAATACAACCATTTATCCATATCTGTGAAAGTTAAGAATCACATTGGGTGCAACAGGTCTTAATTTTTCTGGCCCGGGAGAAACTGGACATAATGGGGGTGTGTCTCCAGAAGACCCGCCCACTGCCCCACTCTGGCGCCTCGATTTGGCATGTGGAGTGAGATCCAATCAGAGGAAGTGTAAGTGCTGGTGGAAAAAAAAAAAAAATTCTCATTTCTTTTACACTGGGGATGTTAAGAGGATAATGCATGTTTTTTGGCGTCCCATTGACGTACATTACCAGTTCCAGTTTAGCGATCATGGTTTTATATTTTTGCAAAGAACTTGCAATGGTCAATCGGTCTCGTTTCTCATTAAAAACACAAACATGGCGCAGTCAAATTCCACAAACGCTGTAGAGGCAGTTGTGTCAGCACATGTATTAATCACCAATTAATCACTATAGTGACGCCAGAAACTCCTTGTGACAAGCAGCATTGTTGTTGTTTAGAAAACTGTGTTGCTGTGTATTGTTACGGACTTCTTGAAATTAAAATCACAGTTGAAAAATAATGTTAGGATCATGTACACCTATGTAAGGTGAGGAAAACATTGGAGCAGGAGTTAATATCATAAACAGGACAAACCGGGCCGACCAGTCAAACTATGCTTCACTGATCCATGCGGTCAGGATGTGGACATTTAGTCCTCCAGTGTGGCCGAACGCTTCCACGCTCCGTGTTGTGATTCTGCCAGTGTTCTTTTAATCTTGTTGACAAAGCCCCTTGCAGGAAGCTATGCCAGATATGTCCGGCTCGTCACGGCTTTTCTAGCAAAGCCAGTAAGTGAAGAATAACACAGTTTCACAGGACAATTCCCGATCGCCACAAACAAGGCCAAACTAAACAACAGAGGGTTTAACCAAGACCACGGTTGTGCCAACCCCAGGGAACTCTTTCCATATTTCCTTCTGGTGAGTCATTCAATGCCTGAGTGAATCGGGGCAAAACAAGGACTGTGGGGCATAAACTAACTCTCTGGGTCTCATCAAACATTTTTCGTTTTTCTTGGCTGAATTCCTGTTAGCAGTCCTAGAGCAAATTTCCCCTCATTTGTTAAAAATGGCCTGGACTTTAAGCAATAGACTGACAATTGAGGCTCTGTGTCCATTTTGACGTTACCACACACATAAAAGGCACAGATAACCGAAGAACAAGTGGGTTATATCATTCTATAATTTAGGGAATGTCCCACTGACTCCTGATCAACTTCATAATAAACTGTGCCAGGAAATAATATAAAAATGGACTTTGCAGAAGGACTCAGGCTCTTTACTTGTGACAAAAGACCTCACAAGTGAAATCCAACAAGTAAAAGTCTTGCATTAAATATACAAGTACTAACAGAAAAATGTGGTTGAATTGGTTTGCTCTGTCTGACTGATATATGACACTAAGATATTATTAGATGATTGAGAACTAAACGTTAGTGTGAAGCAGCATGGTGCACTTGATACATTAATAATGGTTAGTTGATGCTTTGCTCTATGAGTGCTGAATGAGCATTACTTAAGCATAATTAACCATTAAGTAATACTTTGTGATATCTTTTGTAAAGTGGAGAACATGTATCTTGTATGTATGCCCTTACTCCACCCCAACCTCCTCCAGTTTTTCCATCCATCTTTGCTGTAACTTGTAACGTTACCATCAACACAATTAGTAAAAGATTATTGGACACGTTCATTAACCGTCAACTAAGGCTTAACAAAGCATTATCTAACCTTTATTAATGCACCCTTGTGGCTAAATGTGTCCACATGCCACTTTTTGCAAAAAGTTAGAAGCCACATAAGTAAAAATACTACAAATTGTTCTTTTATTGATAGTAATTGAGTAAATGTACTTTATTCCACCAGTGTGGGAACTGGGAGGTGAACAGGGTGTGCATCTTCACCGGTAACATTTGACAGCGACTCAGAGATCATTGATGCTTAATGAGAGAGTCGTGTAAAAACTTGCCTGGTTTCTCATGGCGGAGGCTGAACTGGAACTGTAGATACCAGATTGACTGACCTATTTTGTTGTTGTTGTTGTTGTTGCAGTAGCGTGAGATGACGCCATTTTATTTTACCACTGGACAGTAAGCTAATGCTAGTTTTTAGTTAGCCCTTACAACATGAAAACGATGCAAGCGCTTGAGATATCATGTCATTATCTGACAACAACAAAAAAAATGTTCAAGATGTTGAAACTCGGGGTTGAAGGCTTGCATTTGAACTTAAGGTTTGTTTGTTTTTTAGGTTTGTGCAGCTTAAATCACGATTTATTATGCTGAGAAAAGGCAGCTGCAGTTTGAAGACAGAAAACTCTAAAAGTGTTTTCCACTTTCATCTGGTCAGTTGTGATTATTAAGAGCACTCCTTCACCTCGTACGCGTCTCATGGCCCCCATACATTAGCTGATGCTTCCTAAGAACAAAAGCTTCATGGGAATAAATCATTATGATCTGTAGATCATTTCGCAATCATCACACTGAGGCAGAAACACCCAACTGCAACAATGAGCAGGAACCTGAAGAGACCAGATTTGCTCCCATTTCACGGCACCGCTTTGATCTAGGCAGTAATATCTGAAAGAACATTAAAACAAATCGATCTGATCTGGAAAATAATTTCCTACTGCTGCATGAATGTCACTGCAATTCATAATATTACGCTAATCATTGCTGAAAGCAACATCCAGTCGAGCAGAACACAGTGTGCAGACTCGACAATACGCCTGAATTGTCTGCAAAGTGCCAGTTTCATGCTTGATGGGAGTTGTTTTTTTCCACCAGGAAGATCAGACAATCACAGGAAGGTTTGTCGAACGTCCATATTCTTCTCTGTAATTGACAGCTCTACCTGGCTTTAACTACTCAGCCCTTGTGCAGCCAACTATTCCCATCATATGGACCAAAGTTATTCTTCCATGTTCAAGCCACTTTCTTCCTTAAAGGATTCCAGAAGTGGAATAAACCCCAAAACAGCCATTTTATGTCCCCAGCTCTACCACAGAAATGTACAATTCCTTGTTTTATTGTACTAAAATCACATGTGAAACCACAAACATGCTCAGCTGTGGAGCTGAGATGTCTGGTGTGAGGGGGCCCTCTGCAGGGAAGCTGCTGCTGCTGCTGCTGCTGCTGCTGCTCCCCCCAGTGGCCGACTGCCTGTATAACATGTCTAAAGTCAGCGAAATGCTCTGGGTCGGGGGCTCATGAGAATACTCTCTCTCTAAATAACAGAAAATACACAACTGTTCCAAAGAGTGTGCAATTGTTCAGGAAATATCAATGAACCGATATGATAACAAATAATGTTCACACCTCATGCATACATCTATTTTTTTTCTCTTGAAATTTCAAAAAAATGTATTTTTTTTCCTGAGGCACATGACCAATAATTTCCCTTTGTACTGTATGTGTATTTATCTAAATGTAAATCTGATATTTAACAGTAAGACAGAATTTAACACCACCCCTAGTGGCTATCATATGAACTGGTGATCCCGATTGTGAGGGTGGACACATTGAGTTCCTGACACTGGATTTTCAAGCTTTTTGTGAGAACAGAGAGAGGAAGACTAATGCTCAACACTTGTTGTGTCCAACAAGGTCATGTGATCACTGGCAATGGTTCACCAGTAGGCAGGATAACTCCAAAAGTTGTGGGAGGATTTTGATTAAATTTGGTTGGATGATAGAACCTATTTAGAGGAACAATCAAATAGTGGATCACGGTTCCGTAAAGTCCACATCAGCACCATCCTCACCCCCCAACTTCCCCGGAGGCAACAGGCTAGGAGCCAACCTGTTGGATTCTAAAAAGCCAGTCACAAATTTGGCTACTAGCTGTTCCTGCTGGGGATGATGATCCTGCCATGAACCCTTCAAATTAGTGGCTCTTGGTTCTGGATCTACAATGCGTTTGCGCAACCTAGGAACCGGGTTAGGTGCACAATATTTGGCCGATGAAAGAACTGGCATTAGATCTGGCACCAGTTCAGGAGGATGTTCACTGGCCTCATTAATTCTCCGCCTCACTGAGGACCCACCCAGTTATAGTAAAATCCACACAACAATTTAACAAAACTTGAAACCTTTATTTCAATGATTTCATCTTTTTTTTTTTTTACAAAAACAATGGCGAACAGTTAAGTGCACCTTGGAATGCTCGATGGTAGGTGGACCCAGATTGTTGTCATGATTGCTCAATTCTGATGCTTTTCCGGTGTGTGAAGACGGCAACCACCAAAAGCCCTGCTCTCCAGGACCAAAGGGCTTGTAGTGTAACAAAGTTGCCCGCACCATTTCCCCCAACATCCCCCCCAGTCCTGTTCCCTGTTCTTGCCAAGCAGCGCTCTACTCCTTGGCCACTGCAAATGGTTTCTCCACCTCTATTTTGCCGCAGTCGTGGATGACGACATCTTTGAGGGGCTTATCACGGCCATCTGTCTTTGTGTTCTCCACCTTCCTCACCACATCCTGGACAACAGAAACACACTGTTGGAACTCTTCTGGGATTTTAAAAACTATTTGATAAATTCAGTCACAAATATCCTTTTTAACATCTTCGGTGGTGAGCCAACTGACATTGTTGGGTATTTCCTTCTGTAACGTGGCATTTCATCTTTTATGAACTACAGAAAAGGCAGCCAGATGTATGATCATTTATGAAATCTGCCTTTCTGAGTTTTTAGAAATGCAGCATTTTTCCATGTCAGTCCACGACCCATTGAGCAAGTTTTTCCAAACTGGTTGGCTCATGAGAGAATCAACACCAGATCACGTCGTGAAAGCTTTGATTTACAGCCTTCAGCGTACCGCCACCGAGGCTCGGAAGTCAGAAATTCTGTTTTGTTTTGTTTTTTTAAAGAAAAAAAACTGTTCAATCTATTATCAAAATTAGATTGTGACGCCGTCATAACCTAATTCCTTAGATGCTGCGGCTCTCGGTCAAGCACACGCAGTGACGAGTACGTTGTCAAACTGCCCGCAGTTTCAGAAAGGTGGCAGAGCTGAGAACCTAACGAGAGCACAGGGCCACACCTTTGGAACTCGCGCCCCCGTTTGAGGCTTTTCATCCGAGCTGGTGAGACAACAGCTGGATTCGTGAGCCACATCTGTTCCGAGGGGCTGTTCTATCCAGTTGAGATGCAGTAATAAGCAAAAGGAATCTAACATTTTGATAAACAGTTCAGTCATTTCAGAGTGACGCTTTCTGGATCAGTCTAGAATTTAAAACAGTACATGAGTGGTTGCTGCTCTGACTTTAATCCTCCGGTGACTCACCATTCCCTCCAGAACTTTTCCAAAGACCACGTGCTTGCTGTCCAGCCACGGAGTCTGAACAGTGGTGATGAAGAACTGTGAGCCGTTGGTGTCTTTGCCAGCGTTCGCCATGCTGAGCCAGCCAGGGCCGTAGTGCTTCAGCTTGAAGTTCTCGTCGGGGAAGCGGTCTCCATAGATGCTCTTGCCTTCATTTAGAGAAAAAAAAAAAGGTCTCATTTGCACCATCTCAACCCTAAATAGACCACTTCTTATTTTCATCTGCAATAAAAAGGAAAAAGTGAGTCTTGCCAAGAAATGTGAAACTGACAGACGAGACTTGGAAATTATCCGTCCGAGCCGAACTACACTGGGCGAGTCAGTTCTTGCGGGGACGAGCTACACATATGTAGGTGCCAGCAGCCATCTTACCTCCGGTGCCGTCTCCTTTGGTGAAGTCTCCACCCTGGATCATGAACTGCTTGATGACTCTGTGGAACTTGCTTCCCTTGTAACCAAATCCTTTCTGTATAAACAAGAGTTAACAAATCCTCATAAACAACACTTGACAAATCTGAAACCAGAGCTTTTAAAAATGTTGACCACATGAATAAAAAATGACTTATTGCAGCTTTGGGACAGAAGGAAAAAAGTACGAGCCTTGTTTACAGTTTACTGCCATTTCACAAGCATCTTTTGGACAAGACGTTTGTACTGCGACACACAATCGTGTTCCTTTGGGGAAGATCTAGATGTTGCGCTGAATGTGTGCCACATGTCAAGTGGGAGGGGAATCTTGCCAGGGATGCAGTGGGAAGATTCCCCCCCCCCCTTTAATTCTTCAGAATATAAAAACCATAAAAAGAATTGCAGACCTGTTTTTAAGTCTTTCAGCATATCCATCTTTTACTTTCACTTTATTTGCAGATTGTAACGAGGCCCAAAAATCAGCGTGTTCCCGATTGTCAAGACGGTCGAGATGGGAGCAGTTTAAGTCACAGGTTACAAAAACGGACAAAACCAAAAAAAAAAAAGCAGAGTTCTCACCTCGCCTGTTGCTAAAGCAACGAAGTTGTCAACCGTTTTGGGGACAGTCTTCCCGAACACCCCGATGACGATCCTTCCAACATCTTCATCTCCGATTCTAATGTCAAAGAACACCTATAAAAAGACAGAAGTCCTCCGTTTAAATTAGGAACGATGTGTCGTCCAGCATCTAACATACAAGTCATTTCATATCTGGGCATCTATAACAATAAAGCATATTTTCTGTAGATGGATGGCGATCCGTCAAAACGTTCTGGCAAGACCAAAAATATTTCTGTCAAGTGATTTGTGGCACTTTTTCCTTCCTTCCCCTGAAAACTGAAACTAAAAACGGCCACAAGCAAACACAGAACATGCTGTTTAAAAGCCCTTCGTCTTCGTGCCGTCGCATCGCCATTTGTTATCTATTTTCTGCCAAATTCAAGTCCACCACAAGCTGCTGTCACATCAAATCATGACAAAAACAATAATTTAGTGATCCTACATGAACAAAGACACGTTTGCCCTCACAAAAACAGCAGAAACACTGATAGGAAGAGCACTTTTTCATCATTACTTAAACATCTTGTTATTCAGCCGTGTATGTATATCTTTACACATACACACAAATGTATAAATAGATCATATATAATGAAACAAAAGATGTTATAACAACATCATATTATCTAGATTAGCATATTGTTCAGCTTTGAATCAACCCATCCTTACCACCAAGCTAGCAGTTGGGGAGCTGCCTTGCTCAAAGGGTTGTCAGAGGCTGATGTTGAGTGAGGGGAAACATTGCTTTATTGCCCCCGACCAGATTTTTTCTGCCAGTTGCAGAAGCATCAGATTACTTCTCTAACCTCGAGGTCACGCTGCCCCGCAATCTCCTGTGATGAAGCACAAAGTCTTTCATGTTTTCAGGCAGAAGCTGAAGCCTGACATAAATGAACATACAGCAAGAAGACATTCCAACCACACTTTTCATTACGCCTCTCCACAGCTGAACATCTTGAACTTATGTACAGCTGCTGCCCAGCTGCTGCCTGCAGCCATTACTGTGAGATACCTTCTTTTCTGGCTGCCAAAAAAAAACAAAACCCTGACAGAAACTTGCATCTTGAGACAGATTCATCCACGATCCTTCCCAGATGCGCGTCTCAGAGGCAGTTTTCATCATCTCTTCATCCAACTCTTGCCAATAGAGACGCACAGATCCACATTTGTTCCGTTTATTGCGACAAATTATTCTAAAAATGTATTCCATGAATTCACTGAAACTCTACGGATGATGAAATTGTCTAACGTTACATTGCATCAGCCTCGCGATCCAGCACGGGCCAGGTTGTATGGAATGTGGAATTGCGCCATCATTCCCAAGCCTCTGATTTGTGAAGGAAGTCAGCTGATCTGTGTTCGTATGGCATCCGACTTCGATACTCCCGGGCCGGTGTCCATCACTACTTGCCACTGCTGATCAATTTCCACACTGAATTCAAATCATTCAACGTTTTCGTTCCTTTCCATCTTCATTAACAAAATTCTCTTACAATAACCACATTCAATATGTTACGATATCAATTAATCCAAACACTTTTTTTTTTTGGCAAATGAAACAGAACGATCCCAAAACCACAAGTCAGTCGCTGGATGATGTCACTGGCCAGCTGTTGACCAGGTCCCAGCTCCCTCCCAGTTGGCGCAGACGTGGACAGACCTGCTGCACAGCAGCATGGCATAACGTCCGCGCAGCTCCCTGAGCAGCAGCCAAGTAGGTTACCGTGATTCAGACTACCGTTCCCGAAGCTGGGAGGGTATTCACAATGCGGTACGGTTGGAAAGCGGCAGCTGAGGCCGACATGATGGTCAACAAGCACTGCGACTTTGCCAACTCTGATTAGTTGGTGGGGGAATTAAAAAAAAAAAAAAAATCACGGCCAAGGTTTATAGATATAATTTATTCTCCAGAGGCAGATTACGTTATATCAACATTAAATAATTATGTCAGCTGATGCCACGCTGAGCGATGAGCTAACCAGCAAATCTCTCCAGAATCCATCCAGCCAGCTACCGTTGAAGTTAGCATGCTAACGCTGCAGATAATCCCACCCAGATGCTAGCATCAAAACCCCCGCTAGCTCGAGTGTGACGTGGCTTTAAAAAACATCTGAAGCTAGCGGCTAGCATGGCATGCTTTGCAACCCGGAATGTCTGCAATATCCTCCGTGACCATTTGACAGCTAGCTAGCGATCTACCTCACCTTCGCCGTTACTTTGGGGCCTTTTTTCTTCTCGTCGGCAGATGAGCCATTGGGGAAGGCGAGGAAAATCACGGATCCCACAATGACCGTGGCTGCAACGAGGAACTTCATCCTTCTCTCGCAAAGTCTAACCATCAACGAAAACACGAATAGCCCGGAGCGGCCTTGAGTCCTGCTAGCTTTATATCAGCCGGGGAAAGGACTGCGATATCCGGGGAGGAGACTGAGGTTGAGGCCGCTCCAGGCTGCACAGCCCAGCATCCACGACACCGCCGCAGCGAGCAGACGCACAGGGCTCTGATTGGTTAACATCAGCCAATCAGATGCAGACGCGTAATTACAGCCTTGGTAGATTTCCAGTCCTGTATGTGATTATGTAGATGCCGATGAAATAATAAAATGTACAAACGCGTAAAATCCATCAGGCTCGTAAGTGATATTGAAGATCGATTTACAAAAAAAACAACACTCATATGATATGCCTGCCACAAGAATAGAATCCTCAAATGAATCACCTTTATCTTGATGAACAATTCTCTCAAATAAAAAAAAGGAAATTCATCAGGACATATGGGGCATGTAAGGTTGGGTTAAGATGAGTATTCGTGATTTGGCTGCCACAGCAACATTTCAAAAGATCCTGCAAACAAGATCTTGAGTCACGGTGTCGACTCAAACTGGCGAGTGTCCCTAAAACACGTTTAGGGAGGTAATTTTAACACATCCAAGTCCAGGACTGTTGATTTGACAGATCGGGACAATTGGAAACTTCAGCTTGGTTTTTGGCAGAATCTGAATTTTAGATTTTTGTCCTTTTTATTCTAGCTAATAATCCCAAATTAGAATAAGCACATTGAGGTTGTTTGCCTTTTCAGAGTCCATCTGTCACAGCGACTGAGACCTTTGACCACATAAATGTCTCAATTCATCCTTGAGCTCTGGAGAAAACTGCTTAATATAAAGACATTGAGATATTCCATTCATAAGAATGGGGTGGTGGAGTAAATATATAGAATTTTGCAGTCGAATACTTCTTCAACATATAGGAGGAAATAAAATGCAGTTTAAAAAGAGGTGTGTCCTATATTTCCAGCCCAGCGCTAATGGTTGTGATTTGGAGCCACTAGGTCACATGACATGGAAGCTATTCAAAAAAGAAAATGCGGAGTTTTGAAGCACACCAGGAAGCAATGGATTTGCACTCCAGTATTCATATAAAATAGAAGAAGCATTAGGTACACGTTTTAATGACAAACTACGAGTAAATGAAACTTGCTAACAGTTATTGGTGTTAAAAACATAAGACACAAACTGAAATGAGGAAAGTTGAATAGATTGTACTTGCTAAAAATGGGGTGTTTAGGTTACATTCACCTTTGCAGGTCCACTGCTGCCACTTTCTACTAGTGCAAAAGAATCACATCTGCTTCACAAAAGTCCATGTTGCGTTTGCATTAAGACTCCAATATTATTGCATGCCTTCAGTGGCCATCTGAGGTATACAAACACATTGTTTACACAGTTACATAGTGAACATTTTAACATGATGCATTCATGTAAGATGTATTCAACGCAAGATAAAAATAATTTTTAAAAAAATCCATAGAAACGCATAATTTACCTTTCTGCTAATACTTGCCCAGATTTTCCAGCGAGTCCTGTTATTTTAATCACATTTAATAAAGGGAGAGGAATAACTGCAGAACGAGCAGGTTGTTCAAACACAACAGGAAACAAATACAGTGACCCTGATCTTCAACACATTTTGAAGTTCGTTTTTCACAAAACTACTTTTGTTGCTTACAGAACATTTAGGATGTGGCATCTGAGCGCTACAGCATTGAGAAGAAACCTCTTCAAAGCCATACTTGTGTTTATATTAATACATGTACATTTCATTATGTGACAGACGGTTTTTACTGTTAACTGATTATTTAAACCCGATAGTAACTGTTGTTTGTGCCATGGAACAATCTCCCAACTGGAAACACCTTTTTCATGGAATTGTTTCAGAAAAGAGGAAAGACTTTGTTATGGTTGAAAAAGTCAAGTATATGGAGCAGACATCCGCACATAAATAAGTCCCGACACTCAGAAAAGGTGACCTGTTGAAACAATGAATTTTCTCCTGACTATTTTACATGATTACACAAAAAGTTGAAGAGAAACACGAACACCACTTAGCTTCTACAACTTAGAAGACATCCATCTTTAGCTTCCAGTCAAATGTAAATATCTTTAAGTGTATATATCTTTAATTTATGTGATGCCTAAATTTGTTTAGCTCTGAAATATAAATTATTTAGTTTTTTTCTTTAAAAAAAAAAAAAAAAAAGCTATTTTCTCAAGGCACACTGTACTAAAGATATGTAGGCTAAAGTAAATTAGATGAGCCAGTGAAACTCTAGTGGAGATGGAGTTGAGCTGCGCCCAGTGCATAGTATCAGACCGCCTCACAGCCCCGTCAGATTCAGCCCTCCCTCAGTTTCCGTGTCTGCTGGGGATTCAAGGGGCACAACAGGTGGAGGACTGAAACAAACTAGGAAGTGTCATCAGGCAGGAATTAGTCGCCATCGATCACATTCTTGCCTCTTAAAGAGGTGAGCTTTGGGAAGGAAGACAGAACCCGGCTCAGGTCCAGAAGATTCCAACCCAACAACCACAACTGCAGGTAAAACTTCATGAGGTCTTTTCAGCACATACCACCAACAGTACTGTCAGATTGACGGAACCTCAGAAGGGCTGCTGGGTCTTTAACTCTGAGTAAACTAGTCCCTCTGCTGAGATGGCATCCCCGAGCCCGACTGTCCGAAGTGGCTGCTTGCAGACCAGCACTGGTGTCAGGTGGAAGGTGACATTTCCTCTGCGCCACACAGTGACTGGCTCCGCTGGGTCAAGGGACAACTTCTCTTGTGGCTCAGAGTGTGAGCTGTCAAACTCCAGTGGTGCTTTCAGCTCCACTTTGCTAACGTCCACAGACTGCAGGCCGCAGGCCTGACTGCTGGCCACTCGAGCTCCAGCCGTCACTGCCGCCACCTGGTTTCCCCAGTATCCATCCACTGTGGCAAGGATGTGGTAGGCCAGCGTGTGGAAGTGGATGCGAGTGAGGTCGGCTTCTGATGAGGGGTCGCTGCGACCGTGCTGCTCCAGAATCCAGAGGAGGATGTCAGTGACCCGACCCACTTCTGGGATTCCTTTCCAGGAGGTCAAATCTGCATGAGGCCCATCGCCGGCCTGAGAGAGGAACAGCAGCTCCTGTTCGTTCAGACCGATAGAGCTGACAATGGGCAGAACCTGCTAACAGGAACAAGCAAAGAACTGTAATTAAATACAAAGAACTCAGCTGGGATCAGTGAAATTTGAGCACACTGTTCTCTTCTCACTGAAGGATGCTGCCAAAATCACTTCATGAAACTGAATCTCAAAACATTTTTCCACATTTACCTCCTGAACGATGCTGTTCATGTAGTCTTTGTCGGTCATGCTCGCCAGTTCCAGGTGAATGGGAATGTCTCTACGGATGTCAGATATGGCTGCAACGGCCTGTGAAGAGGAAACACTTAACAATTTCATTCTACAAAATTGTTTTCTTGACCTTGTTGATTATGTTCAGGTTACAATTTCATTCTACAAAATTGTTTTCTTGACCTTGTTGATTATGTTCAGGTTACAATTTCATTCTACAAAATTGTTTTCTTGACCTTGTTGATTATGTTCAGGTTACAATTTCATTCTACAAAATTGTTTTCTTGACCTTGTTGATTATGTTCAGGTTACAATTTCATTCTACAAAATTGTTTTCTTGACCTTGTTGATTATGTTCAGGTTGGTTGTAAAGTGTCCTAGTTTGCTCAGAATGGAAGCTAAACTAAATGCAGAAAGAATGGTATTTTTGCACTTTAGTTTTTTAACAATGATGCAACCACAACACCTTGCAACCATTTCAGAACTTCATTTGTTTCCACTCAGACTATGTGTAGACTATAAATACTGCAATTGTAGAAACACAAACATCAGCCAGCTGCGTTCAGCCACTACAAAGGGCCTCCATCTGTAGGTGGGTATATAGATTTACATCTAAAATCTACACCTCATTGCCACACTATTGAGTATTTTTCTGGTCATATCTATGCAATCCTGAAAGAAATACATTAAAATCCAGCCTGGAGAGCACAATTAGTTGAGTTTGCTATTAGATGGTCAGGGGATGTGTATCAGGGATTTGTTGTAGGTGGGCTAATACATGCAAGAACAAGTACTCAAGTCAATTGAACCTCTTTGAGCCGATCCTCCCACAGCTCCCTTCCTTGACCTTCCATCATGTGGAGCCCGGACAGGACGACTAAATCAGGCTGGAACTCCTCCAGACTGGCCACGAATGTCTCCAGTGAGCTCATCTCCCCATTGGACACATCGTGAGAGAAGATGAAGCGGTTAGCTTGAGGCGCCTGAGTCGAACCCCACTGTTCACCTAGAAACAGAACAGAAGCTTGAACTGGGTGGGACCCAGCGCTGTGACGGAGCTGATAGGACATTTTAGATGCACGTCTTCACCTGCTTTGTACTCCAGGATGAGGTGATATTCATCCGTCTCCTGGAGAGACTCTGGGGGGACAACTATCTGCTCATCCAGCATCTCGTGAAGTTTAGGACCAACTGGCCCACATAACAAAACCTGTGAAAAAAAAACCCAAAACCTCTTCACCCTAAACCAATCTGGTATATTTGTAACACGAAACTGCTCTACTGTACAAATATTTAAGATGATGGAAATATATCTGAGGCCCCCTCGCGACCATTAACGAACAAGCGGTATAGGAAATGGATGGAAGGATACTCAGTGTTTCTAATGGGAGAGGAAATACGTTTCTACTGCGAAATTCCTTGGAAACAATCGCTGGGGCTCACAAAACTCAAAATGGCCGACAGTGAGGAGGTCAAGTACATAAGTAAGTACGAGTAAATAAATGCTACTGTACCATCACATCAGGGTAGGTTGCAAGTTTCTGGCCAATGAGGGCAGCGTTACCTCCCACATACAGCTGGAAGAGGGAGAGTCAGTTTTATTGAAGGGGAACATCAAGCAAAAAGACGCTACAAACAACAAATCAGAGGAGTATGGTGGTCTCGCCTTTGCACTGGGGTACTCTGCTGCTGCACGCGCAATCCTCTGAAAGACCTCCTTGTCGCTGAAGAAGCGCTCAGCTGCTGCTCCACGCTCCATGTAATGGATGAAGGCTTCCCTCAAGTCCTCTTTGGAGCGCAACACTTCATGATCCAGGCCGCTGCCTGGGTCAACAGCCAGGGCCTGCAGCAGCCCCACTCCTGAGACCACCACGTCAACGCAGGCGTTCACCCTTACAAAAAGATGGAGAAACGATGAATACAAGTTGACTGTTTGTTAGAACGGCAGAAGATATCCCGCTTTTAGCTTAATAACGAGCGTGAATTCCCAAAGTGAGGAATGTTGACAGAAATGAAGACTAGAATGAGTCTGTTCAGGTGTCAGATTAGTTATTTCTGGAAGAGTTCTTTAAAACTTAGTCTGTAGGAAGAAGTACTATTCGATGCAATTTTGATGAATAACAACATGGAACTAGAAATGCTGCATCGCCGTTGTATATATCACATATCACGCCGACGTATATGTCACAGTGACCTTGACCGATGACCATCAACATATTTCAAATCATCCTCCTGTTCCGATAGACTTTTGAAGCAAAAATTGAAAAGAGAGTCCTCAAGGCATTCAACGTTAATGAGAACGGGATTGACAGACAGACACACGGACAACTTAAAACCCAAACCCCAGCCCGAGTGTCACCAGTGTGGAGGCATAACAAGAAGGTGGTGGGGAGTCCTGTGAGTCAAGCTAATCCTCATGGGCCACCTTTCTAAAACGCTCAGCCGCCCTTTTTGGCATTCTAAGGCTACAAGTGTGGCATAAACTGTTATACTGTATGTTGTTCGGGGCGCCGCCATGTTGAAAGACACATCTGAACTGAATCATATCACATCCCTTCTGACTAAAGCCTCGCAACAGATGCAGCGATAAATATCAATTTCAGACGACAGTTCTGGGACCAGTGAAAGACGTAAATCTATCTTGTAAAGTATGTAATTTATATCCCAGCCAAACATGGCGACTCACCCGACTGCCACTTTGCTCCACTGCCGTGTCGGCAAAGTGATCAGAGTTTCCCAGGCGGCTGAGATGACCTGCTCAAGGCTGTTGGGACTCTGAGATGATGACTGGAGGTCAGGCAGGGTGATATACTGAAGGATCTGCTCTGGCAGCTCTGGACTGCCATGATAGAAATATCCAACAGCTAATGCCAGCAGGGCTGCTACTGAAGCCTTCCTCCACATGATGCTCCCACACACTCCTGCAAAACAAGAAATCATTCAGCGCTCGCTTTCATATCCAAAACTGATGAATTCCTGATGGTTATCGTGCTGAAATTAAGTGGCTGCATACTGACGAGCTGCACCTGAGATGCAGAATACTGCTAAGCTTAAGAATGAGTTACTGGATCAACTTTGTAATTGGTGTTCTAACACCATGCTGAGTCTCACACCTGACCTAACCTCTGTATTCAGGGGAAGTGTAAAGAGTTTCTGTAAAGCTTTTTGCCCCAGGCAAGTTATAAGGGAAGCCAGGAAGAGAGATGCCACTGCTGGATTAAAAACAAAAAAACAAAAACCTGACAAATGTCTAAATGGTCTTTATTAGTAGTCTCTTTGATTACAAGTCAGAGCTGGCCTCCTTCAGGAAGACAAGTTTCTACAATAATCTTGCTTCATCTACGCATCCTGGTAGAATAAAGTGTGCACAGGATTATCATCAGAAGTTGCACAAATTGAAGTCATCAGTCTCAAATGCTAAACTGCACATTTACACCTGATGATGGTGCAGGTTCAACCGTCTGGAGCTCTGCTTTGTAAACCCATGTTACCTGAGTTTATCCACAACAAATATTACACAATTTGATGGGCCCTCCCCTTGAAACTGCCACCTCAATACTAATTTGCATACTTTATAGCTCAGCATTCGGCAGACCGCAGCGTTAAGTTGTTGCTAGTGTTAGCTGACTTAGCTAGCACCCGGTCTCTCTGACTACAGTTTATCAAAGCTAATCTGACAGTTGCGATTAGCTTCGGCTCGTCAGACAAGCCGGCACGGATCAACTGGCACTCTCATTTACAGGCACATTAGCGGCCAGATTTATCGCTGCACCTTTAAAAACACACTTTAACAACAGCGTTTTACGTTCAAATCGAGGCAGTCAAACCTTAACAGGCGGCGCGTGCCGATACTGTGCGGGGTTCAAATATGAGAATCGGGAAAAAAAGATCCGGTTTCCAGTGGAATCATGTAAATCTCATTAAGTTTCCTGAATTCCACCGGTGAGGGACGTGACTGTGGAGTCGGTAGAAGTCATTGAGCGAGCAATGATCGGGGAAGAGAGCCTCTCTCACACCGCCAGCACAGCAGCAGCGGCGGCAGCTTCCGTCTACCGCCCTGCGCATGCTCAGTCGTGGGCACATGTATAGCATACAGAGGGACAAGTAATCACTTATTAAACCTATAATTTGTAATTAAACCGGGTTATAAAGTAACAAGAGGCAGTTAACAGCATTACTTGCAGATCTGCGAGGCTTCGTGTACTTTAGACGGAGCGTAGCCTGACTGTCCCCTCTGAACTACCTTTATAACTGCTAGTCACCTCGGAAAATGAAGGTGATGTGATGGGAGTATTCCTGTTGTAACATGGTTGTAAAACAGCATAAAAAACGCATTTTATTCAATTATTACTATTTCACTGGAAGTACTAGTATTGTGATTAATAATTTTAGTACTAGGGCCAAATTATATATGTAGGAAAAATTTTTTTTTATATTAATTGACATCAGATAAAGCAATAAATAGAGGTAACAGACCTTTTCGTGCAATATTAGCATCCTACTTCTCTGAAAAGTTCAAACGAATCATTTCCTGTGTTCCAAACTGGAGGGATTGCCGCGGGGGTGGGGTTTGTGTGTCGTGGCTGTCAAAAGACAGCCAATCTATCTTAAAACTCTTTGTAGGCTCCTGTATTTTCGTACGTATTAAACGAGATTAGTCTGGTTCTTAAACAGGATTATATAAACAAAGAGAGATCTGGCTACCCCAGAATGACCCCTTGCACGATTAATGTTCAGCACACTGCAAGTTGTTATTGATGCTACATGCTATATTACATTTTTAAGTCTTTTTCAATATCCTAATTCTTATATCTATTCAATATGATATGATATTATATATCATTGCCTGTATGATGTTTATATGTTTATGTTGTTAATCCTTGACAAAAAAAAAAAAACCTAGATAGAGAAAATGATCATGGAGGGACTCATGAACCACACGACTGGTTTTACCAGTAGTGGATCATTTTTAGATAAGACCTTTTTTTTCAAAAGACATTTAACTTTCTTGTTTATTTTTTATATTTTGGTCACTATTCAGTGTTAAACTTGCTCCGAACCTTCAGGAAGTGCTTGATTCTCCTCACTTTAAGGTATTCAAGGCTGCGTTGCGTCACAAACATCTTAACTGCTACAACTCTTCCTCCCCCACTTGAAGTGAACCCAACAGGCAAAACCCATTGAGACCAAAGTGAACCACAACTAAACGACCTAATTAGTTTCATCCCCTTTCTTCAGCTCTTGTCTCTCCTTCAGGCAAAAATGTGTGAGTGTTCATCCAGAAGTGCTTGTTGCAGCGTGCCAACTATGTAGTGTAGCTCCAGGCAGAGGTGTGTTGCTACGGCTGAACAGAAGGAACTTGCACAACCAAGAGTTTTGCTGGCTTGCAAATTGTCAAAAAGAAATCATGGACATTTGCATTAAATTCAGTGTGACGTGGTTTTACTGAGTGCTGCTCACTGAGTCCAGCTGGTGCAGAACACTGCAGATGAAACGTTAACAGGCAGGAAGAAATATGAGCATATTTCAACTGAGCTGGCCCACTTACACTGGCTGCCTGTTTTGTTCTATATTGACTCAAATGGCTTGGCTCCAAGATACATAAAAGATTTATTGTCTCTCTCTGTAGACACACATTCTTTAAGATCAGCCATTTCAGGGCTGCTGGCAGTTTTCAGATGCTGACTTCTGACCAAAGGTGACCCACCATTTGTCATTTGGGCCCCCAAACTTAGGAAAAAGCTCATTTAAATGTTATTTTTATTTATGAATTCTTGAATATGTGGGTTGATTTTATTTTTATTTTTTTTTTAAATCTTGGGGACCGTTTTACCCCCCTAAGTTCATGCTCCATTTGGTGGCTTTTATTTGCATTCTGTTTTGTACCTTTAACTTTCTAACCTCAATTAAAAATGCTATGTTCAAAATGTGCTATATTATTAAAACTTCACAATAGTGTTGACACTTAATACATAACTACACAACTTACGAAGTAGTGGGTACGATTTTGAACCATGATATTTACCTACAGTCCATTTTCCATTTTGACAAAGCCAACACACACGTCCAACATTTGCTTGAGACTGTAAAAAGGTGTGTTTTTACAACCTGCCTGGTTGATTAATGAATGCAGATCAAAGATGGTACGACTGTATCACTGGAACTGTTCTGAGATCAGACAAGAGGCGAGAAAAAGTCTTTGTACCAATTTGTCCAAAATGTTTCCTGTCTTTTGCTTCAAAGCCACATTTACGTTTCTGCATCTTAAATTTACAACAAACAGAATGAGTCATTACTGATTCTTTATTACAATTTGAACATGAACAAACTGATAGAAAGCATACACCCACACACAGTAACTTCAATATCACACGAGGATATTTGGCATTTGGCACAAGAGCTGCAGTGTTGAACCATGACAGTGAGGTTGTGTAAGATTTGTGGCTTAAATGAAGAGTTTCCCCATCATTTTGATGGCACACAGAATAGTTAATAAGGACAATAGTTCCATGTCTTCAAACATCTGTCCCTGCATTTTGAGCTGACCAGACACAAAACTTCCACTAGCCTGTGGTGCTACCTTCAGGTACCAGACAGCAGCGCTGAATTCTCGGTCCATTGCAGAATCTTAAGTCTTGCTGAGTATATTTCTAAATATATTATTTCCATAAATAACAAATGAATGGAGGTTATTGGAGAGATTGTCTTGTCTTTGGCGTAACAGCGGGTGTAACAGTACCATATCTTTATGGAGGAAGCCAGGTGGAGAAAAACAGGACCTCTACATGCTGCTAGGCACTTCCTAGTGTAACGGCGGAGTCCCTCGTCTCAAAATCCATTGTTTCATTCCCTGATATATTAGTGTGGTATTCTCCCAATTGTCAAATTAACAAGTCTGAATGTGACAGAAGACTATATTCCTCGGTAGAGGGCGCTGCTGCTCAGTACAACTTCATAAGGCCAAGTGAGGATGTCAGAAACTCCAGTAATTCTCAAGTTTAAATAACTCAAACAAAAACATAAAAGTTATACATTAAAAATAACTGCATAATCTCCCTTGTTTTTACATAGTTTTCAACACTGCCACGCAACCTATTAATTTAAAAATCAAACTGACCTACATTGTGACTAGGATGTATAAAAAGATATTTGTCGATCGTCATTACTACATCTTGATAAAAACTACTCATCTTTACTAAAACTCGTCTTCATGCCTATAAAAACAGTTTAGCACTTCTGAAAACAGATGTGAGATTTCTTTGTGACGTTTCACAGTAACAGGTGGAGTATCACAACAGAAAAAGACTGTGACACAGGTTTCAGTCTCACTGGGGACGAACAGACAAAGGCATCCATGGTTTTCGAGGACACGTTGGACAAAGGAAGTCTCCAGGAGACCGTCAGGTTACAGGCGGATGTTTTTCATTACGATCTCTTCGCACAAGTGTTCTATGATTTCAGGTGGATTTGAAAACTGTTCAGCTCTCAATAGAAGCGCTGGCGTCGGTGAGAATGGGGGCAGTGAAGCTGACTCTAACGTCCCGGGGGTAAAAACCCTGGAGAACCCCGTCCACAACAACATCTGGGAGACCTGCAACAAACGGCTCAGGCTAGATTTACATTGTGAGGATAAAATACAGCACTCAAGATCCTTAGGTTTCCTAGAACAGAACTACATTCTTTCAAACTGATGATTGGTGTTTTATGTTTGGCATTTTAAGTGTTTACTGATTTTAATTTTCACATTTGGTTATGGTTGAAATTGTAGATCCAGAAATGTTTAATGTGAACATTTTTATTTTATGGACATTAGCTCTCGTGAAAATGTGACTCCACTTCAATAAATACACGTTTCTCAGTGAACAAATTGTTCAGAATACAGATCTAAAAAAAATAGAAACATCTTTCCTTGGGCCGTTTCTTGTTTCCTACCTGATGTGCAGTCAGGAAGATACGGATCCAGGAAAAATCCCAGCACCCGCTGATATGGTAACTGGAAACTGAGGAAAAATTGATGTTAACATTATTCCCTTAAAGTAAAAGGTAATTAGCTGATTAACTACATGAACAACACATTTATTCACTGTTTCAGCTCACCAGATGCATCATTTATAATGATTAATGTGAATTTTCTGGTATGTTTGGTTGTGCTTGAAGCTGCAGTGCTGGAATGAACATATCAACCCTCCCAGGACAACAGAGAGCCCAAATTAAGGGCTCCTTCATCTTATACTGATTAAACTACTGTGCAAACAAAACATTCCAAAAAACTCAGATGTAGGAAATGTTACCCGAGACAAACTAAAACAGCAATGGCAGTTATTCGGTTGAATCTGTCCTAAACAAAATGACCAATGATCTCGAATTTGAGCAGCCGAATAATAAGGGGTTCACGTTTACCTTCTGAACAGAAGATAAACAACAAAGAACTGCTTTAAGCTATTAAGCTATTAAGCTACTAAGCAACACGCGCTGTAATTCAAAAATATGAGTTAATATTTTACCTGTAATCCTGACTGTCCAGCTCATCCAGAGATCTGAAATCAGAGCACATAACTGTCAAAGATCCTGGAAAAACATGAAATCACATGAAGTCAATGAATGAAGGAATGAAAATTTCCCAGTTTTGGGACTCATAAAAGATAATCTTATTTTAAGCTTAAACGTTTGGGAACGCCTGCCATACAGAAAGCCCATCAAGTATTGTACAATTCAGTTCAGTACAACAGAGACAAAAACACATGCATCTAATATAGACTGAATTTAACTTTAAAAGCATTAAACCCTTTAAAAGAAATAGGGGATTAGATGCTTGTGCTCCCCTCTACTGTGAAAGATGTTTCTCTCTGTTATGTTGCAGCACTGCTCCCAATCCAAAAATAGAAGAGCTAATTATAGCAACAACTTCAAGGACTCTGGGAGAAGTATTGACTGTAGGGGGGTTTACTCCATGCTGCTGATCTTGTTCCCTGTATGAAAATGTTTAACATGGAGGAAATCCAAAAGTTCCTGCGGCACATCTTCATTTTGATAGATGATCTCCTGGTGGGCAGAAGATAAATCAAATGACTGCTTACTGTGTCATTCAGAGTGAATGAATGTGAGAATCAGTAGCATAACACAAATCATATCTGCTACATCTATAAAACTCTTGTGCATCTGACTGAAGCAAAACTACTAATGATACACTTTGTAGGCAGCTTTAACACAGAGTTTTTGTGGACTCCTATATCAATTATAACTATCAGCTAAACAGTACCCACGAAAACAAGCATCAGGTTGAGAAATGAGGGCTGAATCGATACATTACCTGGATGTAGTCTTCAAGCTCCTGCCTCCTCTGCTCTGTGGGTTTGGTCCTCAGGTGGGGATTCCTTTTACTTGGGAAATCCGGAGTCTGGATGATCTTCCTGAGCTGGAAAGTATCAAAATAAACCTTCAAACCAACTGTAGTGAATCTGCTACAGAAAACAACATATAAAGAGAGGTTGTTTTTTTTTTACTCCAATTGAACTATTGTGATAAAGCAGGGATGTGTTGCACCTACATACCTTTCTATGAAGAGCTTGGAACTCACTGGTTCGTCTGAGCACATAATGTTTCCTTCCATTAAACAAGACCTCCACTCTGAAAAGCTGGCAAAAGGAAGAAAAATGTATTTCCTAAATATATTATAACAAGTTTGATGATGCCACGGGAATCAGCAGTTTAATGAAAGAGACACAGTATGGCATATTTTCAACAAATCTGGAACACATGAATATTGATTGCAAACTCGCAACAGCCAATCAGAGTGGGCCGAACAAATGATGCATTAGCTTGTAGCACTAGCTAGCACTAGCCGTTTTTGGGACCGTAAAATCTTATCTCATTTTCAGCCCAAAGAACAAAACGTGATAGACACGGTGGTTGGTTCCATCTTCTTAGCCTTGAACTCTTCCGATAACTTTGTTTATTTTTATTGCAAAAGGGCAACGCGAGAGCGTAAACAGTTAAAGACGACAATCCGCCTCCATGTTTGTTTATACCTCGAGTTCGCGTTAGGTCCCGCGAGATTGTTTGAGATCAAGACCCCCGGACTCGCTGCTCTGTATACTATACAGAATAAACAACAAGTGCTTGGTGTTAATCTTTGATTAATGTCTGAGGGTGGTCCGTCATGACTGGACCATCTGGTGTGTGCGTCTATAGACTTAATTAATATACGTGAAAGCTGTTAAATCTGGGGACTCAGTTGACGGAGAAGCACATGGTTTCTTTCTTTATTTAAAAAATTAAAATAGGCTACCCAGATAAACCCTTATAAAAGTAAAAGTCTCCTCGAAAAATTCTAAACGTATTTGACATCAAGTAGACCTCTAGTCGGCGCTCAAAAGTAAAGTACACATTCTACATGATATGTTTGTATTCCAGTGCCAAGGCGCTCAGTCCTTGAAGCACTGATATCTAAAGGTCATATCAACGGCCTGTGTTCCAGTTGGTGGACTTCATATTTGAAAGTACATCTTCATCTGGTTCACCATCTTCTCCACGAAAAATCTCTCTCTTCAAAGTAACTAGAAACTGGTGAGTTTAGATAAATATAAGTGGATTAAAAAGCATGATATTTCCTTTGAAATGTGGTGGAGAAAAGGCAGTACCTTAAAATATAAACGCTAAAGTTAAGAACATATAGCTTGACATTTTAATTAAGGACTGACGCCTAAATACAACTATACATGAGGGGGGAAAAAAACCTAAGTGACTTTCCACCATACTCACACATTTTCTCACAAAGTATAGACTTTGAAAATCACCTAGAGTTCAACCTTGGCGTAAAAGCAGTTCAGGAGCGTTTATGAAGTAAAACTACTCCATTTAATTACTATTTTTTCCGCCTCGGCAACTTTAATTTGTTCGTTTTGCAGTATTCTCCAGTGAAACATTCTACACCCCTGAAAAAAACAAAAATCAGACAACCATGAATCTCTCACTCTCTCTTGCTGCACGTTACTGCCAGCTCACCTGACGTCGCAGCTCACCTGTACGTCCAAACAAGACAAGCTTATCACGAGCGAATATCCGCGATTGTGAATGACTGACAAGTCTTTACAAGCAAGCCGACAATCAAAAGTAGTAAAACGACTTGATAACCAGATAGTTCTTACAAAACTAGTGCCAGTCCTCACCTTTTTGGACTTTCCCGAGTCATCCACTTCCCTCTCCATCGATGGAATCGACACTTCAATCATTAGGGAATCTTCAGCCACCAGCATTGGATCGAATATCCAGAATGTTTTAAACTGTCTGATGTGAAAGTAACAAGTTTGCACGACGTTTTCAGCGTCCAGGAACTGAAAACAGCTCTCTCGGCGTCAGTGCGCCTGCTGTTGCTGTCTCGGCGGGCTGTGCTCCACCTACCCACTAATTGGACAAACCCAACAGCCAGGCGCCTCCGCAGCCATTAAAGGTGCAGTCTAACATGCCGGGGGGTTACTATGTCACACAAAGTCTGTAGAGACAGCTACATGCCAGCATAGACACGCAACAGAATCTTTTTATAGCATTAACACAGTCCCTGTTTCTGCCTGATGACACTGCAAGCAACAGGTATTTTTATTTTGGGATTTAAGCCGCAGCTCCACTCATTCTTAGTTACAGACATGCCACAGATGTCCACATATAAGCAACAAAACTACACAAATAATCTGAGAACTAAAATAATCAGGACATTGACAACCATCATATGATCATGACAAGGATACATTGTATCGTTGAAACAGATTTTTTTATTGCAGTTAAAAAAAAAAAATACTGCGTTGCTTTCATTTCTCGAGTAGATTAACAGAAGTGCAACAACACGTCATATTTTGTCGGTCAACCAACTCATCTTGGTTTCTGAGTTTGAAGAGGAAACAGAACAAATTTTCAAGAGCAACCTAGTTAATTGCCCATTCAATTTGGCTCTTGACAAAATGATGATAAGAAAGATATGCTTCACGGTTTCGTATCGTCCAATCCGAGGCAGGTAAGCAGCAGTTTTGGAGTAAAAGTGTGCCTTTGGGGAAGGTCATGTGACATTTTCTGAAGGGACACTTGACAGCGCAGGCGTTCAAATCGCAGTTCACTTCCCAGCGTGCATAAAACACCAAGTAAAACAGAAACAACTCTAAAAAGGGATGTAAATCCAGGCTACATAATGCAGAACTGTGCTCGCATCCTTTAACCGCAGGTGCTGCTTATATCCTAAAGTTTTCTATCCACAAAGTGCTTCACAGGAAAGGAGAGTCGAACGTTTCTCCTCCATCAGCACTGAAATCCCTGCGCAGATTGTTTTCCATGTGTTGACGATGATCACATGCCCAGCCTGTGACCTGTCATCATGGGATTCATATCTTCCACCCCTGTTGTTGCTCACTGTTTGTTTTTTTTTATATTTAAGCTCACTGAAGCAACTCCATGGCAGGATATGTGACCTTCGCCAGTCAGCAGGATAAAAATACAACAGCAATTCGCTCATCTGGATGTTGAGTCATCACTGTCTTTTACTACAGCTCATGTGAACACGCTCACTGTCAGCAGAAAGACGTCAGACACGTCAACAAAAAGGAAGCTAGTCTTCTATTTTTTTTTATAGCTCTAATACCATTTTAAAGCAACCATTTAATTTATTTTTTTCTCTCTTTGTTCCAGCTGAACTGGATATAAGAGACAATATAATAACAATAGCCAACGCTGGATGATTTTTATGCGGCCTTCTTCTTCGTGAGTGGGTTCAATAAAAGGAAGGGGGATTAATTGTACTGATGAAAATCGTAGAGACTTTCACGCACAAACCAGTGAATAGCTTCCCCTTGGAAAAAGATGGCTCTTCAAGTGAGCTATCGCTATACTTTTTAAAGCTAAAAGTAACATAGTAAGCCTTCAGTTTACTGTAAAGTCATCCAAATCTGAACCCGTTAGAGGTTCAGATTTGGATGAAAATGGAACGTGAAAAGACATTTATTTCAGGGCTTCCATCCACGTCTGGTTTTGTTTGAAACTTCAAAGTTAAAAAGACATCTTGCCCTCTCATGGAATGCGAGAATTGGAGTTTGTCATTTGAAGACATACCAGCAGCCTGCTGAGCGTGATGCAATTCGTCTGAGTGAGTGAGTGAATGAAAGAAAGTACTGTCATCCAGAAAAACTCAGTTAGTCGACGCATTCTTGAGTCCTGTACCCGGCTGTTCATTGCAGTAACCTGGGAACTATTATGCGAGGAAAGCAGAGGGTCGTTTGTTAGGATCAGAAGCATTCAGTCTAGTGGTTTATTGGAGGGGAGGGCATTTATTTTGTCCTTCAAACCTTGTTAGAAAACAGTGTACTCATATATTTTTAGTTCAGTATTTATAGTGCAAAACAAAGTTGTATTTGAGCAACATTTCTAGTCAGTATCAGCATTTGTTCCCATAACATACAGTTAGTATGACAGTCATTTACTCTTCAGTTATTTCCTGAGTTATTAAGGTTGGATGATACATGAGGTTGCTTTCAAACTCCTTCTCCTGTCCCCCTTCAAGGTCCTTCGTAGTTCCCAACCAGGTGTTTGTTTGGAATGGCACTTAGCCAGTAGCTGTGTACCAGTCCAAAGGATCTGAATGGAATGTTGGGACACATTTGTTCTTTGGCCTTTCGCGTCAGTGCTTTTACAAGAAGCAATAGCCTGAAGACTCATACTTAGAGGGAGGCTCTGGCCTCTGTTGCACCCAAACACCTTCTCAGAACCACCGTTATAATTGGTTTCACTTTTATTCACTCGGGGTAAGTTTACTGAGAACAGTTCTCTCTAAAACACATTCACACAGTTACACGTTCATACCTTGGAGTCACCCAGTACAACCAGAGTCTGGTCTGCTGCCATTGGAGCAGTTGGGGGTCAAGAGCCTTTCTCAAGGGCACCTCTGTGGTGCTGATGAGGGAGGGGCAAGAACGGCACCCTCATTCTCCCCGGCCTCGGTCAATTTGAATCAAACTGTCTTCAAACTGAGACGAGAAGCTTCTCCCCTGTCAAATGTCTTCTGATACTTTTCAGAGAATCTTTCATCACAAACTGTGTGGGAGAAAGCTTTTTCCCCGCTGAGTCTTCTCCTGAGTGTGTTCATGTTTCCCTTGTGTGAGAAAATGCTGCCTTCGAATGCTGGCCAGCATTTAATGGTCCCGAGGGCCAGCCAGAACATACATAGTATAAGTTGTTTTTTTTGTTGTTCCATATGCAATACATGTATTACTACAGAATGACTGTATCAGGGACTGCTATTTGTGCCCTATAGTTTGGATCCTCGTATTATTTATATAACCCATCTGCTGCTACCTGCTCATTTGCACTGTTGTAGGTTTTTAATGGGGCGTTGTGGAATGTGTGTAACTTTTTTTTTTATTTTTAGCGCGGGAGAAAGTAAAGACAAATTGAAAATAAAGTCAAATCTAATCCAGGCCAAACAAACTGAGTGTCCCTGGTTGACATAGAGAAAAAAATAATGATACACTGAAACATGAAAAGGTGGGTCTCAACTGAGCCTGGTACATGATACTGCCACTAGATGGCAGCACTGTACATAAAATGTGGGCCACTATTGCCACAACAGACCATATACAATAAAACACTGTTCTATTCACGTGGCCTACTTCTATCACTAATCATGACGGTATACTGGAAACGTTTACTCGAATAAAGACACCCACTCCCATGATTTCTTCCTCTTGAATTTTAATGGAATTCCTATTCAAAAATCTCAATATTCAACCTCAACAGAAAACCCGACTTGTCATCATCAATTTTTTTTTTATTCCCACTTCCATTTTAGATTTGGCTGTGATTAAATTTCAATAAATAAGTCAAAAATGATGCTGAATTTACAATGCCATGGCGCAGATTTGTACATTGTCTGAATTCATGTTTTGTCAAGTCTTTTTTGTCAAGACCACAAACAGACAACTTCTAAAATGCTTGTTTTCTGAAAGAAGTTTGAATTTGTGCAGCTGAAGACTGACACGTGCTTTGTTGTAATAGGCAACATAACCTGCCACAACCTATGCAAATACAACCTTTATGTTAAAAAAAAAATCACAAACGCATAAAAAAATTTTCTACAAAAAACAAAAGACAAAAAAACTCACGCCAGAATGTCGGACCAATAACACATGAAGTGTGGACAGAGTTCACGAAATTATCAAGAATGTTTTGGAGAAACTTGTTTCAAACACTTCCGGTTTTCTGGATTACAAACTCTCCGAATCACGTGACCAGGGTCCCATCTCCCTCCCCCTCCTCTTCCAGCATCTAGCCGCCTCCGCAGAGAGCATCCCGGGGATTACGCCGTGTCTGTGCGCCTTTAAGAACCGAACCTCCTGCTGCCTTCTGCACGAAATCTCCATCGCTGCTCTGCGAGGGGGCGAAGACACAGAAAACCACGGCAATGTCCGCCAGCTCTGCTTTTAACGACGAGAAAGGGGGTTCCTCCAGCGTCGGGGAGCCGGAATATGGTCACGACCCGGCCAGCGGAGGGATTTTCTCCTCCGACTACAAAAGGTACGGAGCCACCTGCCTCGGTGTTGCTGCTTGTGTGCCATATTGTAGGGATGTACCGGGGCTGTTGGTTGGTTTGGTGGGGAGAGGTCGCATGTGGGGGGCAGTTACCTGATTGCAACATGCAGAAAAAAGTGTGTTTTAATGTTCGTGAAGCGGCGTTAAACATCTCCAGACACAACTTTGTTGTTAGGCCTCGCTTGTGATCCGCCTCCTCTCGCCGTGAGACGCGCCGTGATTTGGTGGCTCAAGGGTGTCGTGAGGTCCAGTGACGGGTCGGTGCTACCTGAGCATACAGGTGTATCCCCCAGCCCGTGTCAAAGCAGTGTGCTGATGTGTTATTTCGTGAGGTTAAATGTGATAGGCCTGTCTAGGGTGGTGGTGGTGGGGGTGGATGCCAGGCCTCAGCTCCAGCTTTTCAGCACCACCCCTGCTGGACAGCGCGCAGAGCAGCAGCAGCAGCAGCAGCTGATGTCACAAACCCAAACATCTCTATACACACGTATGTAATACCTCCAATACACATGTCAGTACACGCTGGAGGTTCTCTCAGTCCCTCCAATGTTAGTTATCTGGAGAACAACATGGTGAACTGCATGCACCTTGGCTAGGAGATACTGTATTCCTGCTTTTCAACAACTTTACTAATACTACTTTCCAAGAGTTAGGAAATAATAAATGACTCAGGACAAATCATTTTCATCCATTTTGTCTACTCAGAGCAGGGATGCATTGATTGTGAAAATCAGGGCTGATATTGATCTCTAAAATGGTAATTTGACTGATAGCAGATGCAGGTACTGGTGTGTAATTGTAGCGTTTATGTTGTTTGTGTTGGTCTTTATTTCCCCGAGCGTGTCAGGTAAACACAAAACTCATGATAATGAGTCACCCAAGTGTTATGAAGTGATAAATACTATCTTTGAGCACGAATTGAATCCTACACATTTCTAATTCTTCTTACGGCCGATGACACTGACCAGCGACATCTGTTAATGGCACCTTGTCTGCTGATGACGGTCAGCAAGCTAAATACCAGCTGATACGGGCTGATATATCAGGGCCTCCCTGCTCCCATCGATAACATTTGATAGATGGATAGATAGAAACACATGAGCAGCATTTATGGGATCTTAGAAATTTGGACTTGATAACTTTATAACTGATAAGACGTTTTCATTAGTGTAGAGAGAGGAAAGCAGAAGTTGAAGTGCGCTTGGATACATGCAAGTGGGACATACATTGATGACGCATGAAAAATGTACATGATATTATTTGTATGTATGTATGTGTAGCAGTATTTTATGAGTTGACAACATTGATCATTCTGAGATTACTGGTAAATAGGATAGATAGACACTCTTCTCTCCTCTGTGTATTTGGGGGCTGGGGGGGGGGGGGGGCGCTCACCCTAATACTGACACCAGAGACAAGCTAACGGCTAATTAGCTTAACACAATGAATGGTAGTGGATGGGCAGGTTAGCATACCGCTGTCAAAAACCACTAAATACACTTTTCTTTAAATAGTGTTTTCCTGCATGCCCCTGAAACAGATGAGCGAATGAGATCTATATTCCTGTCTGGCTCTGGAGAGAATGGCAGCTGTGTTTCTTTACAGTAAACCTGGAAAGGATTTTGCATGCAGCCTGAATCCCAGCAGGGGTCGTTTGTCTGTTCCAGTGGTTCCTGTGTGGTTCGCCTGCTGCCGTTCTGCCTGTTTTGTATTACAACTGTGTCTCAGTGTGGTAACAGCATTGTTACACAACTGTTTATTGTTTGTGTACAGTGTCCCTCCACCTCCTCTGGTAAATAACCCTGGCGCTGAATTTGTGGGTCAGGCAGTGGATAGCGACCAACTCTGTTTATAGGTATACAATTAACTATTATTATTATTATTATTATTATTATTATTATTATTATTATTATTATTATTGTTATTATTATTATTATTATCAAAAGCTCTGTAGTTGTCTGTAGCTCGGTGGTACATGTCAGGTTAGAGTAGTATGGTTTTCCACCAGCAGAGGGCGCTCAGCCAACGTTTATGGCTGTGAAATGGGACCTTTGCATGTTTAAAGTTGAAGGTTTTGGCCTTGAAGCTGTTAAGACAACATTAGTTAACTTGTGATTAAACTCTGCATTAATATAATTCAGTGCTGGCTCAGTCGGTGTTTGTAGAAGCTGATGTGCCCATCGTGAATGTAGGAAAACCAGTTTGTCTGTACACACAGTTGTGAGGGAAAGTTCCTACTTCTTTATTTGTCTCTTTGGAAACATAGCAGATGTTAAGTCATCAGATCATGTCAGCTCTTGCTGTTTAAACCGTGGCCATAAACTCATGTAGCCGAGGTCTGTCAGCGTGAAGGGATGAATTATATAGGGTGTTGACTGATGCCGCTCAACGTTTTCTCCTCCTCTATCGTGCAGCACTGCAGCACATTTCTGTTTTCAGCCGTGAAAAGTTCAGTCATATTAATATCGCTTGTTTTCTGCGTGATATCATTGCCGTTCTCAGCTGTTGTCTTCGTCTCTGTTTAATTAAGCTGCTCTTAGGCTCTGAAAGTAAATGTACTATTTACTACTTTTTTGCTTTCTTGTCAAACGATATGTGAAGACTGGATGCAGAGAAACAGCTGCAGTAACCTAAAGGGAAAAGAAAATCTGTCGGAAGACTGAAGTTAAAACGATATTGATTTATATGTTTTTTAGTGCCGTTTGGGCCTTAAGCGCTCTCTAGTGGTCCCTGAAATACTTTTACATTGAAACTCGCTCACGCTGAACTAGAATAAGCATCTAAAAATATGATGTAATGTTGTGTTGAAACTGTTCGTTCTATAAAATCCTTCTTCAAACAGCATCGTCACTGCGAGACGCTCAGTTCGGCAGGCTAACACGAAACTTCGGTGTGGAAAATAATGAAAAAGTTCTTAAAGTGAAAAAATGATAAGAAGCAGTGTTATAATTTCAGGAAACGTGTTTAAGTACAAATTTAGAGTATCGGATTGTGTTGGTATTGAGTCCAGTTGTGACCCAGATTGTTGCGATGGAATTGTCATGTTTAATTTTGAACCATACCATGACCCTGAGTATGAAAAGGTTATTTAAGAAAAGAATAAACTCCTAAATTTTAGTTGGAATCGGTCGTACCCTGTAGTCACATTTGTGCTTTTAACTCTATTTATCGTGTCCGGCGCTCTCAAAACCGAAGACATGCAGCTCTTGGACTCTGCTTCAGATCCATGATTGCATTTGCTCCCAAGACTGCAAATCAAGATGCATTGGACTGTCACTGTCCGTGTTCATCATCGTAAACGCTGCGGCTTCAGGGTGTATGTCTTCATCATGACACTACAGGTTAAACATCGTATTAGTCTTCAACAAATGTCAACAAATCGTGACTGAGCTGCTGCAGATCACAGGAACAGCATATGTGAGTTGTAGTTATTTTTGTTTGAGCCTTAAAAATGAGTGGGAGAGAGAGAGGGAGGGAGAGAGAGAGAGAGAGAGAGAGAGAGAGAGAGAGGTGTCCTCATCACGGCACATCCAAGAACGCTGAGTCATGTAAGATGGGGGGGGGGGGGCAGCCAACTGAATATTAAAAATACTTAATCAGATTTCTTTCATGTAACGAACAAGAAGATTATCTAAAAGCATCTGTCGTGTACCAGCGAGGGCTTGTTGGCAGTGAGTCAGTGTAAAAACGAATGACATTTTTATCTGTTAATGTGAAGAGGTGAGGCGAAAATGGCAAGCTTGTGGAGGGGTAGTGATAACGTGGCAAAAGGTGGGAGAGACTGTGTCATTGTTGGAGATAGAAGCAGTGACTGAGGGACAGCGAGAGGCTGGTGCAGCAACAGGAACCACATGAGCAGCGGGAGGAGTCGTGAGAGGAGAGGCTTGATGGCAAATAAAACTCTACGCCCCTCCTTGCCGAGCATCCATTTACAGAGCAGCTGCTTCACTGGATGTGTACAGACTCAGCAGTAACGGATAAATAACCCACAGTTCTCAGCCTTCGCTGGATTTGAGTTACAGCACTCAGGCAGCAAACGACATCAACCTCGCTACCGTGGAAAAGTCTTTCAGCTGGAACTGGAGCATTTCTGGAGAGGCTCGTTGCATCATTCTTGCAAGAAATGTCCACACTGGATAGACTCAACCTCAGAGGAAGCATATTTTTAACACAGACTCTAACTGAAGCTGCTCTTTGCTGTGTCAAAGCTGTCTGAGAAGCATCCTGGGAATTTCACAGACTCATCCAAGCCATTAACACAGAGGAGTGGCCTAAGACAACTGCAGGGTTTATTCTCTCCACCCTATCTATCCAGGATTCTACAGGTTGATTGAACAAAAGTTTTAAAGATGACGACCATGCAAAGGCTGCTGCAGCTGCCGGTGAACGCAGTTAACATGGTGAAGACGGTGCAGAGTCAGGTGCAGGGCCAAGAGGAGGACAAGAGCCCGGTGTTGACCCCTGACAACGGGCAGCAGGCCTGGTACAGTGCCCTGCAGCCGGATGAGCTGCGCCACCTCCGAGCTGGAGGCACCGGGGGAGGAGGAGGTGGCGGAGGAGATCAGGAGGAACGAGCACCACTGGAAGAAGGCGGTGTTGGTGGTGGTGGTGGGAGTTTCCAAACTCAACCTTTGCGGTAGGATATAATAAGAATCCAGATGTGTCTTTACTGCTGCAGGTGCATTTAGAGTAAAATTTCCCCCCGAAACGTGTATTTTGCCTCAGAAGTACTCACAAATAGGTGTGTGGAACTCACAGCCATGTTTTTTCCTCCTCATTTACTTCTTTGTGACTCCAGAATGCAGAAAGTGCCAGCCATGTATATTTAGCGTGAAGCTAATGGCGACTGTTGGCTAACAACAGCGAAGCTGTTCAAAATGTCCGTTCACAAACTCAGAAAGGTATCGTCGGGTGAAGTCCGCGTATTCTATATCCAGCCATGTGCTTAGGAATTTACAAACAGTTACATTTGAGCTAAAGACAAACTAGAACGCTTGGATTCGGAGCTGTGGTGACCGGCTAGCACATCCATAGTAGCATGGGAGCGTTTTACTCTGTTTGTAGCTCCAATTAAAGTGTGCATTCACAGCCGCATTAACATAACGTAGGTTAGGTTGCATTTGAGAGTTTGTCAACTACTTGTCACTATTAGCTTCAAGCAAAACATATGTGGCTGGTTCTTTCTGCATTTTGGAGCCACAAAGACGTGATGCAGCATGGAAAAAGAGAATTTTCATGAGCAGGACACCTCACTGAGAATACTTGAAAGGCAAAGTACACTTTTTGGGTAAAGTACTGCTTGAGGGCGTTTAGCTGCCTCTTTTCCAGAGCTGCTGACAGCACGAGCAGCATGATAAGTAACTCGTAGAAATGTCCGTGGTTTCTTCCTTTGGGGTCAGTGAGGTTACAAGATAACTCTGATGGATCATTAGATGAAGAAGCCTAGACAGAATAAGAAATGAACTTCTGCAACATCAACTGTTTGTTAATGTAAACATGGGATGGTTTCACCTCTTTGGTTGCAACGGATGGTTGGTTCCTCTTCGATTAATCGCACAGTTGTTTTCATGTTTAGTTAATGAGCTGTTTAGTCTTTAAAATGTCAAGAAAATGGGAAAAAGGCTTATTTTTTTTGATTTCCCCAATGCAACATGTTCAGTGTGCTTCTGTTCTCCATCAAACAGTCCAAAGTCTCCTCATTTTCTATCATAAATAACAAAAAAGGGAGCAAATCTCGATATTTAAAGGTTCTTGAAATGATGAATGGATTACCACAATAGCTGGTGATTAATTCTCTTTCTTCCAGTCTAATTGATCTGTTGTTGCAGCTCTAAAAATGATTAAACTGCTTTCTTCGGCCAGTCCGAACCTGAAGACGCTCAATTTGCAATTATATAAAGCAGATATGAGCAGCAAATATTCGCTCTGGAGAAAATGTAAGCGCTGGACGTTTGAGAGTATTGCTGAAAAATGAATATACTGCTTTGTAAAACTAATTGAGGTAGGAGAGCTTTTTGCTACAGAAAAAATACTTCATGTGCAAGATATATTAAGTGCCATAACTTCCATTAATATTTGCCCATGTATCAGGAATTAGAGCATAACATCATGAAAAGGAAGTGGCGACTCTTTTGATAATTTGATTAAAAACAGATATTTTAGAGTGGTTCTCCTTCAAAAGATGTTCTCATCAAATGATGTTAATATACTTTGGAGTTTATGAATTTGTTTCTCCAAACTAAATGTTAATGTTTATTTTAAAGGAGGAGAGATCTATTGAAGTGCAGCTCCGGTTAGTTTTAGAATAATTTATTGCTGCCATGAAGAAACAGTCTTCAAAGTCTCTGCCCAAAGACTCAGCTTATGTAAAACAGCTTCAGCAGCTGCTTACAAATTCAAGCTACAACTCTTCAACCTTTTACTTGCCTCTGATTCATGCAAATACTTTTTCATATCCACTTGATTTGGTGTTGCAGTCATGCAGCGTTCTATACAGGGTGAGCAACAGACATCTTAAGTTTTTATTGCCGTCCAGAGGCCTGCTTCCATGTTGCTTTCCAACAGGAGGGTCTGGCTGATCTCTTGGCTTCGGTGCTGGGTAACCTGAGCGCCGGTGTACTCAGTAGTACCTCACCAGGTTAAATAATTCAGAGCTGTTTGTTGATTCAGCCGTTGTTGAGCAGGATGGGACCAAATCCAGAGAAATTAGAGAACCAGTCTTGGTGTAGAATTACCGCAGGCCTTTTGAGCAACTCATTCATGGTGGATAGATTGTGGAATATTGGGGTGGGGTGGGGTGGGGATCTGCCTTCATCATTTACTGAGCTATAAATCTTTATTTCTTTTAGAGGTTCTGTACCATGGCGTCCAGGAAGCGCATCCATTGTGGTGCCTATCAACACCGGGGTTGCTGGTTCAGTTCCTTGTGTTGCCTCTATGTACAGATATAATTAGTCAGTCTCTGGTTGGAAAGCTGGATGAGAGCTTGTGTCCTGGTCGCCGCCCCAGCGAGGGGGGAAATATGGGGGGATAGCGTCCTCCTTTATTTCATTTTTTTTAACAAATGGTAAACCATCAAAGACCAGCAAATCGTTGTTATTTCTACTTTGACAGGATGAGTGTTTGGTCAGACCTCCAGCAATCTGCGTTTTGCAGGCAGGTTTTAATTAGCTCCTGTTTGTTGTCAAACAAGACACTCATAGGCCAGACTGACCCAAGTGTCATAAATTAATTAGAGCAAGCCATAAAACAAATGATGTCTTTGGCGGGCTCATCTACGCTAACATTACGGTTCATTACCTCCACCAAGCAGGTCGTGTTCTCACTGGTGTTTGTCTGAATGCAGGATTATGCAAAAGCTCTGAGGCTGCTTTTAACCAAAGTGGATGGAGGGGTGAAGTGAACGGACCAGGGAGGAATCTGTTACATTTAGGGGCAGACTGGTCATAGCACGTTGATGCACTGGTTTGACCAGGTCCATCTCTAATTTGGTTGGATTTGATGCAAACTGTGAGATTTTCTTACATGGCATAACTGTTGCCAGGCGGCCAATTTTGATATTTTGCCATAAAACACAAAGCTTTTTAATCTCGGATGCCAGATGGTCAGATCTTCACCAAACTTCCCGTTTTAGAGTCGCATCCTTAAAACATCTACAAGCTGAATTCAAGTCGTATTTGAGGTTGCAGGAAGTAAGACTTCATTTGAGCTGCATCACAAGGACACTGAACAGCAACATCATCAGTGGTAAGTTGGTGTTCTCTTGCCCCACCTAGTGGATACAGGAAGTGATATAATACTTCAGTCGGCCCTTTAAAGCAAAATCCAAATATTACCAGGTTTCACCCTCTCTCTGACGAGCGACACACTGGCGTGGACTCGCTCGCCGCTGCTTGATTTACATTTTGGCTTGCCTTTGCAGAGGTATGGTATGGGCTCTCTGAGTGCCTTGTGATAAGCCAATAAAATATGAATGAATGTCTTTGGTAATTTATTTTATTTTTAAAGAGGGAAACTGCGCTATTAGGCAGTGTATACATTCTGCTGAGGTTTTCAGTCATAAAAACATGTCAGAACATCAACATGTGACAGCATCAGTGTGGTGCACTGAGTTTTCTATCCGTGAACAACTGTCTGTTTTATTCTGCCTGTTTTGTTCTCTGTGTATTATCTTGTGAGAGGAAAACACGACATGTTGAAGATCATCTTTTCTGTCCGTCACTTTACTGAAACACCTTCAGAAGCCCTGCATACATTCGCTGCCAAATTCAAGATTTTCCTCTTGTGCTTCTCCAAGGTTCACATTTGTGGTCGTGAGTGAAATATCTCAACACCAGTGGGATTGTCTGCGGCTGACACTTATACTCCACACAGGGTGAAATTCAAACATTAAAATTGCCACAAAAAAAAAAAAAAATGCTGATATTAGAATTTAGCTCATAGCAGCGTGACGCACAGCTTCTCAGAGTTTCCAGCATGGCTCTTAATCTTGTTCTGACTGTACTCCATAACTCACATGATCACATTTGTCCATGAAGATGAAAAATATTCAAACTATTAACAAATGAGGCACAGAAATATAAGATATAGTACCAGCTGGACGTGTTTTAGATCGGCTTTAGATTAAATGCATTGAGGCCTAATGTTGTGAAAGGTAGCCAGAAGCAGCAGCCTGTAAGGATAAACTGGCTTGGACTTGCTGCGGTTAATCAGCATGAGGTTTAGTTATTCATCTTTATGTGTGAACTTTATATGCTCTTCTTCAGCTGTTTTTGCACTTAGTTCAAGTTTATTTTTTTAATACGTTTTGGAATGTGGCAGCCTCCATATTGATGTCAAGAAACCTGCTCCAGTTAACCACTGAAATCCAAAAAACAATTCCCCACAAACAGCATTGATGGATACTGTCAACATCTAATTTAGGTTTTGAAGTGTGTGACAAAGTGAGCTATTTTATTTATGCAGTGAATTATTAACCATTTGACGCTTGATGAAGGCAATATGGGAAATCTTTCCTAGCACATGCAGATAAAACTCCAGGCAAAGTCGTGATAAATCAACTCTTCTCTGCAGAGGCCACCTCCTCACAGACTTCAAGGCCTCTATTCAGGGCTGGCATGTGACCAAAACAAAGGAAATATATAAATATATATATTCTTCCCCGACAGACTCCCACTCACACAGTGGAGTGATGTAAAAACATCTGACCGCATCAAACACACATAATCTAAAGTGTGTGCTTCAGTCTGTTGGATATATGTGGGAGGAAAGATGTAAGTCACTAGCAGCCTGCTCAGGACGAAAGTAAACTTTGAAGACGTCCCAATTAGAATGTTCAGGGGTGGATTGGAACAAGGACAGACCACCTACATGCGTCCATCAGCGCTACGCAATCCTTAAACTGGGTGATTTAATAAGAAGAAATGTGGAAATAATTCTGAATTTAAAGTTGCTATAGAGAGAGCGCACAGGTTGCTGAGGGTTTCAATCTGGTTATATTATATACTTCCTTAGGATTGTTTTTAGCAGAATATTATAACAAGATGAGGATTTTCCAGTGCTGGTTTTGCCATTATAACAATAATTCATCGATGATTGCGTGTCACCACCTGCTGACTTACGTTAAACTGAGAGAAAGACATACTGTAATTTGGGTAATAAGCATGACAAGCACATTTGGAGAGGGGGTGAAAAATAGCAAAAGACTTGAGTCGTTACTAACACTTACAAAAAAAAAGAACATCTCTTGCTATCCTCCAAACCCAGTCACCTTTAACAAACCACATTTTACTTTTATCTCTAAAGTACTTTTGAGATATCTGCTTACAATTATTTAAAACAAAAAACTTTCATAAAACTGCCCTGAAGAAAGAAATAATGAAAGTATTTCAATTTTTTTCAGGATGGCGTGCATGGATGCATGTCTAAACTGCATGGCCTCCATCTTATCTTGCCGTTTAGGCAGTGTGGATGACGGGAATCAGACCATTGTCTGGTCCCGAGAGTACAACTCTTTGTTCGGTGTGTCTTCTCAGCTCAGCACCGCAGACCTTGAGTCCCACGAGGAAACACTTTATCAGATGAAAATGACACTGCAGGAACTCACTAAACTTCCTTTTACTGCATCTTTTGTTGCCTTGGAAACTGGTTTGTGGAAACGTGCATGGCTGCTGCTATTTAATCACCACCCACTACACAAACAGATGAAACACTTTGCTTTTTAAGTGCAACTGTTTCTGTGACACATTCACATATTAGCTTTGAGAGCTTAGGCGGTTTCCAAATAGAAGCACAGTGTTAATGTTTACTTTGTCCACCAGCAATACACATTGAGGGGTTGGATTTTAACTACGTATACTGGAATTTATGCACGTGAAAATGTAATGGTTTAATCATATTTCTAAAAAAAAAACACTGGTTGCTTTGAACTTTCTTTGGAGGATTAATGTCATGTTTATCCCCAAAAATGAAAAATCCCTCTCCACAGGAAGAGCCACCAGACACTTTGAACTCACATGTTTTCAGAAGTTGTGTTTCTTGCTTTTGCAGAGCAGCAAAACAGATACCAAGTCTGCGGGAAATGTCATCGATCAGTGCTCTAGCCTCCGTTAGTTTAGTGTTTTTATGAATTGGCAGCTGTGGCCGTCATCCTGTCGGAGCTGATCTGCTGCCTCTGTTGAAATGCTGCTGCTGGCAGGTTTGGGAGATTCTGCCAGCATTGTTTATGTGTGTTTGTATTGCAGCAGGGTGGAGATGTCGACATAGAGCCGCTCTGCTGGCTGGTGTGTTCCCGTCCTCTCTGACAGGAATGATGGATGTTAACTGCGTTACAGTGACTGCAACTAGCCATGACAGCTGGTTTCCCTGAAAACAGCAAACAAAAACATGCAGGGATGTTCTGGTGATTGAGGTGTCCGTCTTCATGAGGGTGCACCAGGGTCTTTCCAAGTGCTGCCATGGGTTGTACTCATTCATCTCTGGATTAAAATCATCATCAGCCCCTCTATTAGTATCACCAAGTTCTCAGGATCATGTCTCTTTCCAATTAGACGCCTTCTACAAACTGCATTTTCAAATAGTTTTATATTTTCTGCGTATCGCACTTCAAAGAGAATCGATTCCGGTTGGCAACTGCAGACATTAAATGGAAAAAAGTCCATTTGTTTGAGGAATCAGCTCTCATTTCTGCTATTTCTCATAAATAAATAAAAACGTATGAAGCTGCAAGCTAAATTTTCTGTTTCTTCACGCAGACACGACGACCTGAAGGAGATGCTGGACAGCAACAAAGACTCTCTGAAGCTGGAGGCGATGAAACGGATCGTGGCTGTGAGTAATAAAGCTTACTCCCTTTATTGTACATGTTTGAATATCAAAGAATAAAATAATAAGCAAAAATAAAGAGCAAGCAAAACTGAAACACGTAACTGCAAACAAGCAACTCAGAAGAAGTTCAGAACTTACGAGTGTCTTATAGCCTTGTTCTGTTCCTATAGTCCCTCGAGGAAATGAACATTGTGGAACTGATAAGCAGGAACAGGGGCATGTTCAGCAACGTACTGGAAAGCTTGAGCAAAACCTTCAAACGTGAAACCCAACCCGCACCAAGGACGTCATGATTTGGTTGCATTTGCCCATCAGCAGGATTAAGCGAAAACTCCTGCAATTTTATGCAAATTTGGGGTTAGATTAGTCATAGTACCACCTGGTGGAAACAGGATATTATGTATATATTTTTAATACTTTGTTGCACTCCTCCTAGCATGATGTAGAGTGACATAACCTCCCTCTTATCCTATAGACTCACCCTGATTGCTACTTGCAGCTGTGAGGGCCTGAGCCCGAGAGTTAGCTGTGACGGAGGTGTCTGCTCTCTGATTGCGTCCTAGTTTTGAATAGATTAGGAATACAGGGACGACCTCATGCTTGCTGCGAGTACTGGCCTCCATGTAGATGAGAGATCTCAGAACAGGGGATATAAATCATAACCTGACTGAAACTGCTCTGTGGGTAATATCCTGATTAAGAGAATCCAAATCCTGCAGCTGTAAGTTATAAGCGATTTAGATGATATAACTTAAAACAGTAAGAGATTTCAACTGCACACTCAGCTGTTAGATAATCAAAATTGAAGTCGAATTCTTCCCGAAGCTCCATTTCCAGAGTCTTCATGCTTTGACAGAGCAGACAAAGAGAAAGGAAAGTCATGAAAATGTGAAAAGGAACAAAGATACAATATAAAAAAAAGCAGCATCAACTCTTCCCCAGCTGTTGTAACTCTTCAAACACCTCACCTTGTGAAATCCTCTTTGCCAATTGTTGTTTTCTCCACAGATGATCGCCCGGGGGAAAAATGCATCTGATCTCTTCCCTGCTGTGGTGAAGAATGTGGCCTGCAAAAACATCGAGGTTCGTCATAAGTTTTCCCTCTCTCCATCTTGTAATTTCTGCTTCACCCCCATCACGTTTGTTAAGCCACATGAGTTTTGGATTTATCTCACCTGAATAAAATAGCAGTTTTAACTCCCCCAGTTTCGTATTTTATCGCTACGCTTTATCTCTTCATTTCAGATTTAACGTTGTGAAAATAATTGAACTTATCTCCATAGTTAAGAATTTTTTTGGGGAGGGTTTCTTATCTGTCTGCCTCCCTCTACTCTCCTCCTTAGGTGAAGAAGCTGGTCTATGTTTACTTAGTGCGCTACGCCGAGGAGCAGCAAGACCTCGCTCTACTCTCCATTTCCACCTTCCAGAGAGGCTTGAAGGTAGAGCACAAGAGCTAGAGTGGAGCAAATCCTTCATATCACATTTGAGGATGAAATGTACTATGTTTATTTGTTACGTGTATCTATTATTTACAAGGACTTAACCACATGAAACTGTAAACTCCTGCAGGATCCTAACCAGCTGATCAGAGCCAGCGCGCTGCGAGTTCTCTCCAGCATCCGAGTCACAATCATCGTCCCGATAATGATGTTGGCCATCAAAGAAGCCGCCTCAGACATGTCTCCGTACGTCAGGAAGACGGCTGCTCACGCTATTCCCAAACTCTACAGGTAATCTACCCAAACAGTGACCGTTCAGGACTCCACACCCGGGATAATCCCATTTTATTACTGAGGTTGGAATCAAAATGGAAGGATGTCAGCCACACAACTGAAACTTTACCTCCTGTCCACCCGTATTTATCCAATTCAATATCAAGTATCATTACATGAAACAGTTGGTATTTTTTGGCCTAAAAATCAATCCCACTTTGACAAACATAAACCCATTTTAAGTTTAATACCTGTTGAATTAGCAACACCTGTCCAAGGCGTTAACTTCATCTCGATCATTTCACAACAGCAAACAAATGTACAATAATTCACGTTCACGCTGAAACAATAAGTGCGTCTCCTCATCAAGAGCGATGCTGTGCTCATTATTCACCCCAGCCTCCTGTGGAGACTAGTGAGCTCCAGTTGTTTGGATCACATGTTGGTGTGACTTACAGCTATTATAAAAATTAAAGCCCTTAACGGCAGTAAAGGCCACATCCCTCAGAAAAACCATTACAGACCTGGCAGGGAAATCCATTTGTTTTATGCTCGCGGGTGCAATTTTCAAGTTCAACCAATTGCTCCACCTCCAACTTTTCTTGTTGAGTGATTTGTCCTCATCTATCCTCAGTTTGGATCCAGAACAGAAGGACCAGCTGATTGAAGTCATCGAGAAACTCCTCGCTGACAAAACCACAGTGAGTGTTTTTCCTCTCTTCACTGAGATGATTGAGTAGTTTCTTCAAAAGTCTGAAAAACACAAATTGTCAGAGGCAGACAACACAATACCAGCTTGCAATTACTTGTGTAAGCGTGTATTTCTCAGGGAAATGTGCCACCAGAATTCTTAAGTTAATTGCGAAACAGAAGATGTAAATATAGATTTTGTAGATGTAACGTGAGCTTGTTCATTTCTGTTTAAATTGCTTTAAAAACTCCCTTGTGTTGTGAACCTGTGCTGCAGTTGGTTGCAGGGAGCGTTGTCATGGCCTTCGAGGAGGTGTGTCCGGAGAGAATCGACCTGATCCACAAGAACTACAGGAAGCTGTGTAACCTTCTGATCGACGTGGAGGAGTGGGGGCAAGTCGTCATCATCAACATGCTGACCCGCTACGCCAGGACCCAGTTCCTCAATCCCAACATCAACGTGAGTGAGAGCCACATTCAGTGGAAACACAGTCTCGTGATTATGGTGATGAAACCTCCAACTTTACAGTATCAGATGTGTTTATCTCCTCTTTAGGGGCGAGTCCTCCTAGTTTAATGTTTGTAACTTATGTAAAACCAACAACTGAGACCGCGACGCATGACTGTTTTATTCCTTTGGTGGCCGAGTGAGTGTGATCACTGGCACTTTTGTTCATTTGTTTATCAGCAGGATATCTCAAAAATAAATTGGTTAAGTTTTATGAAATTTGGTGTAAATATAGATAATATTATAAGGAACAAATGACACATTTTTGGAGGTGATGTGGATCAAGTTGTAGGTCCTGGATCCTGAAAACTGTTCAGGGCTATTAGCTATTAACTATTAGCTATTAGCTATTAGCTATTAACTATTAGCTATTAGCTATTAGCTATTAACTATTAACTATTAGCTATTAGCTATTAACTATTAACTATTAGCTATTAGCGTGCATTGCTGGACAGACAAACTAAAATCAAATTCCATGGCTATTGATAAACTTAGAACTATTTTATTGTTTGGGAGGAAAATGTATGAATTCATTTTGATGATACAATGTTCAAAATCTGTATCTATGTAGTGTTTGTGCTCTCTGGGTGCTTCAGAGTTTATTCTGCTGATTTAATTTAGAGTAACTGGTTCATTCCTATCACATAGTCAAGGACTAGAAAACAAAATCCAAGTCTGTAACATCAGAGTTGTAATGTTGTTCAGTGAAAAAGTCCAGGAACAAAAAACTATTCAGTTAACATTGAAATAAACAGAGAAGCATGTTGTTTGTCAATGGTGAGGCTCTGCCTACACTTTTTAGTATGATAATGAAGTTTTTTTCTTTTTGTCATTGTTTCATATTGCAGTCTCCCACGCAGACTGGCACACCTGGAAGTTGACTTATTGTGTACTTTTGTGCGACTCATTTGCATGTGAATGTAGACTGTTATGAACAGAGGGACACTGGTGCAGGAACACCTTTGCTGGATTTAGCATCATCATCCAGCTCTGCTATTGTGCCCGAGCAGAGACACAAATTGGAATCATTCTGACATTGTTTTCCTCTTTCTAACTTGATCATTTTGTTTCTATGTATACAAAAGTTTGTCAAACCAACCTGATGACTCAATTGTTCTCTCAATACCTGACAAGTTTTGCCGGTAGTATCCCAGAGGAACATTGCGGTCATTTAAACCAGGTCTCAAACTCAATGTCGCAGCTTTAGAACAAACATATTTAAGAGAAAATAGCCGTCTTTAGTGAAGGTAGAGGATAATCCCTGCCAGTAACTATTCTCCGTCTGGTCACTCTATCTTCCTTGATGCAGGAGTCTTTGCTGGAGGAGGGAGGGGGTGGGGAGAAGACCTTCTACGGCTCTGACGAAGATGAGGATGAGAATGAGGAGGAGAAGGAGAAGAAGGCTGAGGCCGCCGCCTTGGCCAAGAGGAAGCCGTACGTGATGGATCCGGACCACCGTCTGCTGCTTAGGAACACCAAGCCCCTCCTGCAGAGCCGCAACGCAGCTGTAAGCCTGCTGAATGATACACACGTCTTACATCATCTTTACACACAATCACAGCCCATCGGTCGAATCCATTACCATGGCAGAGATGATCATTGTTTCCTCTCACACATCATTTTACATCGAGATGCAGGTTGGTGAGTCGCTGACCTCAGCTGAAGTGTCCTTAAGCGAGACACTTAATCAGAGATGACCTCTCACTCTGAGGGCAGAATTTCTGGAAGGAAATTAATGAAGTGTCACAACAGATTAGAACTGCTATTGTCTTCCATGTTTGAGGCTCTAAAACGACCACATCATGACATGTAATTATACCCTCGCACTGCAAAATTACTGCTACAGCTGTGCAGTTTACACTCTACGAAGCGTGTTAGTGTCTCTGAGCTCAATGATTTGGTTTTATGGTGTGTAACTTTTCTATTTGGATTCCGTCTCACTGCTCTCATCAGACTGCAGATGTAGCAGGAAACGTGAGACTCACTGGACACTACCTGCTCCAGCAGTGGTCCCCAGCACTGCTCATCCCTCTGCAGGCATCCGAGCAGCCTGCCGCACCTTGACACATGTGACCTCTGTGACTCAGATGTGATTGACGCAAGCCTTAAAGTGATACCTCACCCAAATATCATTCATGTGTTAATTGTTTTTAACCATTACATGTCATGAACAAATGTGGATTCAGTCGAACCACCCCGTCTATGCTAGTTCATAGTGGCACGAACTGGAAATGTTTGTTTGTTTTTAACCCAAATCAAATTGCTTGTGAATTAGAGAGCATGCGGCTGGATTATACTGCTCCTCAGAGTTTGTTCAGGGATATTTTGAGACAGATTCGTTGTTTGTTTTTTGTTCTTTTTGTTTTGGTTGGTGGCCAGGGTTGCCATTAGCTTTAAGCTAAATAAATGTCTGTCTCTCCCTGTAAGTAAAGTTAAGTGATGCAAGAGCAGAATAAAACACTAGAACTTGAATGGCCATATGCACTTTTTGGGTGAAGTATTAGCTTCAGTCCTTGGGACTCCTCACCAGTCACTGCGACTAAATAAGCCTTTTGATTTAGTGGTGTAACATCTTAGAGTTGCCCTCGTGTAGCACCTCGTGATACTTGCTTTCCTTCCCTCCTGCGCTTTCAACACATGGGCAGAATAAATCCAAACATTTCACCTCTGCATTGCAACATACAGCATTCTTCAGTGGAAAAAAACCAAACCCTTGTACTTACTGCATAAAGGGACTCAGTTCATTCATCTTTTGTCTTTAAACCATGAGACTGTGCGGCTGCTGATAATCTAACCCTCCAGGTGGTGATGGCTGTGGCTCAGCTCTACTTCCATCTTGCCCCCAAAGCGGAGGTCGGGGTGATTGCCAAGGCTCTGGTCCGTCTCCTGAGGAGCCACAGGTGAGCTTCACTGTGCAATGTTTGAAATGCTCTTCTTCAGCCGATATGCTGCAGATTTTGTCAGCAGTGTATGAAAGCCAGTAGAAAGGAAGAAAAGAAAAAGTGAAAATGAAAACTAATGAGCACTCAGGATGAATGTGTCTCACTTGAATGGAAATAACAAATCTTAAGGGTCAAGCAAACACGTCTGCGTGTAGTAAGAGCAAAGCAAGATGTTGATAAAACTGGAAAAGTGTTAAGACAATAAAATAAAATGACAAGTGAGGGTGGTGAAATAAATCTCTGCAGCTCGGAAGCAGAAATTAAACTGGGAGCTCAGTGAGGCTGAAGTAAACATGAGAGCACAAACCATCAGGAGTGATGGCGGTGATGTTTTTCAGCCTTAAACAAAAACTCAACCCTGGTGTGGTTTGTATGAGGAGACTTCTTAAAACGTCTCAGGGGCTTACTGACCGACTCGGTGATTGAAATCAAAACTGAACGTACAGTTTTCATCACCAGCTACTGTGAACAGGACAGGGACGGTGTGATGATTCAATCGATCATCCCAAGGACAATTATTGCCATGGCTGTTAGACTGCAGACCTTGATATGTCTGCCTGGGGAATTCATTACCGCTGACATTTTGTTGAGCAGCTCTTTTTATCCATCATTGTCTCGTAAAATCTGATCGTGTGTCTCATTCCAGTGAAGTCCAATATGTTGTTCTCCAGAACGTGGCGACGATGACAATCAAGAGGAGGGTGAGTTGGTAGCGTTTGCTGTGTTACTAAAAAAAATTACATCCTAATTGAACAGCAGCTTCATAGAAATCTTCTTTCTCTTTCACAGGGGATGTTTGAACCGTACTTGAAGAGTTTCTACATTCGCTCCACAGATCCAACACAGATCAAAATCCTCAAGGTGCTTTTCTTTTCTCTTTTCCCTTCAGTCAGAATCCAGCTGTCATTCCTTTTCTCTTTAACAGCGAATCAAATGTAGACTAATCACTCTCTGTGGATTGTGTGTGTGTGTGTGTGTGTGTGTGTGTGTAGTATCGACTGCCATTTTCATCATTTTAAATCAAAGTACATAGATTTATGTTCTGGAGCAGGTGCAGCACTGACATCGTGTTTGGATAGAATAAAAAAAAACAAAACCAACAAAGGACGACAAACCGAACATTGGAGATATTTCACATGAGCTCATTAAACCAGAGTTATCAAGGATGTTGCCATGCAGTAACATAAGATATGAATCAGCATGAAGCCACACTTTAAAAGTGCTGGCTGTCTCAGCAAGTGAATATTCCATTGTAATTCATTTATGCTATTATTGTATAATTTATTGTAAGTCCTGTTTTATGCTCTGCAGCTGGAGGTTCTCACCAACCTGGCCAACGAGACAAACATCTCCACCATTCTCCGAGAGTTTCAGGTACGGTGAAGCTGCGCTGCCCTAAGAGGTAGAAAAACAAAGCACTGCGCTGTCATACTCGACTGAGTGAAATGTTCTCTGGCAGACGTACATTAAAAGCATGGATAAAGACTTTGTGGCGGCAACGATTCAAGCCATTGGCCGATGTGCAACCAACATCGGCGAGGTGAGGGACACGTGTCTGAACGGCCTGGTGCAGCTGCTGTCCAACAGAGACGGTACGTCTGTCCACGGAACACGCGATTCATATCATATAGGAGGAGAAAACGTGTGAGTCATCGAGACAGCCGTTTAAATTCGTCAGACTTATTCCCATGAATGCACAGTATTCAGTGTTTCCAGTAATTTAATGTGACATTTCATGGAATGAGTAAAATTCTGTTGTGGAACACAAATAGACAATGAAAGAAACCCAGTGACCATTTACTGGTGATATCAGTGAGCGAGTGCTGGGCCAAACTCCACATGTTGGATCATCACCTACCGCCACCTACTTGTTTTCTTGCCTTTTTTTGTGAGTCTGTGTTATTTTTGCAGGTTTTTATTCATTCTTCCTTTTTTTCTATCTTGTTTCTGTTTACTGTGGGAAAGCGCTTTGGTCGTATTAAGCTGTTGTACAGAATTAAACTGACTTGCCTCGACTCCTCATCCTGCCGTACAGAGTTGGTGGTAGCAGAGTCGGTGGTGGTGATCAAGAAGCTGCTGCAGATGCAGCCTGAGAAGCACAGTGACATCATCAAACACATGGCCAAGCTAACAGACAACATCCAGGTGAACTGTTATCAAAGTCTGGCTGTAAAGGCTCTTGTTATATTATTCGTTGTATTATTCAGAACAGAGAAGCTTTTTTTGATTACTTTTCTCATGTTGTAAGATTAAAAACAGTTCTCTTCGGTTTGTTTTTCAACTGAAGTAGTTTATTTAATATTGCTGAAACGACTTTTCAGAGTTAAACCCTGGTAGTATGTATAGTATATGTATAGTATGTATGTGAACAGTCGATGTCGCCGCAGGTGCCGATGGCCCGGGCCAGTATTCTGTGGCTGATTGGAGAATACTGTGAGCACGTGCCTAAGATTGCTCCGGATGTCCTGAGAAAGATGGCCAAGTCCTTCACGAATGAGGAAGACATTGTCAAGCTACAGATCATCAACTTGGCTGCCAAGCTTTATCTTACCAACTCCAAGCAGGTAGCGCCTGAACGTCCGTTTCTGTGTTTAAAAAGACACGTCGGTGTGTAACATTGCCTCGCTTCAGCAGTGTTTTGTTTTTTTATAGCAGCTATCAGTTTTTATGTTCACATTTCTTTGATGTGCTCTCTCCATCAGTGTGATTGAAACTGAATGGTTTGACACTACAAGGCTGCTGCAGGGTTTGTGACCTCACTACGAGAGGAATTCCAATTCTGATACCGCTATCAGATAGATTTCCAGCAGTCTAAAATGCTCTTAAACAATAGCTTAAAATAGTCAAAATACAGGACCTTCACACCGGTTCCTAATATTCTGTGAGCGAGCCTGTCAACTCCAGCAGATCCATGGTGACAAATTGTCCATGCATTCAACCAGTGAACGTTGTGCATAGAAATTTGTAAATAAGTGTCTAATTCATTTATTCAGAAGTTTCAATCCTCAGTTCCACCCTTTATCAGTGAGTCTGGTCAGCCTTTATCCATTTATTTGTACACTGTTTGTTCTCTCACTGATTTCCTTCCAATCCTCCCCAGTTCTGTTGAGCTCCGTATAAAAACGCGCTGTGGATCTGAGAGATCTGCCACTTCTCAAAATGATTCTTTCTTCCTTGTTGACTGCTGACTGGACAGGAAACTGACAAGAAAACTGTCTGGAGATAAAAACAAGTGTACAAATATTTCTCAAATAGATTCGGGGTGAGCGTTTTTTCAAACACGTGACAACTTTCTTAATACGTTCACGCCTGGAAGGTCATAGTCGGACATAATTGAGTGAAACCTATGGTTGCTCACTCACAGTCTCCAATGAAGAATCAGTTAAAATTTACTCAGGAAGTTTCCCCCGGTAACTACAGATCTAGAGCGACTGACATGTCACTGAAGTTGAACTCTTTCTTCCCGCAGACCAAACTCCTGACGCAGTATGTTCTTAACTTGGCCAAGTATGACCAGAACTATGACATCCGTGATCGGGCTCGCTTCATCCGCCAGCTCATCGTGCCCACCGAGAAGAGTGGCGCCCTCAGCAAGTACGCTAAGAAACTGTTCCTCGCTCTCAAGCCTGCGCCCATACTTGAGTCTCCTTTCAAAGGTAAGCAGGGACAACAAGAGCCTTTTACTTATTCTTTGCGATAAAAATGAACATTAAAACATCTCTGGACTAAAATATGTGCCTTTCTCCAGATCGAGACCACTTCCAGTTGGGTTCATTGTCCCACCTGTTGAATGCCAAAGCTGGGGGCTACCAGGAGTTGCCTGATTGGCCTGAAGCTGCCCCAGACCCCTCCGTGCGCAACGTGGAGGTGAAGGAGTCTGTGCGTGCAGTGGGAACAGTAACATACAGAGACACAGGGGCCATCTGGGGTCTCCAGGGGCCACAAAAGACGGAGGGGAGCGAGGGTTGCTCCTGCTCCAGAGCAGTGCTTCAGAGGGATCAGACAGGGCTTCACATCCAATATGACATCAACACAACACTGGCTACGTTTACATGGTCGCCACTGATCAAACTATTGGCCTCATTCTAAATAATAAACAATCACAATATTCTGATAAATGTGTTTTTTATATAATATTCCATTCATATCCCTGTTAACATGCTACGGAGCCGTCAGGCTAACAACTGCAGACTCCCACTCTCGTTACATTCCTAATTGCTACTAGGATAGCTGCTTTAATGCATATACATGGCGGTCTCTTACATATAAAACACATAAACGTCACGGACTGGAGGAAAAAACGGACTTTGTGAGCTCGCGACATGTATTTGTGAGTGCTTGAAAGGCGAAATACAATTTTAGAGTGAAAAATCGCTTTAATCCGATTTTTCAGGATAGAGAAAATGGTGGTATTTTACTTAGAGCATGGTCCTAATGAGGTTAATATCATACCATTGCTGTTCATGTAAACATAGCCAGATATGTTTTCCACCAGCCGTCATCCATTCACTTACATCTGTGACATCCGTTTTTGCCTCCATCTTATTCCAAATGGATGCTGCTCCATGGAAGAGAAGGTCGCAGAGCAGAAGAGACGGTTAACTTCGAGTTAGGGAGAGTGAAAGACAGAAAATTCCCAATTCACTTTGAGTTGCATTACATTCCACTGCACTTGCTTCTGTTCAGCAGCAGCAGCTCACTGGCCCCCTCCAGGTGATTTCTCACCAATGACTGAGCCAATAGCACATGTGATACAGGAGGAAATACGGAACACAGTAGCCTCAATTTGCGAATACAATCCAGCAATGGCAGTACACTTGATGTAAAGTACACCTCCCAGATTCTCTGCCTGACCAGCACCCATCACCATGCTAATATGATGATACACACGAAAGACTGTTGATATTTTGTACCATTATTCAACGCATGTGAAGATTGCAGTTTTATAAGCCGCGGCAGTTTCCCTAAAGCTGATTTTCTCAGTAGCGCAAATCATCCCAAATCAACAGCTCTCCTTCTCCATCCCACTCACTCCCATGTGCCTTTGGTTCATAGCCAATGATGTGTTTTACCTGAACTCATGAAATCAAAACTTGAGTGTCACTTCATCAATATCCAGAATCATAAAACCGTTTGATTTTGAATAGCAGGCGTGACCTCAAGGCTTGATTTGGTTGTCATGTTTGTGTAGATTTATTCTACTGCCCAGTGTTACTAACCCAGCCTGTTATTGACATGTGACGCTGATTTTAAGATGATGCTGCAAGTGCATTGATGTAGTTTGTTTTGAGTGTATTGCAGGAGACAGGGCTGTCAGGGATTTTGATGGTTTGATAGCATAGTCTCCACCTTCCTGGAAGCCATTTGTTTTCCTCACAGTGCTAATTAGCACTGAGAAGGGAAGACTTAACATTTTTAACATGAGCCATTTCTGCAGCTTCTTTTCCTGGCAGTGGAGAGATGTAGCAGACTATTAATCCCAGTGTGAAAGAGTTGTTCCAGCAGCACAAGGTCGCAGCTGCCCAGTCACGCAGAAATCACAAAAAAGTAACAGGTTAAGAGGATACAATGGTAAGAACATAAGTGACTAGAACTTGATATTTACTGAATTAGAACAAAAAACAGAACCATATCACAAACCATTAAACTGTATTTTGTCTCAGGTTTTTACTCGGATTGGAAAAACATGGCATCTCCTCATGACAAATGAGGGTTGAAATAGATTCATGTAATTAGAATTGATGACAAAATTGAAAATCCATATAATAACAGACCTGCTAACAGGCACTGAAACATGATAAATACACAAATGCAAACACATAATTATTGCAGAAGTAATAAGGACAAACATTTACGCTCGACTTTTCTGTGCTAAAATGAAAGCAGCAATGTTGACTCCAGTTCAAATACAGCATGGAGTGTTTGAAAGAAGCCCCTTTTCATATGGAATTGATGGACTGATGACATCTCTCCCGTGATTTATTTTAAAGGTGTGTTGAGATCAGAAATCAGTCTATAAGCTTGTATGCTTTGAAACAACAGTATTGTAAAAATTTACATTCATTTTTTTTTTAGTTAGAGAGCACAAACAGGCAGTGTTAGATGGTTTCTTGAAGTTTAGTCGCTTGAAAAATCAGCCAGTTCATCATCAACTCTCATTACATCCACTCATCTTGTGGCTGTAATATCACAATAGAGCCTGCAAAGCCTTGACCTGTCTGACTCATCCCATGCACATTATGAATCTCCCCAGACAGAGCAAGTCATAACCACTGGCGAGGGGCGAATCGGCTTGCTAGGAGACTGGCGAGAGGTGCCCTCCCTCGGCCTGAGAGTGCGGTGGCGTTTGTTTGGATGACTGCTCACTCTTTCTCGTCTGTCGTCTCTCTGATGACGATGACGTTATAGATTATATCTGAGGATATAAGTGGTAGAATGAGCCTTATTTTTCTTTTTCTTTAGATAAATGTGATTCAAGCTGTTTAGTTACCAAACTACTGACACATACCTTTTTTCTCTCCTGCACCTGATTGACCATATTCACACAGCAGCCATGTTTCTCCATTTAACCCTCTCCTAGCTAACTTTTGGGGGATTTTTAATCACAAGATTTCAGTGGGAAAGTAGATAGTTAATGTTTCAACAGTATATTCACTTGAACACTTATTTATGAACAGTTCATTGAAATATATGTTCAAATGAGCACATCCTTCCCTATCGTGTTACGCATCAAAATCTGCAGTGTTAGCAAGGAAGTGGTTGACTGCTAACGCCAGCAGCTGGCTAAAGGTAATTAATGGAGGCATGCATGGCCAACTTTCTCTCTAAATTTTTACTGCCTGTTGTTGTTGGTTTTTTTTTTTTTTTTCCAGTTGCTGGTCAGTAAATTAAATGATAAGAATTCCTAACAACCTAGTAGGACATCATCCAACACTCAAGCTCCCATCCCTGAGCGTGGTGTCAGAGGAACATGGCTGCCGTGTGTCTATTGGCGTCTCGTGAAATCTGTGACAGAATACGACACAAATGTTGTTGCCTGATGTTGACTGATGTGATTTCTGACAACTTCCCCTGTGCTATTCCACCTTTTTCATTTAGTTAATTTTTAAATCATGCAAGTATAAGAAGCACTCATAAAAAAATGTCAGTGCAAACGGATATACTGAATAGCAAGTGTGTTTTTAAATTCATTTTGGAATTATACATGCTAGTATTATTAAGGTACATTAGAATGTGTCAATTTTCTTCTGATAAAACTTTTTACTTTAATTACCTCTGCCAAGGAGGTCATGTGATCGCTGGCAAATATCTGTCTGTTAGCAGGAAATTTAAGCATTGTTTTTTGATGAAATGTGGCAGAAACATATTTAATATTACAAGGAACACAGGATTAACTGTCTGAGGTAATCTGGATTAAATTGTAGTCAGTGGATCTATGACTGCAGGCCATGGGCAGACTAGCTATTAGCCGTATTAGCTATTAGCTGTATTAGCTAATCCACTCTGGATTGGTGTCTGGACGATTTATTTGTGGAGTTTGGGGAAGGAAACGTATGAGGGGATTTTGATGATGCTATTTCATTTTCTGTACCCAGTAGCCTCCTTGGCAGAGTTGTTCTCTGAGTGCTTTTTTGTTGTAATAGAGTGGTGTAGGAATGGTCCAAAGACACAGACTTGAGTTAGCCTGTTTTAACATCAGCTCCCTCATCTTAAAGTCAGTGGGATATTTGAATTCAGCTCAGCATTTGAAGTAATGTCCATAGATGACGCAAAACTGTGTATATTTTAACGTGGTGTTTTATGACATAAAATGCAAAGGTAAATTCTCCACTCTGAATTTAAAAGGGTTGTAAAAATGGCGGTTGCTAACAATTGCCATGGACTTGAGGTCCCGTACGTTAAATGTCACCTTGTCAAAAACAGAAGAAGCTTTGGTTCGGTGACGTTTAAGTCGTGCACCTGCGGTTTATTCATGGCATAATTTTAGCTTTGCACTTGCAGCAACTGCATTTATGCTCCCCAAATCATGAAACTGGTATTTGCTTGCAAAATCTCATTTGTTAGCCACTTAGCTTACTGTCTGCAATGATTAAAAATCCCTCTGGCTTTTGGTTGAGAGAGAACCCATGACAGGGCTAACTTCCGGGTTGTCCTGCAAAAATATGCCATCCCTACTGCACTCTTATTGCCAGATATTGTGGAATTTAGTCGCTGTGATTAAATTTTGGTTCATTTCTGTCTGTGTGATACCACAAACTGTTCTCACACATTTTGTTTTAGACTTTCCTGTACCTGTTTCTCTTGATTTTCTGTTTCTGTTTTTCTAAAATCTTTCCTCCCCTTTTCTTCATCTCACTACCATCCCAATCTTTTTTGTTTCTGTTTCTACGTCTGCCAGGTATTTACGCTGCTTGAAAGAGTCACAACATTAACGAGTGTGAGTCAGTTAGCGGCAAAGAGCCCACCTCCTTGAGCCTCAAATCATATAGCAGCAAAAACCCAAGTGCTTCTTGACACCCTGCCTAACGTAGCTGCTGTCCTGTGCTTAGCTCCTGAAACACAGCACCCCTCTTCCTCGGTCTCTGCCATTAAAGAAGTGATCCTTTTAGTAGGATGTGTGGCCCTCCGACATGCCCAGATGCATTAGCAGCTGTGTGGGTTTTTCCCTGGGGTTTGGACATGTCCACACTCATTAGCTGATGTCAATGAGTTTGGTCACAAAAAGCATCAGACAGATGGCCTCTTGGTGTTGGAGGACAGTCGCCTCTCCTCAAAGACATCACTTCTCTTAATGGAACTGCTCCCTGAGTAAAAGAGAACCATTTCTGCAACTGGTCATGAAGGCATCACCTGGTGCTAACGCAATAAAAAAAATACATAAAAAAAACCCAAACTCCCAGCGTACAAGTAACAGTAGTGAATTTGTTGCCTGACTGTCAGATCTAAAAGCAGATCTGCGGCAGTGACGGCTGGCTTCATTTGGCTGCATCACGCCCAGGCAGAGGCATTCATGGCCACGCTACTGTAACCTGCCCACGTGTCTGCTTCTGTCTGAGGGGATTCCACTGAGGCACAGCTGACTGCTTACTGTCTGATTCCTCTGGTAGGTGCCTGAATGGACCAAATGCAGCAGCAGAGAGAAGAGGAAGGAAAAGAAAGTGGAGAAGCCGTTCTACTCAGACTCGGAGGGCGAGTCTGGGCCGACAGAGTCTGCAGACAGTGGTAACTTTCGGAGGCTGGAAGCTCTGTTTGAGCCATCTCCTTTGTCACATGGAAATTCTCCAGCACAGTTGTGTTTATGTTTGTGTGTGTGTGCGTGTGTGTGTGTGTGTGTGTGTGTGTGTGTGTGTGTGCGTGCGTGCATGCATGCTATCTAAATGCGACGTGTATGTATGTATGTATGTATGTGGTGTAAAGTATATATGAAGAGTTCATTTGCAAAAGTCAGTTTGTTTGATAAGCAATTAGAAAAACTATACAGAAGTTAAATATAAAATGTTTATTAGTGGTTTTTTTTACTCGATTTAAATTTTTATAGTCAATATAGGATTTGAATTTTATTTAAAAAAAAGATTTTTTTCAGTAATTGTTCATCCGTTTTATTCGTCTTTTTCCCCCCCCAATCAAACCTCTTACTCCTGTGCGTCGTAGTTTGATTCTGGTGAACTTTCTTTTCTTCAGAGTCGTACTCTGAAAGTGGAAGCGGCAGTGAAGAGAGCGGCTCAGGGTCAGAGAGTGCTTCAGGATCAGAGAGTGAAGAGAGTGAAGAAGCCTCTGAATCTGAGGAAGAGGAGGAAGATGAAGAGGAGAAGAAAAAGAAAAAGAAAGAATTTAAGAAGCCGGTGCAAGAAAGTGAAAGGTAGCGCATGCTTTTGTTTTTAACGTCATATCAGGGTTGTCATTGTTGTTGACAAAACATGCAGTTGTACTTATTTATATTATCTCAGGAGGCTTAAAATACACTTCCACCATCAATTTTGTGCAAAGGTTTTCAGAGGGGCACCTTTGATTTTTGCTTTTTTTTCCTAGTGAGCAGAGCAGTGAGGAAGAGGAGAGGAAGCAGCAGAGGAAGAGTAAACAACGTAAGAGTGACTCAGAGTCGGAGTCCGATGAAGAGGAGGAAAGTGATTCTGAGAGCAGCCAATCAGAATCTGAGGAGTCTGAGTCTGAGGTGGAGGTCAAGAAGAAGAAAAAGGTATTGATCGTAAATTTACTGGGGTTTGAACCAGTAAATGTTAAATGACTTAGCAGAGAGCAGACAAGACATTCAGACCCTAAACTGTTTTCTTACTTGACTTGTGAACCAAGCTGTCCTGCATTCTCAGCACATCCATGTCACTTTTATTCCGTCTCCTTCCAGGCTTCTGCATCCAAACCTCCTTCCAAACCTGTTAAAAAAGACAACAAGCGAGAGAAGAAAGAAATGTCTCTCCTTGACCTTGACGATTGTGAGTTCTTTCATTTCTTTGTTAGTGTTCGGCTCCGAAACAGCATTCAAATAATGTCACTTCCTGTGCTGAGGCAAAGTTAATGGCCAAGGACACTTGCAACCACGTGGTTATTTCTACAAACATCACACTCAGGGCACTTGACTTGGTTGTCATGCCAACCTTTCTCAACTAGAAAAAATGAAAACGATGAAAGGTAATATTACAAAGAGAAGAGTACAGTCTGATATGAAGCAGGTAATCAATACTGCATCTGTTTTCACAGTTGAACCTGCTCCGTCTCCTCAAGTGACGCCCGTCAACACGTTCCTGTCCAACAGCCTTGTGACCGACCTGGAGGGGCTGTCTTTGTCTGACACAGTTCTCTCCCCGACAGTAAGGCTGAGATGCCTCGTGTTTCCACTCAATTAGACGTGTTATTAGAAGCTATTCAATAGAAGATGATACCTCGGATATTTTAAAGTCAAAGTGTCAAACTCGACTAAAGGAGAGAAATCCGCATGACAGTTGCACTCCGATTTTCTGCTGTTTTTTCATCTTATTATCTTTTCATTTCCTGACACAACTAACATGCACTGGTCCATGCAAACATCCTGAGAGATTTTTTTCTAGTCTCGGTTCTCTGGGCTAACGAGACTCGTCCTCCTGCAGGCCATCGCTCCCTCTAGTGCACTGAAGAACTACGAGCTACTGCACCGCATCACAGGGGAGGGTCTGTCGGTGGAGTACTGCTTCAGCCGACAGCCCTTCGGCCCGGACGCCAACATGGTGGCGGTGCAGATGCAGTTCACTAACAACGCCACCTCCGACACCAAGAACCTGCACATGGAAGATGTGAAGCTGCAGTCGGGGATGAGGGTCAAAGAGTTTGCAGAGATCGGTGAGTGACGGCGAGGGCAAACGGGGACTGAACTGAATGCCGGAATGTCAAGTCGTGATGTCGTATGTTTCCTTTTGTGTTGACAGAGCTGCTGCCAGCAGGTGAGACGGCCACAGCGGTGATGGGCATCGATTTCTGTGACTCAACACAAGCGGCAAACTTCCAGCTGTGGTGAGAAAACACCCTGAAGTCTGTCCAGACTGCCAGGCACAAAGACTGGAACAAACCTTTCTTTTTTTGACATTTGCATGTCTTTGTTTTGGCTGAGCATGCATTTGCGGGACAAATGAGATATTAGTCCAAACTTAAAAAAACAAGTGTTCACTAAAATATGTTGTTAAGCTAAAACCTGTACTTTTAGAAAAATAATCGCGATGACCCTGTTTCCATTTTCAGCACTCACACCAGGAAATTCTTCGTGTCCATCCAGCCGCCAGTGGGAGAACTGATGAAACCTGTTTTTATGACTGAGAATGAATTTAAAAAGGAGCAAGGTGAGTGACACTGTAATAGGAAATGAAATAATTCTAAGAATAATAGGCTCTAAAAACAGCGAGACTTTACGATCCAAATGATCTGTTTATGTGCCGGTAGATGATTCCCCGTATGTCCTGTCTTGCTACTTCTCCCGTCAGTATTCTGAGATCATATCGGAGGAATGTACACTCGGTGGCAGTGGCTGTAGAATGGAAAAGAAATACTTTAGTTTAACAGAAATTAGAATGTCAGTTGTTTCAGAGAGCGGACCGCAGCTTCACAACATATTTTCATGTTTTCAAAATTAAGTATAATAAGAAAAAGTCGATTTTAGCCATAAAAAATAGGAGTTAAATGAAATTAAATGAGTTCATTTGTATGCTTCGATCACCTACGTCTTGTATATTTAAAGGGGCAGTTGCTCAAGGAGGCCTCATTCATCTGGTTGCCAGACAGTGCTCACACGCTGATGGAGTGGCGGGGGGGAGGGTTCGCTGTGAGAAAGGCTCTGAAAGTCCAGAACTGAAAACCCCTAGATCTGAAAACCACCAGTCCAAATAACCTGTATATAACCTGTGGTCCGTAGACATTATTTTTCAGGGTGTCGTACCGTCTTTGTTTGTCATAGGTCAAGGTCACTATCACCTCAAATGTATACGATGTCAGTCCCATTCTCATCAGTGCGATATCTCAGAACTGCCTTATTTGGAATTTCCTCAAAGTTGCCGGCAGTGCTCTTAGTGACTCAAAAAGATAGGAAAATATTTGGGTCAAAGTCATGATGTTAAGCAAAGATCACATGGGCATACAACCACAGTGTGGCAGTTTCAGCTTTGTGTTTGTAATTGGAGTCACGTGTATTTATATTTCATCATTCAGTACCGGGATGTTTCAAGATGTCGTCCCAGTTTGTTCTGGAAGCAGAAGTGACACCAGAGCTGTTTGCTGACTGTTAAAAATGCAACAATCGGAATTTTTTAGTGACCAAAGGGTTTGTTAGAGCAGCTCCATGTACTGTTCCAGCATGTTTCTGGTGTTCGTTTTGCATCCTGACTAACACTGAACCGTGAGCTCCCTCTGAGTCTTTAAACATGTTCCTCCCTCTCGGTACCGTCCCAATAGAGACGCTATTACACAGTCTAGGTAAGTTGGCCTCCAGCCGTCTGTGTGCCCACCTGCCTTTTAGCCAACCTACACCCCTTACAACTCCCACCCCCCTCCTCTAACGCCACCCGCTGACACCCCCCCCCCCATCCTTCCTAGCGCAATAATCCAAACGTACTGCATCTCCACGTCTGCATCTGCAGACTCACCTGCACTTGATGTAGAGGCCGCTCACACTCTGCTCCTCCAGGAATGACTGGAAATGCTCGTCCACTGATTCACCAGTCAAGCACCGTGTGACCCTAAAAACTCACAGAACAGCACTCACTTCTGTTCCCCATCGTTCATCTTTCTGTTGCTGATCATGACTGACCATGTTGGGAGTCTGAAGTGCTGAAATGTTTTGCTTAAATCAAGATTTGTTGATTTGCTGTCATGACACACATCTACTGTCTACATCAGGGTCAAAAGTTGCTTGAATTTACTTAAAAACTTCTTTTTTTTAAGAAACTGAGACACAATTTCAGTGACTCAGATAAAAATGTAGTGAGGGCTTTGAACTCTGGCGAAGGACTAAATTCTTGATCAGACAATATGCAGAATTACAAATCATTATTCTTGTTTTCAGATGACTTTTTGGCCTGTACTTCACTATTACCAGTTAAGAGATGCAGGAAGCATGTCTGGGCTGCCCTCAGTGATTTAAAAAATGTTTGAAATGTATGAAAGTGGATAGAAATGCTCATCCCAGTCTCCCGGTTTCTTGCTTTGTCCGATCGGCAGTCCACATACATATTTATAGACCTGAAAAATTAACAAGTCGTGATTTCAAAGCGTTGAATCCAAATTCTACAGTCACCACCAAATCTGGGACCCCGCCCCCGTTTGACTCTCCGATCAGCGAGCTCAGCAGTGCGTGCTGCAAAAACACACATTTCATTTATTGTTTTTATTTTCTCCGTTTATGTTAGTACTTTTCAGCATCAGACACAAAAGAACCACGTAATTTCCCTCTTGCCAACAGATGGCGCTACGACTAATCTGCCCCCTAAATGTGATGAGTTCAATGCTGGTGAAACTGCAAAAGCAGCAGTGATCTAAAATCTTTAAATCTCAAAGATAAATTGATTCGAAGCGACTTGGAAACAACCACACAATTAGCTCACAGCTACAGTTTTTATACGTGAAACTGACCTGCAAATCATCAAATACTGGCTGACAGTGACGTCCACCTTCACCTGAGTTCTGCTCATTCGTGATCATGACTGGGTTCAGTGGGAAGCATCAGCACATTCCGGTTTATGTTTTGATAGCATTGAAATTGAAGTATTGAATATTTGTTTTCAATCTGACGGGACTGGAGATGCCTACAGGTGATTCACACAGCCATCCCTGTAGTGTTGGACATATACTACACAGTATATGTCTGTAGCAGGCGCGGAGCGATAGCCTTCATTTTATACATTTCTACAGCACATTGTTGAGTTTTCTCACCGGTACTAAGCAGCAGCGTTATATTTTGCTCCTTTTTTAGTAAGTGCTTTGCATCGTAGTACGACTGGGAGAGAATAACCATCTATAGAGTTCTCCAGTTTGACCAGCGCTCTTCTCACGCCACCTGCAGGTCAGCTGATGGGTATGAACGAGATCACGGAGAAGCTGACTCTGGATGTACAGTGTCGTAACGAACACGTCATCGTCCAGCGGGTGACGGCCGCGGCCAACCTGAGCCGAGTTCCTTGTGGCTCGGATAAAGAGTGCAGGTGAGGAGACGACGCCTGCCGGAGGAAACACCTGACAGAGCGCAATCAGCTGAGAGAGATGGAGACAAGTAGTTTGACCTTTTCATCTCCCGCTTGTGGTGCAAAGTCATTTCATCATTCAAACTATTTTTTTTACAGAAAATGTGATTGCAACCACATGAAGTGAACAGATTATTAAGGACAAATACTGAAGGAGTTTAAGAGGCCTTAGTCAGAATGACGTTATTGTAACAAATTGTTCATAAAGTTGTCTGAATGTTATTGACACGTGTGCCCTTCCTCTATTCTGTGGCTTCGTCTTTACTTTCAACTTTTGCTGCTTTGACTTCAGTCCTCCTCTTCCTCCTCCTGATCATCCCATCCACAGGTTTGCCGGCAGGACGGTGACCAGCGGCAGCTTGGTGTTAGTCACTGTGGCGACCAAAGAAGAAGGAGCTGCCCAGCTGACGGTCAACTGTGAGAAAATGGTGATCGGCACCATGCTGGTGAAAGACATCCTGCTGGCTCTGACTCAGTGACCAGCGTCTAGCCCTTCATCATTTGGCTCCGCCCACCTCTCTCACACTGGCCAAGTCTCATCCCACGTGTAGCATCGCCTTCCGTTCTCCTACAAATGCTGTCAGTGAGGAAGCTTCCAGAATGTTGAATTCCAGTTTTGTTTACCAGCATTTTTACAGATTCAGCCCTCAGTAGAATCACTGAAGATAGTTATGACAATCAGATGAATTCTACCAGACTCTCTTCCCTCCAGTCCTTTTTATCTGAAAATGTTTAGTTTGGAAAGAAGCTCCCGCCCCTTTTCATCAGCGTGAGATATTTGAGTCCAAACTGCAGGAGCTGAGTTAGCGGTAGGTGCTTGATAAACAACAGTCCACACCAGCTTACTAGCACATCTCATGGCCTTCCTCCCCTGATAGGTAAAACCTGGATGGACAGAAAGTGACAAAAAGGTTTAAAACAATGATACTGTTTGAAACCGAAGTTTTGCTATTTATTTAGTTTGTAAGTATTTTATCACACTATATCTGAAGGAGCACAAACTCTATTATATACATTTAGGACACAACATTGAACTTGCCCCTCCTTCCACGTAAGTAAAAGGTGTCATCGGCGAACGTCATCGGCGAACATCATCTAATTGTAGTCGACAAGGCCGATGGCAACAGAGGAAGGTCATGTGAGGGGTTTAAGCTTCAGAGAGGAAGCAGATTAATTCCGTCAATAAAAAGACAAAGGATGTAAAACAAAAAAAACAATCCAAATCACAAAACTTTTTTTTGTTTTTTTTTGCTTTAAAGGAATTACATACAAACGTGTCGCTCCAATTGTAATTAAAGGCTTGCTGATTAAAGGCTTGTTTACAGCTCAGGCTATTGAAATTCTAGATGATGTAAGGTAGGTAGTAGAGGAAAATCCCCCAACACGTCACCGCAACTACAATCCTTGAAGCTTGAACGTAGCATGAAGGCTCCACTGTATCAGTAAACGTTGCTGATCAATGACTGATCAGTGACTGATCCTGGGAACAATAATAGATCTTCATCTCAAATTAGATTATTTAGCTACAGTAGCAGTTGCAGCACACGTGTTCATGACAGTAAGAGGGGCGTTTATTAACCGTGAAGACGTCTTAAGTGTTACTGTGTGTATCGCAACTTGTAATATAGAGTACCGCTATAAGGTGTGTGTGTGTGTGTGTGTGTGTGTGTGTGTGTGTGTGTGTGAGTGTGGGATGACACTACTTAGAAATTTTTAAAACACTTGACTGGAAATCTTTGGGTGACTGGAAGTAAATTATCAATCCAAAAACATGTGATTCGTGTGGGGCAGCGTGACGCCGCTGCAGCCTGAAAACACAAATCATGATTTCAATCCAGGGGAGAACGGGTTCAAATCCTGTGTGAAACTTGATTTACTTACTGTGTTTTCATTTTTACTATTTATTGTTTTAAGTCTTTTGTTGCAGCTTGAATGTTTAGGCAACAATACTTGGTCAGCTTTAGCAAAAGATCATGTTTCAGGTTAAAATGAAACTTCCCAGCAATGAAAATGTCTCGTTGCGTCCCATAAGAAAAACAAAATTCTCCCAAATGCAAGAGGATTGAACAGAAATTTTCTGACATATAAACTTGAACATATAGTGACGCTTGCATACTTGAGATTATTGTAATACAGGAGTACCAACAAGGAAAACAGCAGTGTGAATGTGTTATCTAGGCTGCTCCATTACCACATTACTGACCTAAGGTATCAAACTTCCCCGTTCCTGTTAATAGTTAAAATAACATTTTTAAAAATTAACTCTGGATTTGAAGAAGACAAATGCTGTTTTCTTGAGAAAAGATCAATTCGCTGTCTCGACGTAACTATTAAAAGTGTGGATTGTCGATAACCTTCAAAACTACTGAAACAAAATCGAATGCAATTATTTTGATGTAATAAAACATAATCTGCAGATCCAAGATCTTTTATTGCAGCTTGACCGAGTACTGATTTTAGATTAAAATCCCCTCAAATGTTTACAACTTTGCTTGAGTCATTCAGCATTTTAAGTCAAAATAACTGCACGATTTTTTTCTTTCTCTGTATGTAAATGTAGTTTTACACTGATGAATATGCATTTGTAATATATTTGCTTGAGTTGATCTCGTTTTCAATGCCTTCCATCACGTTTGATTTCATGTGGCAGCACTTTCTTGCACATTGTGTATTTGTTTCTTTACTGCTGGGAAACGTCCCCGATGTGTTTTACCGAAGACGTTCAGTACAGACCACTGAGCAGCTGAGGACGACCATTACCCCGCGTCTTTGTACCTGTTGCATCATTTACCATGTAACCGCACACGTGCGTGTAGTTTCCAGTCATGATGAAGAATGTCAGCGTTAAAGTACTATTTAACATGTATGAATCCACTCAAGAGACCGTCGGGTTTCAGATAAACTCTCCAGATGAATGATGGATTTTAAGTACTGCCTAAAACTCAAACCCTGTGTGTGGTTGTGACATGTGGTCCTGAAGTATTACAAGTTTATTTATTATACAAATAAAAGAACAGATATAAAAGGTGTGCTCTGACTGCACTCGTGTTCAGTTGTGGATGAACGAAAACAGACACCTTCACATGATCCAGGGGGAGAACCAACAGCACGTTGAAGCAGTGAAATAAAGGTTTATTCACATTTTCCTGGAAGTATTTGATTTCAATCCTTAGTTTTTCACTGCTGGAAAAAAGTTTGGGAATGTTTGCATAGATTCAGACATACAAAAAAAGAACTTGTTTTTATTTTAAACAGATATCGTACAAACCCCAACTACACTCACTAAAGAGTTACAAAATACACCGACATTACTGCAGTACACATTTTAAGAGCAGTTTGTTTCAGCAGAAAATGTGGGTCTCAAGGAATCTGGGTAGTTGATTTAGCTCCAAATATTGTGCAAGTTTGATTTCCACAAGTTAAATATTTATAGCATCTGCCCTCTACTGGTTAAACACTGCTACTGCAACTTAATATTTGTAATGGAAGCAGCCTCACCTTAAACCAGCTGCCAGACCAGCGGGAAGAAAAAGCGGCCATGAATTTACACCTGCAGCGCCTGTGTTTGGCTCTGGTGTGTAAATGAGCCAGAACTTCCTGCAGAGCCGACATGAGTCATCACTTGTCTGCAGTCTTATAGGTGGGACAGTTGATGACAAAATCTGCCTCCATTACATCACCTGCCACCAGAGCAGCCAATAGCATGATTCAAAAATAATAAATTAACAACACCTGTGTTTCAACCAGTAGAGGGCAGTCACCATGAATATATATATACACGTAGATTTGAAAAAAATAAATAAAAAATGTCAAGATTTGGACATAAACAACAGGGGTTCTGCTGAAAAGAGGAGATGCGCCTCTTTAAATAATAAATTGCTGTCAAAAGAGATGCAGCAGAAAATATTTTTGGAATGTACAGCATGTTTTTCACTTGCAGCTTAAGTTCTCAGTTCAGTCACTGTAAACGTCACGCCATTTTTTATTTTTTTTTAAATAGGAAAAACATTTTCTTCAAAGACAATTTTTCATCACACTCACCCCATGAGGACTTGGGCTTATTTTAATTAATTTACCTCACAAGATAAATAGTAGGACTGCCTTCCTCCTGCTAAGTCTCTGGTGTGGTTGGCGTGTAGATGAGGTATGGGATCTCTGGAAGAGGGAAGGCAGCTTTCGTCTGCCTCTGTAAGTGCATCACGGGAGCGTTTGCTAAACTGGTGCGACTGGTCAGTTGAGCTCCGTCTGTCTGGTCTGTGGGAGGAGGAGAGCCATCAGTCCTCCGGTCAGCAGCAGGGCTGAAACCAGCAGCACCGGCACCGCACAGTTGGTGTCCACCAGCTTTCCAAAGACCATGTTACCAGTGATCGCTGCCACGCGGCCGACTCCCGTGAAGAACCCCAGAGCGGACGACCTGGGGGTGGGGGAGGAGGGGGAGCAGCTTTAAAACACTCCTTCAATACTGACATCACCTCTTGATGGTTTACGCTGATCATGTCAAAGCGAGCCGTTCAGTATTTGTTTACTTCCTAGTTTGTCAAATCCTGGACACAGAAAAAGCAACAAATCATGAATAAACAGCACAATGAGGAAAGATGTCTTGATCTACGCCAAAAAGACCAAAAAAAAAGAGAGGGACACAAAGGTGGAACAATTTGTTCAAAACATGCCAGAAATACCATCTACTATCATCTGATCATTGTGAATTAAAAAAAAAAAGAACATTTTATTGAATTTGTTCCAATTCTGCCTCTAACTGGGCTTCAACTTCTCACACACCAGCTTTACAACTTGAGTTAGAAGCACCAGCCCACTTTTCCCTCCCAGGTTGCTTTATTTGAAGAGCCTGAATGAATTAAAGCATTCATTTCATTAATTTCTACATTTGAGAAAGAGCCATCAAAATGTAATAGCTTTGTGAATCATAATAAATATCCTTTCATCTTATTCATTTAATCAACATATTTCTCCAGCAACAGCAACATTCTGTACATATGAGGCGTTCTGGGGCGCTGAGGTATGATACCGTAGGTGCGTGGGGTAGAGCTCCGTTCCCACCACATCCAGAGCGTTCCAGGCGATCACGGAAACGCCGCTGAACACACAGGAGAGAACCAGGCTCTGAGCTTTGGTCTGGACCATGTAGATGAGGAAGACGCTGAGACTGGACGCCATCAGGCTGCAGGCTGCAGACGCAACAAAGACACTTAACGTGGATGGATGATTCCGGCATCTCACTCACCGGACGTTTCAAATATATTTATAAAAAGAAAAACAGACTCCGGCAAGCCAAATAAAACTGAGGCGAACCGCTTTACAAACCAGAGACTCACACAGCAGCGTCTTCCCTCCAGTGTTGTCCATCATCAGAATAGTGAAGATGTTGCCAGGAAGATTTGATGCAGCGATGACGAAACCCTCCAGATACACTGTCGGGACAAGAGGATAGTCAGCCATCTTTGAACGCCACACCTAGTTTTTCAGGCTGAAATCTCCACAGACATATCAGAACATGTCAACTTCATGCAGGGAAATTGCAACATAGGAAAAATGAAAGGAAAATACCATCATACTATAACTTAATAAAAGTAACTTTAAAGCCTGAGAGACAAAGACTGCAATTTAACAATAATTGCTTTAAGGTGCTTCCCTTACAGCTGCAGAGAAACTTAATCAACGCCTACGCTTGGGCGCCTACGACCACGGTAGATTATCAAGGGTCGATGGAGCTGTGCAGGGGGATTTTGATAATTGACTGATTTCTGGAGGTCTCCATGCTTCGTGTCCTTCACATACTCACCCGCCGTCTTGACCGGGTAGCAGCTGTGGTTCTGGAGTGGCGACGGCAGAGACACGTTGGCACATGGCGAGCCGCCATTTTCAATTCTGGTAAACAGCTCAGGGAACCACATCCACAGCCCGTAATAACTACAAACATGCACACACGTGCACACACACACACACACACACACACACACACACACACACACACACACACACACAGCTTTTAGATTGAAGTCTACATTCAAGAAATATTTATTTGCCTAAAACCCACGTGGGGGCTGTAGCAGCAGAGACATTAATATTGACTACCCTGATGTACCACAAAGGAAGGTTTTGCTGTTAAACTACAGGATTACTGCCTTGGTGAAGATAAAATAGTCTCTCTCAATACCGATAACTGTTCAGCTGCTTTCAACACATCGGAACACAAGTGGAGGGAACCGTTGTTCTTCTGGCTGTACAGTCGGTGGCATTTCTCACCCAAAGGAGATGCAGAAGAAGATGATGAGTACAACGATGCTTCTGGATCGCAGCACGCCACGAAACATCTGCTGAATTGGCTTCACGCCCTGCAAAGAGATTATTCACAAGTTAACACAAGTAGGAGTTCTGACCAAGCAACCTGGTCAACTCGACTGTTAGAACATCACGCTGCTCGCCCTCCCAGGAGAAACGCCTCCCCACTCTGATCACTCCGACTCTGGTGACTGGACAGAAAATCGTTTCTGTTGTGTCTGCGTCTGGTTTTGTTGGCACGTTCGGACAGTTGGCATATTTTGGCTCCAGCTGAATAAATCCAACCATGTTTCTTGAGTTACCACATGGAAACTGGATGCTTTAATAACTATTAACCAACACAATTAAACAGATTATCTCGTGAAATGGGGCACCGAGATAATTAAGAACTAGAAATACAGCATGGCACTTGGAAACATCCATGACGTGCAACTGCCTGATTTCCAACTGTTCATTTTTCATGTCCAAACATAATAGCTCAGAATATAATCTCAGAATATAAAATGGCTGCCATAAAATAATTATGTGTAGTGGACTGCTGTGCCAGATTTAAATATTGTACATTTCTACAACTGTTCCTCTTCTGTGGTCTGTGTGTGTGTGTGTGTGTGTAACTTTACCTTTTTCAAAATATTGGCGAGTTGTTCCCGACGTGAAACCAGCAATTTTAGATCATCCGCTTCCTCTCTTTTCTTGGAGCTGGTACACAAACCAAATTCCTTTAAAAGACAAAAAAAAAAAAAAAAAAAAGCAGGTCAGATTTACCATCACAACGAATACTGAAGCAATACAGGAGGTGTCGATGCTCCAAGATGCAATATTTTAAAAGCAAACTGGCCAACACACAGAAGCCAATGGGACTATTCCCTGTACACAAATAGGTTTTTATGATTTCACGTTCTGTACATAGTGGGAAAAAAAACAAAAAACAAATGTAAGTACTGTGAATTTTTCCTTCATTTTCAAAACATTTGGAAAAATCCATAAACCAACTGTACCGCATTCTTTCCTCATTATAATGATGAATAAACAAGAGAAAACTGGGCTGAATATCATCCATCAGACCAGCGAACACTGCATTAAAACCCAGTTTCCGTTCAGAACAACGACAAACTGTTTTTGCAGTGCCGTGATGTCAACCGTTTTATTTTCCTTGTGTTCAGCGCTTGTTTGACATCTAAGAGTTCGCCTTCACATTTTCATTGTGCCCGACATCTTTCTATTTTTTTCACTACCGTGTTACACTGACATAAAATTATGAATTGTGCTGGTTTAGAACGGTTCATACCGGGAAAGGCTGTCCTCTCCTCCCCGTGTTCAGCTCAAACATCAAGCGGAAGACGCGGATCGCCTCCCTCTCCCGGCCAGCCTGACAGAGACAGTGTGGACACATAAGACGGCAGCTCAGAGGAGAAATCCCCCGCCTGCCGACGCTGAAGGGGCTTTAAGTTACCTCCATGAGGAACTTGGGACTCTCAGGCATGAGCAGCCTGAAGAGGAGGGCTGAGGTGAGGCTGGGGACGGAGCACAGCACCACAAACACCCTCCAGCTCTGGAAGTCCAGTCCGCCCAGAGAGAAGTGGGTCCAGGTTCTGGGAATCACCATCCAGGCCAGACCTGCAGGCATAAAACAGACACCAACATGATCTGTTTTTCCTCATGTCAGTTAATACCTGCCAGGAAAGCTGAGTTTTTCCACCTCAAAAGGACGAGACCATTTTGTGAGGAGGCAGGAAGAAGTTAGTAAACCTGGCAGGAGGCAAAGTGAGATGTCTGCCACCTGATGATTCATCACCTTTTTGCTGCAACAATACAAATGAGACAGGGGGCAGACTCCGGGAACAGTATCTTTGTTTCTTCTTTCACTGACACTCACAGAAGCTGCAACACTGACACTTGAACGGGAAGTCTTTAGCTGGTTTGTTCTTCTTTGCAAAACTTTGTATCAGCTAATAACAAGTGTAACTATCGACCTGCAGCCAGGATGTTTCCAGCCATCCAGAAGGTGGCCAGAGCGCTGATCATCGCGCCTCTCCTCAGTCGGGGCATAAACTCTGAGAAGTAGGAGAAGATCACCGGAATCGACCCGCCGACCCTGCGGAGGGACACTTATGTCACTGATGAGTCCACAACTGTCACTAAAAAAAAAAAAAGACAAATGCGACAAAATACATTGGTTTTGGCACAGTGTTCTGCCTCATATTTGTCCATCCATCCATCAATCCATCTTCATCCGCTTATTCCTGTTAAGGGTTGCGGGGGGTGGAGCCTACCTTATTTTTGTTTTATTAAAGGCACTGTTCATCTGCTGTGGACAATATAGTTTAGCTTTTTAATTCTATGAGCTCATATCCTCAAAGTCTCCCTAACTGAGCTTCCACAACAGCTTCCAAAATGGTCTTTTTGTGTGTGGGAGACTGTTGGAATAAAAAAGAAAAAAAAAAAAGATGTAAAAATATGAAAATCTTCACCCGACGCCGCTGATGAACCGCAGCAGCAGGAAGAGCCAGAACCACGGCGCCGCGCTGGCCAGACCTCCAAACAGCCCGTTCACTGATAGAGACACAACCAAGACCTTGCAGCGCCCCCTCTGGTCAGCCAAATATCCCCACATGTAGCCACCCACCATCATTCCTGGTACACACAAGAGTACTACAGTCAGGACAGGCACCTGCATTCGCTTTGACTAAGAAGCCGGTGTTATGAAGTGTCACAAGGTATTTTGACTCCTACTATCCACCTTATAACCTTGTACTTGTACGTGCCACAGTACTACAACTCTATCTTATGCATTCTATTTTTATATTGAATTGTATTCAGGGACTATACCTTTCAGCCATAATTGAAACTTTTCAAGATCTCCTTGGGAATTTTTAATATATATATATATATACATATATACACACACACACACACACACACACACTTACTTTTTAAATTATTCCTGAAAATGTCATGGCTGTAAGTGTTTTTTCTTTTTGTCAATTTGAAAAGTAGACTCGCCTTCGGCTTCTTGGCTACCACCACTCCACCGACTACCACTTCGCCCCCCTGCACCACTCGTCAGTATCCCACTAAAACTAATTCATTCATGTGTTGGGTGACTCATGCCAGTGAGATCAGCCGGCGTCCTCGGCAGCGGAGGCGGAGCGGCTCTGCACCTATGAACCTGCTTGAGTCATGAAAATCAAACGACCGTGATTCACCGAGGAAGATGCTGGCGGTCAGGAGGCCCATGTCTGAGGAGCTGAGCAGCAGGTCGCAGCGAGCCGTCGGCAGCAGAAAAGACACGCAGAGAATCTCCACGGCGTCGCTGGCGTTGGCCCAGCCGCACAGCAGCAGCAGCAGCCAGTGGAACAAGCCGAAGCCTGACAGCAACACAAACATTTTGGAGGGTCATCTGGAATCTTTGCAGCCTTATTTATTCATTCACTCAACAGCTGCTCGCCAGCACACACGCATCCAAACGGCGTGTAGCAGGTGGATATTTAGACCTGTGAAAACAGGACAGGCTCAGGCGTAAACACCACTGCTCGGTTCCAATATGTGCCCACGTCTCAGTGTGTAAGCATCGACCAGGTAAAGCTCTGGGTGGAGACCGCATGCAGCCAACATTAAGGGCCCTTTAGTAATGTCTATGAACAATCCTGAGCAACAAAAAAAAAGCCAAAATATATATAATAAACAGAAGAGGTCTTTCACAATAATGTCGTTATGTTTTTTTAGGTTCAAAAAAAGAGTAACAGGTCAATTTCCCTTCAATTTAAATGCTTCCATCTAACAATCATTTTTAACTACTTGGGGATTTCAGTTAATTTCTCGCTAACGACCCAAACAATAAGCAAATAAATAAAACACAAGACCTGCAAAAACAGTGAAACCAAATCTTTCACAAGCTGATTATCACTTCTGAATAAGGTTTAGTTCAGAGATGCTAGATGAGCTTTCAAGTGCTAAAACTAAGATATCTGTAGACTTAAAGGTTGTCAGCATTTGATCAAGTTAACTTGGGGGGGGGGGGGTGCAAATGGTCAGAGAACATCCAAGCTAACAAGGTTCACCTCCACAACACAAACAACAAAAAGCTCACAAAGCACATCCTCCTCCAGCGCGTTTTCTCCTCACAGCAAATGTTTTTATTTACTTCTGGTGCTGAAGAGCAACAACAGAACCAACCGGACGTGACATCACCTGCTTCCTCTATTGCCTCCTCGTACGTTAATCTTCTCTGCGCCACCTCACCGGCACCAGGCGGGACGTTTGACGTGCTCCTGTCAAAAATGATTTCACCTAAAAACACAAACCCATCGGGTGAATCGGAGGCGGGAAATAGAAATCGAGCAGTGACAACAGAAATGTGATGGTTTTGTTCATTTTCAGGTAAAAGCGAAGGTTTTTCTGGCTTCTTTCATCATTTAAAGCATGAAATTTAACATTTTGAAGGCTTAGTCATACAAAACCAGTCTATGAGAAAATGTGAATGCCAGAACAGCTTGTCTTTACTACTAAGAGTCATCGGGACAATAACGCAGTGTGAGTTTTAAGACTCTTTTAAAGTGTTCTGCATTTGTTTCTATTTCAGTTTTAGGAGTGTTTCATGAATTTATCACTTCCCGAACTTTCCCAAAAACTGAAGTGCTCAGATCCTCCACTCGGTACTTGGTGAAAGCACATCTAGCAAGTAGAGGGAGCAGCCAAGGTGGACTCAGCCTAACTTGATGTACATCCAGGTGGCGCTAGAGAAAAGGACGACCCACTTGGAGGAGTACATGAAAGTGTGAAGAAAAAACATTCTGTTGCCACCAGGTGGCACCATGACTTATCTGCTCCAAGATTTAATGGATTCTTCCTTGGCTGCCAAGAAGTTTTTGCATAATTCTGCTGACGCCACTGGGAACATGATCCCCTTGGCAAAGGAAAGATATCTCATTTATAAAAGTACTCAGGTTCTTTACTCACTATTTAGTTTGAGCACATTTGGCAACAATGGCGGCCTCGCGCCTTCTTCAAGCCTGCCACGTCATTCTTTTGGAGGATTGCTTCATTCTTCTTGGCAGAGTTCTTCAAACTAACCACATGGACCGGGAGCGTTGGTGCACAGCCATATTCAGATGTCTGGCTGGACCGACCACTCCGGGACGGATCTTTCTTCTCCTGGTGGTATAAATAAAGTTGCGCTAGAGATCCTGAGCATTCTGGGAAACTCAAGTTGCCGCTCTGTGTTTGTTTCACCAGAGGAATCTGCTTCTCATGGTCTGAGAGAATTCTGCTGCCATTGGGTGAATTCCCAGAGGAATGTCATGTTGCTGTTAGTGAGGAATGGCATCCATCTGGCCACTGACCGTGAGGCCTGATTGGTGGAGTGCTGCTCTGGTGTCTGTCGCTCTCTGGGGATTTTGCCGGGGTTTCTGGGACATCTTCACCCTCTGCCAAGGTGCAGGAGACAGGAAGAGCAACACTGAGGGGAGAAGAGCTTCTATCGACTCCACCAAGGAGGTCGTGTTCTAGGAAGCGTTTGTTTGCCTTTCAGCAGGATTACACAAAAACTGGTGAAGCGTCTGTTGTTCGGGTCAAGGAAGAACCCATTAAAGTCTGGGTCGGATTAGTCACAGCACAGGAAATTGCAAGTTTGTTTGTTTTTTCACAATTTGATATAAGCCTCTATTCCAAACTTCACAACTGATGAGAGTCCTGGCCCTGAAGACCATCTGCAGGCTGAATTTATGTCATAGCGCCACCTAGCAGTTACATCACTTGATTTAATTCAAAATATACTCGTCTCATGGGTGCATTATTCTGCTCCTTCACGCAAAATCCAGATACTTCAAGTTTCAGAGGACAGTGGGACACAGGGACCTTTTCGTGCGTTGAGGAGAACTGCACCGCAGGACCGTTGTGTTTTTAGCCTTCATCAGGGTGCTGCTTGATGTGATACAGGATTTTTGACTCTCTGTCATCAGGACGTCTGGTTCTTGGTCACCTGTCCGACTCTTTGGCCCTGATCAACCAAACAGACCAAGATGTTTGGCGCTTCCAAACAAGCTACTGAGCTCTTGGTTGCATTAAATGTTGCAGAAATAAACTTCTTTCCTTACCCAGGTGTTTGGCTAAATCCTGTCTCACAGGTCTACAAGTAATTCACCCTCATAGCTTGACATTATACAGACAAGTGTGTCCCATTAACTCAGTTACACACAGGTGGAGTCCAATCAAGTTGTAGACTCATTAGAAGCAGTAATAGCAAGTATGCAGCCTCATGAAGGAGCTGATTATCAGCCCTTTCTTTAAATAAAGTTGATCCACAACCACTTATTTCGCTCTGCATTTGTGGAGAATCGTTTTTAGACTCATAATAGATCTGAATCCATAATAAAATGTGGAAAACTTGAAATGGTCTGAAACCTTTGCTAAGTTATTTACAGTATTTTAGGGCTCCCGCGCCCAATAAAAAAAGAAGGCAAACTAAAGCTGAATAATCTCCAAAAACTAAAGGAGTGGAGTTCATACTTTGTTCACAGTTTTTCACGGTTAATGATGAAGACACTCACCATCATCCGAGTCAAGCTCGTTGGGTTCCCGGTTGTCTCCGGTGAGAAGCGGCACCGCGTCCCCGGTGTACACGTAGCGAGACATCCTCAAAGTTGGATGCCTCTTCTATGGTCAAATTAGCTACTCGTCCGTACCTCTGGTCAGGTCCATATCACTCTTTCCACCGCTGCGTCTATCTCATGACCGGGGAGCCTGCTGGCGAGCTAAGCTAACCCACCGAGAAGGAGGACCAGGAAGTAAAAAGAGACAGCGGCGGTTTGCGTTGCACGTCCCGGGCGTCTTCCTTCCCTATCAGTTTGTCTTCAGGCGAGCTAGCGCAATACCACAGCCGTGCTATATCCTCACATGAGCAGCGGAGGACACATTAGCAGCCGAAGGCAACGCGTCTGTCTGTCTGTCAACCTGTCTGTGTGCGCGGTGAGCAGCAGTCTCTCCGTGCGTTTTAATAAAGATTGAAGATGGCGACCAGCTCGGAGCGCAGTCCTCCTCCGTTCCCGGACACTGAGGACCAAGATGTGCTGGACTCCGGAGAAGTCGGAGGCCGAGGCAGTGATGAGGACGACGGAGACGACCTCTTCATGAGCTTAGTATGTCTGAAGTTTTGGCACCATTTCACGGCTTTTGACGTGGGTAACACACAGCGGTTAGCTAGCGGAGACAGCTAATGTGGCACTTTTGGCCAAAAGTTTTGTGGTGTTGACCAAACGTTTCGCTAGTTTTAACGCACAGGTGACTCTTTTTGTTGACTGTCCCGTTGGGTAATGCTAGAATTTTCTTCACCCTGAACTACAATGTGCTGGTTTTGATGCAGGAAATCCCTGTTTTGACACCTGGTGGTGCTCTTCTAAAACATTTATTAATTTCGTTTTGCTAAGTTGTGATACTTAACACTGCTACGATGTGATTTCCGTTCAACCTGGAAAGCAGGACTGTTTGGATGCATCAGCGTTCAATATTACAGGGTGTCCGGGATCAACATATTTGACATTTCTCGGTCAGGTTAACTTGTACCAAATCTGAGGTATGCTAATGTCAGGGTGCAGACTCTCAGGCTATCCAAGCTAGCAGCTGCCCCTGAGATTTAAGCCTGAATGAAGTTTAGGGTTTAAAACTTGACATGTATTCTGGAAATGACTGCGCTACTCCATGGTTATGAATTCCAGCCATTTTTATTATCATTCTTTTTACTTTTTTTTTTTTTTTTTTGAATGAGGATTACAAATTGGCCCAAGCAGCCTCCTGTCATGTGAGTGGGCACTGGTCACATGGTCAGAACCCGGATGTTTTCCTACAGTCAAAGTTCAGAGGAAAGACCGGAAAGTTGCTGCTGTCTTTGATTTGTGAGCTGCGTGGAAACACACGACTCAGCATTTGTGGATTTTACTTTTTAACAGGGCGTGTAGTCGAAGTAAAGTTAGCATAGTATACAGGATCGGTGTCTCCTGTGGATCCACAGTCGTCTGCAACAGGAATTAATCATTCATCAATTTAAAAAAGGTCATAACGGCTTTAAATTGTCCATAGCAGAGCACTGAGCAGTGAAACACTTGTAGGCTTGTACACTGACTTTGCTGGGTGATCTGGAAAATGTTTCTGAACTTTGGTGAAATTCAACAACACCGAAAACGACATCCTCAAAAAACAAAGCATGAATTGGGGCGATAACCTGTATAAACATTCTCAAAAAGTTGCATTTATTTCACTTGAGACGCATTACTTTTAACTAGGGGTACAAAATACCCTGCCACTTGTGTATATATGTTGTAGTATTTGTGAGTAAAAATATTCTGAAAGCCCTTTTACAAGTCCACCTTTTTCTCTATTCATTTTTTTACTCCATTTGTTTTAGCGTAGGTACTCAGCAGGAATAGGTTGAATGACTTTCTGTGTCCTCTTTATCTTTTTATTTCAATTTTATGTTGAAGTGCAGTGAAAAAAAATCTAAGTTCTTCACTTTGATGAATAAAAGGGAACTGAGAACAACAGATTACAATCCAAGATAGAAGAAACACAAAGAAGGCAAATAAATGATCAAAAAATATGAAAGTGGAAGCCACAAGATACTAAATATTACTGTTATACTGTGGCAGGAAAAGTGTATAAAACCAGATGCTGAACAATTGACTTAAGCTCAGGAATCATTTTAGGAGGGTTTTATGGATGCTTTATGATGCGTTTGTGAAACCATCATGAATTGTCCTCACAATAAAAGCTCTGCTCTTGATTCAGATAAGCATGAATGGCGGCGTCTGACTCTTGGTAGTTTTACAAATTAAAAAGCAACATACGATGGACAGCTGTTAACCAGATGACATAATGTTGTTCCTCCTTGTCCCCAGAACGAGTCTCCACTGACTGACATGGACAGCACATCGCCGCCTGCCAGTGAGCCCAGTGATATTTTGATGAGCCCTCCCAGTGATATCATGGACGATCCGTTGATTGAACCCATCAGCCAGCCAGAAACCAAACCAGACATCGAGCCCGTCAGCGAGCCCTTGGATGATTTTGTCGACTTGACAAACAACCTGACGGCTGCTGATGACACAGTCAAAGCGGAAAGTCCAGTTGCAGATGCAGCAAAAGGCGCAACTGAAATCCCTGTAGATGAACCCTCCTATGATTTTGTTGATCTTTTGGGAAGTGAAACTGAGGCGCCACAAGAGGAAGTTGTGGAAGAGGATGTTGCCGACGAAGTGGCAACAGATAAGGATGAAGCTACCAGCAGTGTCATACGACAACCCGATGATGCAGAACAGGAAGCAAAAGAAACTTTCTCTGCTCCAATCATTGACACCACTGACAGTTCTTCAGCAAATCACTCACAACCGCCACCGGAGAGTGGCAAAGTTGTTGATCCTTTGGTTGACCTTCTTAGCGATCCTCTCCTCACTGAGGCCAAAAAACCAAGCCCCAGCATAGACTTGTTTGAAGACGAGGGAAGCGACTTGTTCGCAGAACCACTGAAGACAAAATCTGCAAAGCAGCCACAGAAAAACCTCTTTGGAGAACCAGATGAGGATCTGTTCGGTGAGCCGCTGGGTGCCACCACCAAGATAACCACTAGCAAAGAGCAGAAGGACACGTCCGTCACAATCAAGCCCAGCGCTGTTAGTGAAATTAGTGGACCTCTGCAGGAGAGTAACCATGAAGATATCTTCACGGAGGAAGCTGTCATCACGGCGCCCAGTATCAGTAAAACCCAGAGTGTCAACACCAAGACGAATGGAGTCCACTCTGAAGAGGAGACAGACATCTTTGCTGGTGGGTCCAATCCTCATCTCATGTAGTACAACGGGACTTGTCCTGAATTCCAAAACTCAGTGTTTACCGACTTACTGTTTTAGTTGTATCTAAACTACAAGTATTCAGTTGCGATTTCACATTTTTGACCATGGATGTGTCTTGGTGAGATGCAGATATACGACGAGACATTTTATCTTCGAAAACATCACGACATCTGCATCACTGACTGAAGGGAACACATCAGGAATGTTTTTCTTAAACTGTGCTGAGGTGTAAGCTTCACTGAATTTGACAACTGAGATGAAAAGACTCAAAATGCATCATCTTAACCTCGTGCCACTGTAAACACACACACACACACACTCTGTAAGTACAATATAAAATCATAATTGCAACAGGGGAACCCAGGTTATACCAGCTGCTCTGTTGCATCACACAGTATATTGGAGCATCGTTGTTCTGTAAAAAAATTTAAGCAAAAATGAATTAAAAGCAACAGCATGAAAACATTTCATGACTTGTGTTTGTTTTCCAGCAGAAGCCACAGTGGAGCTTTCTCTGGACAGTCCACGGAACGAGAGAAAGCTGGATGTGACGACCAAACCAGCCGCGTCTGCCCCCTCACTGCCAGCAGCCGGCAGCCAGGCCAAGCCGCAGGCCGCTGCCCTGGAGGTGGTACGTGTCTATCCAACCGTCCAGAGTCAGGGTCCAGGTGTAGCTGGAACAAAGTCTGTGTTATATTGGGGAATAAAAGGTTCCAACTGCCAAAGTTAAGGCAGTTTTTACATTCGCTCAGAATAAATGATTGACATTCTGAAAGCAGCTGTAATTGTTCAGCTGCAGCTTCACAGTGTGCGTGTGTGTGTGTTTTAAGCTGCAGGCAGATATTTAATAGAAAAAGAAGTCTCATTTAAAAAAAAAAAACCTCTAGTGACCTCAAGTGTCAATATGAACAGCAGAAGAGCAAAGGTGTTTCCCTCAGGAGATCAACACCAGAGCTGAAGGAGAGTAAATACTTGCTTTAGATTCACCAGGTGGAAGAATCACAACTCAGCGTGAATGATAATGTAACACAGTAAACCGCCAGATATGTACATATCCGTCATTTGTAATAATATCAATTCTGCTGCGTTCAAATTAAGTTGATTGATGGGTGGCTGGAGGCAGAACAAGTGACAAGATGTTTCACTTTCTCTTCAATATGTATTTCAGTTGGAAAAGGAGGAAGAGGAAGAGCTGGAAGACAAATTTGACATCTCTGTTTCTGTCACCGACCCGGAGAAGATAGGTGAGGTTCATCTCATTCTAATTTGGTTAAATAATCAGGGTATAATCTATCCATCTCAATGAAACGGTGTTTATTCTGAGGAACATAAGCCTTTTATTCAGTCAATGTAAGAAACACGAATAACCCAGATCCCTGTGTCCCCCTGCAGCCTTCCTGACAAGCCTGGGAATACTTGTGTTGCATTTGTGACTGTCTGCCTCATTCAGTGAATTCCTCTCATTTTTACAGGAGACGGGATGAACGCCTACATGGCCTACAGGGTCTCCACACAGGTGAAACAGATGTTAGAAAACAAAAGATATTAAAACGTAGCCCATCTTTTATTCAGAGGATGTTCAGACAGTTACTCATCAGATACGACGATAGCGAAAACACACCTGAACTCTTAACTGTTCACATTTTACTCTTTCAGTCGTACTCTGAATCGTAGCTGGTTCTGTCTTTGTAGAAGTAGCTCTGCTGAACACACAAGGGTTTCAGTAAGTGATTGTTTGACCTGTTTCAGACTTCGCTGTCCATGTTCCGCAACAAGACATTTACAGTGAGGCGGCGCTTCAGTGACTTCCTCGGCCTTTACGAGAAGCTGGCAGAAAAACATGGACCAAACGGCGTCATTGTGCCTCCCCCGCCAGAGAAGAGCATCCTGGGTAGGCTGACCTCGCGGTACAGTTTCCTCAGATGTTGTGACGTTTACCTCTGATCTTTATCACTAGCGAGAGTGTGTGCGTTGTCCTGTCTCAGGTATGACGAAAGTGAAGGTGGGAAAGGAAGATTCTTCGTCCGCCGATTTCCTTGAGAGAAGAAGAGGTGCCTTGGAGAGGTGAGAGCTCAGCTGGTAGGGAAGTACACAACGATTGATCACAAAAGCTGCCATCAAACTTTTGTCTTTACCAACGGTTGTTGTTTCAGTCCTGCTGCCCTGCCAGTGCAGCAGAGTAGTTTTTCAACCCATTTTCTTCTTTCCGCAGGTATCTTGAGAGGGTGGTGAATCACCCCTCTCTTCTCCAAGATCCTGATGTCAGAGAGTTCCTGGAGAGAGACGAAGTAAGGCAAAATGGTGCCTTTTCAGTTGTGAACATAAATTGTACAGATGAAATAGTCATGATATGTTCTGTTCAAACCTGAGCTAAATGGAGCAGAGGGTGCAATTCTTCTGTACGTGTTCAAATGCACCCAGGAGGCATTCAAGGTCAAATCTCGTGCTTCACATTTTCCACAGAGAATCAGTAGGGGGCAGCATGTGATTACAAGGTTGGCACATCCACTCTTTAAATCAAGCCGTGCTGGGGGTGCTTTCGAATGCCTTGCGTGAACTCATTTACTCACATCCGTCCACTTGTGATTGGATCATGCAAGATGCATGTTGATACCGGGCCTGAACAGCCAGAGATTCACAGAGACGTTTTCCGTTTAAAACGTATTCATGTTTGAAATGGTATTCTGTTCAAACGTGTCACATGTTTTCAGTTGCCCCGAGCAGTGAGCACCCAGGCTCTGAGCGGCGCCGGCTTCCTGAAAATGATCAACAAAGCAACAGATGCCGTCAGCAAAATGACCATCAAGATGAACGAGTCCGACGTGGTGAGTCTGAAAGTGCTTCTGAAGGGATTTTTAACTTCCAAGCCTGGATTTTTAGAGTTTTACTAATGGTTTGCTCTACTTCAGTGGTTTGAGGAAAAGCTGCAGGAGGTGGAATCTACAGACCAGCAGTTCAGGAAGCTCCACGCACTGGTGGAATCCCTGGTCATCCACAGAAAAGGTAACAGGGGAGATCTTCTGTCTTAAATTGCTGTCCACCCCAGGATTCCACAACATACTCTGATGTGACGCCTCTCCTCTAGAGCTGTCGTTGAACACCGCCAGCTTTGCCAAAAGTGCAGCCATGCTGGGCAGCGCAGAGGACAACACTGCTCTGTCCCGGGCTCTCTCTCAGCTGGCGGAGGTGGAGGACAAGATGGAGCAGTTACATCAGGAGCAGGCAGCCAATGACACCTTCCGCTTTGCTGAACTCATCGCTGATTTTATCCGCCTGCTCGGTGCTGTGAGGGTAGGTAGTATTCCTGGATGTCGTCTAATCCCGTGTAGCTCAGGGAACAGCATCTGGAGTAGGTGTGCTTGGGCTGAGGCTTGTTTTTAGTTGGTTTATGACTTGAGATGTAACATTTAATATAAATCTCTGGCTGGATATGAAGTTTTCAAGCAGCCAACACGGACCATCGTGGGGGGGTTAACACAGGAAAATGTGCTGTCAATCAGTCGCATCTAAAAATCCAAGTAGTGAGATTTGAGTAGAGTGATAAAAGTAAACGGAGACGGAGATTGAGAGCAGATTGATGATTGTTTCCTCGTGCAGCCTCTCAGACACCAGCCGTGCATGATTTTGTAGCGGTAGATAAATAGGGATCTTGACTAAATGGCCTCAGAAAGCACTGCAGATGTAAACATGCAACGGTTCTGTGTTTTCTATCTTGAAGGGGTCGTTTGATCACCGGATGAAGGCGTGGCAGCGTTGGCAGGACGCTACGACTATGCTGCAGAAGAAGAGGGAGGTCGAGGCCAAACTCCTGTGGGCCAACAAGCCGGACAAACTGCAGCTGGCCAAAGAGGAGATCGCTGAGGTGAAACACAGACCAAACAAGTCTTTAAACATGATTTGCACGTGGAGTTTGTTTGTGCAAGAACAGTTTGTATTTTTCTCTTTTGTGTTGAAACATTTCCTCACTGCCTGCTAACAGTGGGAGGCCAAGGTGACGCAGTACGAGAGAGACTTTGAAAGAGTCTCTGCCACCGTGCGCAAGGAAGTCGTCCGCTTTGAGGTACAGATTTTGTATTTATATACTGTGAACGGCTGAAAATAGTCCTCCATAGTGGTTGAGTTTTGTTTTTGTTTTTTTTCTCTTACAGAAAGAAAAGACTAAGAATTTCAAAACAAAGATAATCCAATACCTGGAGTCTCTGCTTCAGTCCCAGCAACAGGTGAGTGTCCACCTGCCCTAACTTTTACTCAAGCTTATTCCATCTTTTGTCACAAATACTGATTGAGATTTGTAATGATGATGGGAGAAAGACAGAAAAGAGTAACAGTGCTATCATTAGTTTTATATCATGGCCAAAGCAACAAGGAAGAACATTACTGAGGTTCAGCCTAAGTTTCCTTTTCCTTTAAAAATGTAAGAAAATGGTTAAAACACAATTTCCACATCAACATACACCAACTGCTCCTTTGTCACCGCAGGTCCCAGCAAACACTGTCCTGAACCGTTGGACAGACACACAGCTTACTGTTTGAAACATTACACTAAAAAAACAACACGAAGCTCTGGTTTGTGATTCTGAATGAACCTGCTCTGTTTCTCTCTCCTCTCTGCAGCTGATAAAGTACTGGGAGGCGTTCTTACCCGAAGCAAAAGCGATCGCCTAACCCTCGAGCACCAGCTGTTTGGATGACAAAACAGGATGCCTTTTTTTCTTATACACTTTACCTCTTTGCCTTTAAAACCAAGGAAATATGCGCGCATTGTAAAGGGAGATACAATCAACCAGTTTTTTAAAAAATCACCTTTAACATACAACTCTGTATTCTAGTGTATTAATAATTGTATATTTTCATTTAACCTTCCACAAATATTTTCTTATTCGATAAAGAGAGATGGCATATACAAAGATATGGACACAAGAGGAAAAAAAAAAAGACAGAAAGATTCCATTAATTTCCACCAGAGAAGGGAAACCAGTGGGTTGTTCTCAGGATTTTCTCCTTCACATCAGCAGTGGTTCATTGTTTACAGCGGCTGCTCTCTCGTCAGATGTTTGTGGGGACCCCGATGAAGAAAGTGGCCAACACTTTCTCTCCGTTTCTTCTTTTTAATGACACAAAGGGATAAACTAGTTAAGATTTATGAGCACTTCCACCAGGTGGATTAAATACGTTATTATTCAGCTGTGTTATAATTTTTTTCTTTCTTTCAAATATGAGACACTATTGATGCTGGGGGGAAGGGTACGGGGTTACAGAGAAGCATTCGAGCGTTAGGGTCTACAGCTGGGGTCAAGGGTTACGCTGTTGGTCAAGCATGTGGGTTTATTGTTTAAGAAATTATTTCAATCATTGTGCAAACTTTTAACTCTTCGTGTCTGTGCCTTTTTAAAGGAACATACCATTTTTTGGGGGAAATGCACTTATTGTCCATCCTCAACAGAACCAGACAGATATCCATCTCTCCTCTGTATGTGCAGGAGGGGGCCGGAACCCCCAGAGCCTGACCGACTGCTAGTTAGCTTAGCACGATGGGTGGTGGTGGATGGTCTGTGTAGCATCCTCTTGTTAAGGTCACCAAATACATAAAACTCTCTTTGCCCGCATTAACAGAACTGTTACGTGCTATGAAATGGCAATTTGAAGATTGTCAGACGTTGTAATTTTACAATTTGACAAATTGCCGGAACTACTTTCCCGATGGGGCGCAGTGATTTGATGTGTCACAGCACCTCAAAACTTAAGCCAACTCGGCACTTGCAGGAAAAAAAAACAACAAGGTCCTGAACCTTTTCTGATTGAACTGGATTACCAACAGGTGTTGCAGGCTTAGCAAGCAAGACTGAGATATGATAACCTGCCCATTCACTTCCATTCAGCGTGCTAAGCTAACAAGCAGTCAGCTGGTCTTTGTGGGTCTCAGCCCCCTCATGCACACAGAGAGAAGGGCATTTATCTTCTTGCGCAGTGAGAATGACTAGTAAGCGTAATTCTGAAAAACTGGGCGCGTTCTTTGAAATCAGGGTGGTGTTGGACACCACAAAAACTAGAGGCTTGTTGCTTCCATGTGTGTCAGCCCACAGTGACGGAACCACACAGGTGTTTTGGCATCGTTTTTTTTTTTTTTTTCCATCATATTTTGTGTTTTACTTAACAGCAACTTGCAGAGACTTGAAACTTGCTTGAAGTATGTAATTAGTTGTCATCATAGAGTTGTGCGGTGATAGCAGCTCAAATCTGTAAATAATCAACGACGACTCAGGATGAGATTTAAAAAAATAAAAAAATCCTGACACGCCTGTAAAGTGATCGAAGCAAGTTGCAAGTCTGAGCAGGGAGCGTGCGCCGGTGGCTGTTTGGATATGTGATGCCTCCTAGCGCTAGAAGACGAGGTGCATTAAAAGGCTTTGTTTTGTAAACTATCATCAAGAAGCCCAATATACTCCACTGACAGTAACATAGTGAGAATAACAACTACTACATCTTGGAGGTCGTCTCGTCTTAGTGACTGTGTTGAAGGTAAAAGTTGTGGGTGGTTATCAACATGCTAGAACACTGACATGGTCCTTTTGAATCAGATCGGACGGATGAGACTGTCTCATACTAACCTGCTGACATCACAGCGACTCTGATGCCTCCGTCTTTACTCTGATGATCACACCGTGTCACATCTGAATGTGGCCCAGCTGCCATCTTGTGATTACAGCTTTAATTTCACATTTGCACACTTAAAAATTGAAGCCCTGCAGCGATTGTGTAATCTGTTATTGAACTTGCAGACATTTCTTTGCTCAACCTTTTTTTTTTTTTCTTTTTTCTTTTGATAAATACACTAGTTTTTAAATGCAAATTCAGAGGAATGATGTTACACAGCACTGAATTCAATCCGGTTGTTGCTTTGGCCTCTGTAATCTCCTCTCAACCTGCAGGGTGGTGTCTGCTCTGTCATTTCTTTTAAAACAAATCAATAAAGTTGCACTGTTTACACTTGGATATTTCGTTAAGAACCTCTAGCGTCTCTTATTTTCTTCATCATACTAGAAGCTGCAAGTCTGGAAGGAGAACTCCTGTTTCTGGTGAACTGCGTTCAAAAGAACTAGAACACAAAAAATATTCACGAGAAAAAGAAGAGAAAGGAGACAGAGGGAGACGTAAGAGAAATGTCCTCCAAACCCCGAGTTAATGAAATATTAAAGATTCTATGGAGACGGAATCATGTTTGTGGTCCATCTCCTGAGAAATGATCTCGCATCTCCCGTCCAACAGCAGCTCCTTGAAGACATTGTTAGCTGAATCCTAACAGTATTCTTGGAGTATTTATACAAGTCCAGAACAGGGGGTGGCACGAAAGTACAGTGGTTAGCACGGTCGCCTCACAGCAAGAAGGTTCCAGGTTCACCTCTCGGCCGAAGGCCGCGGTGATAGACTCCAGCCCCCGCGACCCTTAACAGGATAAGAGGGAGGAACGGATGGATGGATGGAAGTCCAGAACATTTTCATTATTTCAGCAGAAAATATTTGATGACTTAAGTTGAGCTCCGCACTCAATATTTATATTTTTTTTTCTAAGAGCTGTCTTCTACTTTCTAAGGGGTAGGAGAATTTCCACACATAAATTATTTTCACCTCAATGGTTCTTCCCTAGTTGGATAAGTCAATGTTACATGGGCTCGTTTTAAATAAATATGGATGCTAATAGTGCTAGAAAAAGTATAATTCAAAAAGCTGGACAAGGAAAAGCAAGGGAGGATGCTGGAGCCCACTGATCACCAAGAAATGATTCATGTCAACGTTCAAATCACCTCCTTTATTCAGGGCCCATCTCTGATAGGCTGGAATTTAGGGGCGGGGCTGGCCCTCACCAAGGCTCAACGGCTACACGACACCAACCCACTGACAATTATCACGCGACATATTATCATGATATTGCATCAAAGTTAAAATATCAAGGGACGAAGGAAGTTGGGTGCATATTTGATTTTTTAAAAATAACGGTGCAGTTACAGAGCCGATACTGGAGAGCGTAAATCAATGAATCTTGAGGAGACTAAAAAAAAATAAAAACCCCAAAAAGTGTTCTTGGTGTCAAGAAATATATTCTTTTCTGTTCCACCATTGGAATAAGTAGACTAAGATTGATCCACTCTGTACTTTGTTTGCTCAGCTCGATCCTAATTTGACGGAGTACAAACTTCTGTCATTAATTTGTGACTTTATCTCGTTTGAAATTCATAAGGAGCCTCCAAATGATGACATCATGGCTTTTCTTTCTAGATTTTGTAAAGCTTTTTAATGCAGTGTTGGACAAATTTATGTTCACACGTACTTTTCTCTGCAGAAGTTAATATCATTTATTGATATCCCCGCCTCCTTAATTCCAGCCTATCAGAGACAGGCCCTTAAACATGGGAGGTGATTTAAATAGAATTTGTTTGTATTTGTCCATTTGATACCCTGAAAATGAAACGTGGCACCGGGATAAAAGTCATTTCTTGGTGATCTGTGTGATCCGGAAGCTGGAAGCACGTGTGCCCCCTCCTCACAGAGACAAAGCAAGTTGGAGTTCATCAATAAAGTCGAATGACCAGTGTAATGATAGCAAACATCACAAGAACCACCTTCCACTTCAGCACCAGTTAGCAAGTACAAATCTGCACTTTGATAATACCTTGTACTTCAAATTGTACATGATTAATATGAAATCTTTAGAAGCATTCGATGCTGGATGAACTGCTTTTATGCTGAGAAGCTTTTTACAATGTGTATGAAGGACTGAATTCAAAACTCAAGTACCAGCAGAAATCAAATCTGTGTATCAGAAGGCAAACTGTAATTTTTTTTGCGGCAGAGAAGTCGATTAAAATGTTAAATCAAAGAAATATTAACAGGACTTTTGTTACATACAATTTTTTGACCCCAATTACAGTTTTGGGTATTTGACATCGATATCAATGTTGGAGCTTTTTTTTTTTTTTTTTTTTTTTTTTTTAAATTCACGATATTTCACATGAATGTCAGGAAAAACAGGCTACACAGTCTGCATCCTAAAAAATATACACATATCCATGCCAAAGTACCTCAGCACCATCGTAGTATTTGAGGCAGGATTTTCTTTTCTTTTTAAACAACAAAATGACTGAGGACTCGTCTTCTTGGCTCACCTACTTCTGAAGGATGAAACAAATAATCCACGTGGACTCTGCAGTTCTTGTTTCCAGCAATGAAAGAGGAGAAATTGTCTTCTGGGATGCCATCTGCTTATCAAGTAAATGACCACTTCCTCTGAGACTTGTGTCAGAGAAATAAACCAACACTGCTGTTGTAAATGAAGGAACAGCTATGTGTGTGTGTGTGTGTGTGTGTGTGTGTGTGCGCGCGTGGCGGTTGAAAAGCAGCTCAGCAACATGTCTTCAATATCTGACAGAGGACTACAAACATTTGCAGACATGAATCCAATTGACAAAGCTCGAGCCTGGACGTCGCTCCGCTGAGCCACTTCTCATCAAGACTAACAGGTGAAATGAGGAGGGCAGCTGGTCGTGAACCTCAAACACATTCAGCAGGTTTGGAACCGAGCCGCTGGTGATTCAGAGCAAAGTCCGGGCAACATATCGAAGAAGCCCTCCGTGGCGGAAAAGGATCACTTCCATCTCGCTGTCAAACTGTGCGGTGACGGGGAAAGACTTTCCCTGACTGGTCTGAAAAGAGGAGAGACATACAGACGATTGAACGTGTGAGAAGCTCTACACGGTTCACAAATGGAGGAATAATCCTGATATTCTTCCGTCTGATGAACTTATCTGCTGTGCTACCTTTACGGTGAGCTGCTGCCTGGGACTTAGGCTATCAGGCAGGGTGATGGTGAACTTCTCCTTCCCGCTGATCTCCAGTGAGTCTGCGTTCTGGCCAGGGAGGAACTGCAGCGGCATGATGCCCATTCCCACCAGCTGGTTCTTGTGCAGCTTCTCGAAGCTCTCGGCGATGACAGCGCCAACCCCCTGCGGACGACCGGGTGCACAACAAAATAATATTTTGAGGGCAAATGCAGAATTCATACTCAAAAACTCATTTATTACAAGTTCACTTTTCCACTTGCCAAAGACCAAATTTGTCAAACCCAGGCAGTAGGAATGAGTCCAAACATTCTACATCATCTAACGTTCTCTGGCGCCGATGAACTAACTGAATGGACATTTACCACCACTTATTTCTGCTAACACATTCTGAGCTGAGCGTCTACTGTGGTTTACCAGCAGGAAGGGTCCTTTGGCCACCCAGTCCCTGGAGTTTCCAGAGCCATAGTCTTTGCCTGCTAAGATGATGAGGGGGATGCCGTCTCTCTGGTAGCGCTCAGCTGCCTCGAACACATCCAGCTGACAGACAGACAGACAGACATTTTTAGCGGCAGGTCTGAATCCGAGACGATTGACAGCAACACACAGAGGCTACAGGTGTCAGCTGGTCGGATGACACTCACTGTCTGGCCTGAAGGAATGTGGACAGTCTTGGGACTTGGTTTGCCAATGAATCGGTTTTGCAATTTGATGCTGGCGAATGTGCCTCTGGTCATCACGGCATCGTTTCCCCTGCGAGCGCCATACGAGTTAAACTCCCTCGGTGTCAAACTGTGGAAATTGATCAAAAACGAAGCGTCATCCTCTTATTGTATTGGAAATGCTTGTCAATTAAGTGAGTGGAACCAATGATGCGCTCCTGTGACGACTGTTTCTGCATGTACATCAACAACTCCTGTGATGAGCAGAAATGAAGTTCAGTGAAACTGCTATTGCTGGTCTGAGAGTCTGAAACTGACTGTTTGCTCATCAGGTACTTGGCAGCGGCGCTCGCCCGGGCGATGCTGCCTGCTGGGGAGATGTGGTCTGTGGTCACTTTGTCCCCAAGGAACAGTAAGGCGTGGGCGTCCTGTATCGACTGAGGAGGCGGGACTTCTTTACTCTGAGAAACAAGACAGGGAGAAGTAGGAGGTCTTCACCACCGCTGGTCTTTTTAACGTGTTCCTGTCTACAACAGTCGTCATGACATACAGAAAAAGATGGCTTGCACCAGAGGACTTACTAATTTTGTGAAGAAAGATGGTGAACGGATGTATGTGGACTTGGGGTCCCAGGGGAAAAGTACAGAGTCTGGACAATCAATGTTTTTCCAAAACGTGTTCCCTTTCTGGAGGATAGAAGGGAAATAAGATGAATAAATTCAATTCACCGAATCTGAAGGACACCGGCAGCAAAAATACATGAAAGAAAGCAGGTTTCTCTGAACTTAAACTATGCCGAGCCTTTGGATCAACGTAACGTGAACTAAACATTCAATTGTCTTTGAAGGTTCATATTCAATATGAATAAATTCATTAACTTTGCAACAAATTCTGTCACTCCAGACTCACGGGTCAGTCTCCAAATGCGAGGTGCCACCAGAACTTTAACTTTTATATCTTTCAAATGTTTTCTTACCAGTTTAAACCTCTACCAAGTCTTTAACTGCATTCACACTGATTTAACTCGTTAAACTGAACTTGTTGAAATAAGATTGTGACCCGACCTCCAGTCTCCCCCTGAGGTCCTTAAAGATGGAGGAGATGACAGTGTCCTCTTCAGTCTGTTGGACCTCGTCCCTGGACGGCCAGATATCACGAAGATACAACTCCTTCCCTTCTGATGTCACACCTTCTCAAACACAAACACACACACACACACACACACACACACACACACACACACAATCTTCAAACCCAGTAATAAACCTTCATAGAGCACCTGATGAATGTCTTTCTTACCCAAAGGTTCTTCCTCAAAGTTGATCCCCACAGTGCCTGCAATAGCATATGCCACCACCAAGGGAGGGGAGGCCAAGTAGTTGGCACGCACGCAGTCACACAGGCGGCCTTCAAAGTGCCTGTTGCCAGATAACACACCACAAGCCACCAGATTCCCCTACAAAAGAGCACACGGTCAGGATTTGATTCCAGTGAATTACAAAAAAAAGTCAATCGCTGACAAATATCAGTAAATCTAAAAGAACAATTTGTACCTCCTTGATTGCATCTACGACAGCGTCTGGTAAGGGCGCCGTGTTCCCTACACAGGTGGCACAGCCGTACCCTATCACCTCAAACCTGTCACATGACAAAAAACAAAAACAAAACCTCAGTGGCTCCAGTCTTTCACACCAAATCCCTGTTTATGATGCAGTATAATTCACACGTTCAACAACAACAAAACACCAATTAACAGACAGACAGTAACTGTTGCTAGCAGAGCAGAATAATGGAGGACCTGATGAGTCAGAGCCAGTCATTTCTCTACTGACTTCATACAAGGTGGAGCATGAGTTGCACATGCTTACCCCAGCTTGTTAAAGTAAGGCAGAACTCCACTGGTATTGAGGTAGTGAGTGACCATGCCACTTCCAGGAGCCAGGCTGGTCCGAATGTAAGGCTTGACAACAAGCCCCGCCTCCACAGCCTTTTTGGCCAGTAGACCTGCCACAAGGTAACAGTCAATCAAAAATAAGGGGAGTTCAATCAGCACGTTTGTGTTTCTGACTACATAAAAAGAGCATGAAGTGCAGCTACAAGACTCCCACAGACCTCCTCCTGTAACTTACAAGCAGCACCACAGAGAGAGACTGTAAGTGAGAAAACACTGTGTTTTAAATGCTCACCTGCTGTCAGCATTACAGACGGGTTGCTGTTGTTGGTGCAGCTGATCACTGCAGCGATGACCACCGAGCCGTGGGCCAGCTGGTACTCCTGACCACAGTGCAGGAAAGGAACCCGCAGCTGCTGGCTCTCCTTCGAGATATGGAAACCTTTTGAGCCCACCTGATAGAAGAGCAAAGACAAGAAGCTCATGTTGAGGTCAAATTCTGCTTGAATTTAGTAAATGGAGAGTAAATCTAAGATTGATGGAGTTCTTCTGAGCATACTAACCTTCTCATCAAGACATTTCTGAAAATCTTCCTTCATGCTGCAGATTGCCACTCGGTCCTGAGGCCTCTTTGGTCCACTCACATACGGCACCATGGTGCTCAGGTTGATTTCAATCACCTGCTCAAAGACAAATCTATATTATGACACTTAATTACAAAATTCTACACTTGGCTCATTTTTACAAATAGTGCTATTAGAGCCTGTGTCCACTGGAGGCCTTTCTATTAATCTGGAAGTGCTTGCAATTTATCAATGCTAAATCAAATAATAAAATAACACATCTCACATCCTGAAAACTCAGTGCACTTAATCTCAAATATCATAAATTCAGTTTAACTTCGGCCACCAGCGACAGTTTTATTACTATAAGCCATCCTGATTGGTCGGTGAGTGAAAGACCACAGCAAGCAAAAGTGCTGCTAAGAAGACTCCTGGTCTACTACGTCACCCATTCAACTATTAAGCAATGATTCAAGTGAAACATTGCACCCTACATCAGCCACGTTCACTCTAACAGAGAGTGGACGACGTCTTTTAACAATCTCACCTCACGCAACTCTACTACCACCCTCAGACTTTGACCTCCCTCCTTCTAGCCCCCTTCCACCACCAGGACTGTGGACGAGAGTCAATCGTTCATTTTCCTCCAGAGTTCGTCTTCGTCTCGATTGATTCTTTAATCTAAACCTGCCTCCTTCATCTTTCTGTTACAAATGACATTGATGAGCAGAGTAAAGCTGCACATCCACAGATGAGATTCTTGCTCCAAAGCAAGTGAGCATACAAACCCTGTGCTGCTTTCATGGCCCCAAAAAGGCAAACTGCATAAAACAGCATTGGTGGTGTACCTCCATTATTCTGTTGACTCAAGAAAAATACATTCCTGAACTGTACTTGGACACATTTTCACCTCCAACTACACCCAAGTAGTCAAGTCAAGTCAATTTTATTTGTATAGCGCCAAATCACAACAAAAGTTATGTCATGACACTTTACAGGTAGAGCAGGTCCAGGACCACACTCCTTCAATGAATTCACACCCAACAATTCTCCATCAGCACATCCTGCAACAGCAGCGACGAAAACCTTCCTTTTAACAGGCAGGAACGTCGAGCAGATCCAGGCTCAATGGGGACGGCCTTCCTCTTTGACCGGTTGGGGGGAAAGAGAGCAGGAGAGCGGGGCAGAGACCCGACATAATGAAGCTTTGAGCCTCAACTATGTGTTAGCGCACAAAGATACTCTGCAGCTAGGAAGACATTACCTCAGAGTACTGGGGGTCTTCTGAGGGGTCCTCATAGCTCCTGAAAAGTTTGACAGCTTTCATGTAAGACTCCAGTAATTCAAGTTTTTCCTGTGAAAAATCTGAAAGGAAAGTGATGACAATCGGTCAGTTTTTGGACACTAAATAATGCCTCATGATGGTGTTGATAACGATCAAAACTACAGTTTGTGAACATGGAAACGCATGGACTGTGTAAAGCAGTGACGAACTCACTTGTCCTTTTAAAGTGCTTAAGTGTGACTTGGTCGAGTGGGAAGAAGCTGACAGTAGCGCTGTACTCTGGGCACATGTTGGCGATGGTGGTTCGGTCTGGAGTTGACAGCTGGGACACACCAGGTCCGAAAAACTCTACAAACCTTCCGCCAATCCCAGCTTGCCGTAAGTGCTGTTCAAAAAAATAAAAAATAAAAAAAATAAATCACAAGATCCATTCACATGAGCTCATGAGATAAATGTATTTACCACACGTATAAATGTTACAGTTCCCCGCTAGATTCTTGTAGCGTGCAGTGATACCACATCCTGGCAAGTAGGTGTTTACTCCTCTTCTGATGATGTGTTTATTCTGTTTCTCACAGGTTCATGTGTAAGACAGAGAGCAGTGCAGTGTTACCTTGGTGATGCCAAGGACAATGTCTATGGAGGTGGACAGGGGGTTGATGGAGCCCACCAGTTTACAGCCCACAACCTGAGGAAGAGTCAGAGAAACTGGCTGACCCAGCATCACGGCTTCTGACTCAATTCCTCCAACACCTGGGAGAGAAACAAGCGTGAATGTAACATTTGACCTTGTAAACATTTTAAACTATCAAATGTGATATTTGGTACTATCTTATGCTTGCTCCTCACTCCTCAAGGTGAAACTACAGCTAGCAGATAATACACAAGCAAAAAAAACTTCAGAGGCTGGTTTACCCCAGCCCAGGATGCCCAGGCCGTTGATCATGGTGGTGTGTGAATCGGTCCCCACCACACTGTCAGGGTAGATAAAGCCGTCGCTGACCTGGATCACTCTGGACAGATACTCTAGATTCACCTGGTGGACTGCACCAACATCCGGAGGAACAACATTCACATTCTTGAATGCTTTTGTGCACCACTGTGAGGCAGACAGACAGGGAACGGTTAACTTTGTGCAACTTTATTCAATGTGTCTGTGTCTGCTCATTTATCTAGTCTGTCTTCTTCTTTTAGAGTGTTTATTTTAGCGTAGTGTTTTCTGTTTCTTCATGTGCAAATGTCAGTGCTTGTCGCGCCACATGGTCGAAATGCCATCTCATTTCTACAGAGTGCTGAACAAAATATGGCTGCGGTGACAGTTAAGCTCCGGGGGGACTTGAATAAGAATTGATGTGCTCTTACATTTACCTTAAAGAACTGAAGTCTCTCTTTATTTCGGATCAGTTCCATCTCCTGATTCTTCAGAGCCGTTTCAGGTCTGTCGAAAATAAAAAAGGACAAATCATTTTATGATTTATTGATAAGATCTAAATGGTGCTTACACATGCTATTGAAGGGAAACTTTGAACATTGATCATCTCTGATTTTGTATTTCCATTTAACTGTGGAGGGAATTTTAAGCAACTGTGACTACGCTGCAAAACAGGAAATGCGTATTAAAAAAAAACGTCCAACTGTTATAACTCAGAAATTGTAATTGTCTGTAGTATTTGGTTGTTTTTCAGGCAGTCAGGAGACAAAGGCAAAGTTTGGGAATATCAGTGGAGACAACCGTCACAGGAACAGCTCATCAATCATAGGAGATTATTCAAAATAGGGGTTTCCATTTCCTGCAAATTTACTCTTTTCTCTCTTCACTCTTCTCACCAATCTCACCATGTCCTTCTTAACTTACTCTGAAACGGGCTTCAGGTGAAAAGGGCAGAGGAGAGGTGTGTTCTCTATCTGCTGGACAGAGGCTGGAGGTCGACCCGGGGAGGCTGGGGGGTCACTGCAGGCACCTTTGCTACAGGAGCCCCGCTGACCTCCACAGTGTGAGCCTCCTCTGGGCAGAGGTCTGGAGGGCGCTGGTCGGGAACTGGAATCCCCTCCACCAGGGTTCGGAGTGTTCTGTATGGCACTGTGGATCAAACGGAAAATCAAATCAGACACTCGGCTGATCTTTTTTTCTCTCCATCATTTGTATTCATTGTCATTCTACACTACATAAAGGAATAGAAATAGGAATATAAAAATAAATGCAGACGCACCATTTGCTGTAATCAATTTGTAATGAATGGTCTACAATGAGGTCTGTGGGGCATTTAGGGTTGACGAGGCTGGGGTCCATGCCGTGTTTGGCCACGGCGTCTCTCATAGCTGCCAGATCCACCATAGCAGGAATACCGCTGTGAAAACCAAAGAAAAGTAATCCAACCTTCTCTCTGGGTTAGGTTCAGGAAAATTCTGCTCGAATAACTTCAAAGATTTTATTTGGGAAGATTACCCACCCCCCCCCCCCCCCACAAAAAAAAACAAAAAAACAAAAACAAAACACAAAATTTAACAGAAACTCACGTGAAATCCTGTAAAAGGATTCGTGCTGGAGAGAATGGCACTTCAGCTTTTTCCTGCTGCTGCTGCCAATCTATGATGTTCTGGACGTCTTCTTCTTTTATGTAAAATCCATCACATTTACGAATCGCTGCCTCCAGAAAGATGCGCATGGACAGAGGCAGCTTATCTTGGAGGAGCAAAGAAAAAGAAAGTGACTGTATTAACTTTAAGACAATACAGTCACTCTAAATTCAACTGCTTTCACTGCTGCTATTTGCATGCACAGCTGCACTAGGACACATCAGTGGTTAAACGCATTGCTGTGCGGACCGTATATTTTACAGATTACATGACAAAGTTGTCGTGTGTCCTGACTCACCATATCTTGCATCATTTAATTTCTGTGGATTGAAGAACTTAATCCTGCCATCTGTGAGTGTGTCGATGAGATGGCTATAAGGGTGCTCTGGAGAAGAGAAACACACATTTATTAATATACTGTCTACAGTTCCAGCCTGCGTGACACAAATCTGGCATATTTCAAGGTGTCATCGCCTCTTTAATCTTTTTTCCTTTTTTTGCCTCTGCATGTTTGGCAGCAGCTTGGCCAGGCTTACTGTGTGTGACTGAGGTTTTTTGTAATTATTGGTTATAAACAGCAAAGCAAATACTCAACTCACTCAAAATGAAATGCACATCGGTGTGAATGGAGGCAGGTCTTACATGAGCTCAAAAAAGTACAGGCAGATCACAAAGCACATATCTGTTTGCAAACTTCTGTATTCAGTATTCAGCCTTTCTTCTGAGTGATGATTGTACTTTTTGTTAACTCAGCAAAGCAAATATTCTCCAGAACTGCCAAACAGTCATTTTAACAAGGCTGTGATCACGTTTCTAAGTAACTTTAATAACAAAAATGGAAATCATTGTTTGTGGCGGAGGGCAAATTCAGAGTTAAGAGAAATGGAAACAATCGTTCTGGTTTCATTTTCTCCTTTCTGGTCTTTAAGTGAACTCAGGTGAACTGAAGTTGTGGTTGAGGCCCTTCTGAGAAATGTTCCCACCTATGAGAGTGACAATAATCTATCAGATGATAGTCTTGATAGTACAAGACTCAAAAATGGTGTGCATGGTCAAAAAAACAAAGGGTTAATTCAGTTCATATGGGTCAAATGTTCAATTCCACTTTAAGATTTGAGGTAATATGATAAGCAAGTGGCAACCTTCTTTGGAGGACAATGAAATCTTTGAGTCTCGGACACTCACTGATCTCAGCAGGACATCATGCTGGAACTTTCTCACATATCTTGCTTTGAAAGCAACACTTTTATGTTCATAACGAAACTGACACTGCAAAGGAACCACTGGAATGAACCCAAAATACAATGAAATTACATACTGACTTTAAAATAAAACATGCATGGTGGGGGGAGTTAGGGGTTCCCAAATGTTAAATGTGTATAATCTGAACAAAGAAAGAACTAGAAGGACGAGCATAACTCTCTTCATTCGGGACAGAGTGCAAAGATGAAACGCAGCTTCCTGAAAAATGCTTGTAAAAAAACAAATACCCATACATTATGGAACTGGTTTAGTCTCATTCCAACAAATATGATAAAAAAAAAACAACACGGAATGACACACAGTTTCAAATCATCTTCACCTGAAGTATTTCCTCCTGTGTCTCTGGTGCTGACTGTCAGGGGTACTCAGGTGTTACAATGAGTACTTCTTTGATAATAAGCACACCACCACAGTTTAAATGGTGTAGAAATCCATAAAGTCACTGCTATCAACTGTTTGTTGTCCCATAATCATAAGTGATCTTGTTAGCTCACTTTAATTTTCACTGAGTCCCAAAAAAAAAAAAAAAAAAAAAAAACAGCTGCAGAAATTGTACATGAATAACACTTCCTGTAAATGTAAAATGGACTTCCTTGTGTAAAAGGGAATTTCAGACACCAACACCTCCGACTACCTGGTGCTCTCTGCCTGTAGCTGCAGACTTGCATGAATGATGGAAGGAAACATTCATGTTGTACAAAACAAATTAGGTCAACACAAAAACTGTAAATAATAATAATATTACTAACGGGCACACGTGCCATGAAGAATGATTAGTAGAATGAAGACATTCTGTACCACCCTCTATTATTTGGTGAAACAGTGACAATCACGACTACTATTCAAATAATACAATGTAACTCTATGGATAATATATCACATTCTAATGCTGCACTATTTGGTGAAAACTCATACAGCAATTATTGTGAGCAATATTGTGACTTGCCTTATATTAAACAGATGAGTGGACAAATTTTGAAATATCTATTTCTTCACGCAAACAAAATTTAATATTAACGGTTATATACTTGAAAAAATATTGTATTTGTTTGTGGCGAGGCACTGGAGGTCACAGATCACTGTTGCAAGGGTAGCCAAGACATTAAGTTGCAGCTCAGTTTACTTTGAATAAGCAAAACCTGTTTTACAGAGCATTCGTCTGGGTCGGTGGTGAAGACATTATTCCTGCTGTTGATGCGACAATTTTAGAAGCAAAATTTGTTCACAAGGGGATGGTTTTAAATCTAGTAGCAAATTGATATGACACTGACATTAAAAGCAAACACAGCAATCTGTCCCATCCAGTTAAATGCTACACTGATCATTTCCTGAAGAGTGCAGGTCTTGAGGCCAGATTCTTCACACATGCATATCACTGGTCTTTGTAAATCATCACACGGACACCTCATTTGCTTCCTGTCATTACCTGCTGGAACATTCATCTCCTACAATGCATCTGAATAATCAAATTAAAAACAAACAAAAAACATACAAGTACAGAGCACCGGCCAGAGAACCGGTAAAATCGACCGTGTTTATGCTAACATTAACCACACAATTTCACACCTTAATTCAGATGCCTGTTTTATTAAAGTTTTCATGACCTCAAATACACTTTGCGAGATGTCACAGGCAAACGAAAACCTGACTCGATGTTATCGCCCTTGATATCAACATTTCTGGATAACTACGTAACACAATGATTCAGTGCAAAACGAATTTCCCAGCGATGACCCCGCTACCTGCGACCATCATCCTGCATGAAATAACCCCTTCTTGTGTCCTGATGACAGAACATGGAAGACAGCAGCTACAAAGCTAGCTCTGGTTAAAACTGCTAACACTGGTCCTTATCATGAAGCCCAGTGGCAAACTAGCCACTTATCATAGCACTGGTGCTGAAGAGATAAGAAATAACAAAGTAATAAAACCCCAAATGAAAGCCTATATGGAACCTGCGGGGAAGTAGGGAGCACCGGTGCAAGGCAGGACAACTCTGGTGTGCGGTATAGGCTAATTTCCCAGCACTTGCTTAGTTGAGAGGGCAACCAAGCGAGCTAATGTTAGCTTGAATATATCTGACTGTTTGACGCCGGTGCATTTTATGTAACACTGACACAACGCATATGGCAGCCATCTTCTTTAAAATAACGACGTTAATATTTAACTCTCACTCTAAATAATAGAAGTCTGAGCAGATGGTGCTGGCAAGGTAAGGTTTGCAGAAGACATCTCTTTACCTTTGACTAGGGAAGTAGGCGCCATGATGACTTCTGAAATCAACACGACCCGTCCTCCTGACGATCAGTGTGGCAACATCGTACCGCCCAATCAACAAAGAGTTCTGGGGCCACGCCCATTTCCTTCAAAATAAAAGCACGACATAGATAAAAAGAAAACAAACCAAAAACAAAAACAAAACAAAAAACAGCCTCTGAAAATTAAGTCATTACACATGATGGTCTGTCTAAAAATTTGGTGCATTCAAATGTGTTTCTTAATGAGATAGAGTGATTGATGTTTGAACATATTCATTGTTTTCATCCCTCAAAGCATTTCCCTCAAATATATAAAAAGGAATTAATGCAGTCTTATTATACCAACAGCGTCTAGTAGCACAAATTTGAAAACAATACCTAATGAGATTTTTTTGACAAATAGTTTAATGTAGGATTTGCCACATTGAAGTGTTATTTCATATCAATATTCTCATTTTCAATGAAAAAAGACATATAAAATATCAATGAGGAATCTTTTATGGGGCTATGACTAAAACAAAGATGTTTTGTCTTTTTTTGAGTCAGTGCTTTTCCCTGCTCTTAATTTCAGGGCAGGACATCTGTAAATTTATTTCCAAATATACTGATTGTCACTTAACTATAAATTGTATCGGTAAATTTTTTTCATACTTTCCCAGCACGACATTAAAGATCCAGAAAAAGCAGGACCCATTTTTTTAAAAGAATAATATTCCAGATAATCACCTTACTTTATAACGTTTATCTGAAGTATTGTATTTATTCATGATTAAAACAATGGTATCAAGCAACAACAAACTACATGGAAAAATTAAAACAAATAATTGTGTGCAACATTCTTACATGTAGTCAGAGTAAAACGTCATCAAGTCGGGCAATAATGTATACAGCATTTCATTTTATTAGTCAACATTATTCCAGGCTACTTACCAGTTGACTGTGACTTTAAAGGTTTCCCATTGGATTCTGGTGTAACTGTGCTGCCTTCAGGGTACCTCTGACTTCTGTGCAGAGAGAACAGACCACAGACTTATTCGTGAAGTCTGGGAGTGTCACTGAGAGGGCTGCTTCACATCAATCTGAGTAAAAATGAATCATATCATGGGATTAAGTCAACAATCATCAGTTCCCAAAGTAGGGGTCAACACAGATGTGAAGTCACAAGGTGATTTCCAGAAATCAAAAAGTTAAAAAACAAAATCTAAAAGCCCTTGATTGTTCTTAGCAATCGAATAGTTTCATAACTACTTTGGAGGACGCACCTCCTACGTACCTACATCCCTGTATTTATTCAACTTTGATGCTCTATTTTTGCTGTCTCTTTGCTGCTGTAGAACCAGGAATGTCCCCATCTGTGGGACGAATCCACGATCATCAAGATCATCAATATTAAGGCAAATGTGTCATACACAAGTTAAAATGTTTTGTTTATGATTCATTATATGTAATACTCTGGTGGGCCCAGTTTCATGGTTTGCTTTTACTGTTTTGTACATACTTTGTATGAAGTAATATTCTGTTAAAACAATTCAAGTATATCTTGAAAACTTACTCAAGAAGAGTAGACATGTGACCTGTTCACCTGTGTTAACCTGCCAACCCTGCACTGACTAGGTTTAAAACGTTGGAATTATTTAACTAGAAATATAAAATTGGCTCTTTTTTGATCCAAATGTAGCCCAATTATTGAAGGAAATATGCATTAAATGATTACACAGGCCATTGCAATATGGGCGTTTTTAACCACAGGTTATTTGGAATATTTTCAACAAGCCAGACAGTTTGTATATGTTTAACAACAAAAGGCAGAGAAACTGTATTTGCGACGTTTTTGCCGGACGTGAATGCATCACATCAAATTACACAAGCAAGCAACATTTGAAACGTCAAATTGGGCGCTTTGGTGGAAGATTAAATCTTTTAAAAGCCACAGTTCGCGTGTTTTGTTCTTTTCTTGAATGAGTTCGTGATGATAAAGCCAACGCTCAGCTCATGACCTTTCACCTTTAGCTCGCTCCAGGCAGGCAGTAATGGACGGAAGACATGGTGGCACTACTATCCGCTCAGCAGGCCGAATGAGGGGCTGACGGTGCGGGCGGAAGGTGAATCGTGCTACCAAATCTGCCTTACAGGTAAGTTTCACCTTGGCTTTCTTATTAAACTCCCTGGTCTTTGTGTTACCACTCAGACAGAACGCGAGTCATGTCGCTAGCTTGCTAACCGTCAGCGCGAGAACACTCTGTGACATTGCACGTGCTTCTGCTGCCAGGGTTTGATTACAAAACGCGGCTGATGGATTTATGCGTTCACATGGCAACGTTAGCCTGCAGAGCTAATGGTTCTCCGACGAGGTTTTACTGCTGTTTTACCAGCTGCTTTTAAACGACTGTGTTCGGTGTGTCGAAGCCGTTCCTTGTCAGTCAACACCCCCTCTTGGTGGACTCGTCTGTGGTGATCACTCGTGAATCTCGTCCCAATCCCGGATTTAATAACTGCTCAAGCTTTGCCTCAAGGAACACAAAAGATTCCAAATTATTCCTTGATTTCACTGCAGCAGGTCTGCAGAGATTTCCCACATATATTGCATGAATCCATACTGTTGACGAGATCATGTTTTTATTTAGAAATCCTGTTTTCATACCAAGCCAGATAGATCAAGGTCATACCATATTCATGTTTTCACATACTGGAAGACGCTTGAAAACCATGTGAATTTGTTAAAAGTTACATCTTTATTTTCAAAATATTTGGGAAAAGTCCATAATCATGTATTTGTTTGATTGAGACTGAACAAACCTGATATGATACATCGAAATGAGCGATATCTCCTAGTGATGGGTGAGCTGCTCAGGTTCTGTTCACGGAAGCAGATTGACTCAGGCTGTTGTTGTCATCCTACAGATGTGATGGCAGCTGGAGGGTTGATGACCTTACACAGGAGGCTTTAGGGGCGTGGCGCCACCCTGGCCAGCACCATGCAGCAGAAAGGAGCGATCCAGATTATTGAGTGGGAGGATCTGGACAAGAAAAAGTTCTACTCCCTGGGTGTGTTCATGACCTTGACCACCCGGGCCACTGTGTACCCTGCCAGCCTCATCCGTACTCGCCTCCAGGTGCAGAAGGGGAAGGCGCTGTACTCCGGCACCTTTGATGCTTTCTGCAAAATCTTACGAACAGAGGGTGTTCAAGGCCTGTACCGTGGCTTCATGGTTAATACGTTCACGCTGGTCGCAGGGCAAGCATATATCACCACCTATGAGCTGGTGCGCAAGTATGTGTCCCAGTACTCTCCCAGCAACACAGTCAAGTCAGTGGTGGCAGGAGGGGCAGCGTCCCTGGTGGCACAGACCATCACTGTACCCATAGATGTGGTTTCCCAACACCTGATGATGCAAGGTCAGGGTGAGCACCTGACCCGTTTCAAGGCCAAACCCAAAATGATGCTCGCTGCATCCAAGCGCAGGCTGACATTTGGGCAAACCCGGGACATTTCTGTTCAAATATTTGCAGCCGATGGTTTCAGTGGATTTTACAGGGGATACGTGGCGTCGCTTCTCACGTACATCCCCAACAGTGCGCTCTGGTGGCCTTTTTATCATTTTTATGCAGGTAAGTTAACACTTTAATCTGTGTTGTGAAATTAACTTCAGCTTTTAATTTGCCATTCATAGGAAACCAGTTTCAGGTGCAGCAAGTTAACATGAAAATATACAAAGAAATCATGAGAAGGGCAGTAAATTGTCGACTGACACTTGACAGCTTTTTTGCCACAATCACAAGTGAATAACATCCAAATCTGGCAGAGCAGCTGACTTGTTCCTTTTGGATGAAATCTGTCTAACACACTTGTATCTTTTGTGTTCCCAGAGCAGCTGTCCATGCTCGCACCAACTGAGTGCCCCCATCTGATGCTCCAAGCCTTGGCCGGACCAATGGCAGCAGCCACCGCCTCCACCCTCACCAACCCCATGGATGTTGTCCGCGCAAGAGTGCAGGTAAGCACAAAAAGGAGGCAACCATCAAGAAGGAAATAAGGACATGACCACTTTAGAGACTTAGGAGGCACAGTGGGTTGCGGGGGTTTTGTATTTTTGTATTTTAACTGCGATGTGACCGGCTACTTAACAGGAAGTCAGGAGGGTTTTGACACAGACATTTTCATTTTTGGATGGAGGGCGTGGGCTATAGGAGGTTGCTTTGGAGAAATAATGAAGTGCACATGAAGAGAAATGTACTGCAAGGTCTTCCTGCATTAATGCCTTGCTTCCATCTCAGACACATCCAACCCATTTGTTTGCTTGACTAAAGTTAATTATCAAATCATAACAGGCCCAATTTACCATTTCCTTGTCGCTGAAGGTGGAGGGACAATCATCTGTCATTGAGACCTTCAAGCAGCTGCTGGCGGAGGAGGGCGTCTGTGGGATGACTAAAGGACTGTCGGCCCGCATCATTTCCTCCATGCCAACGTCGGTGCTCATTGTGGTGGGATATGAGACTCTGAAGAGACTGAGCCTGCGAGCTGAGTTGGTCGAGTCCAGACACTGGTGAGGGGCTACAAGTTGGACCCACACATCCCTCAGACCTCTGGGCAACTAAGCCACCCTGTACAGCGGGTAAAATAAGTGTCAGACACGTCACCGTTTTTCCTCAGTTAATAGGTTTCTAAAAGGTGCTGCTGACATGAATTTTTCACCAGATGTCGGTAACAACCTGTGCAACCCACACATGCAAGAAATCTAACCTGAGATGTCCATAAATTAAGTTATGTGTAATAAAATGGAATGACACAGGTAATAGTATTCAACACTTACCTAAATGTATTTAATACTTCATACAAAAACACTTTTGTTGGTCATTACAGCTTCAAGACGCCTCCTGTGTGGAGAAACTAGTTGCATACACTGCTCAGGTGTGACTTTGGCCCATTCTTCCACACAGTCTTCAAAACTTGATGGTTTCACGGGCCTCCTGTCTGAACTCTGATCTTTAGTTCTTTCCATAGATTTTCTGTGGAAAGAACTAGCTGCTCCAGAGTGATGTTTAGACCAGTGGTTCTCAATCCTGGTCCTCAAGGTACACTGCCATGCTTGCTTAGACTATCCCTGCTCCAACACACCTGATTCAATTTAGTGGCTTGTTATCAGATCTCAGCAGAGCCTAGTAAGGAGCTGAACATTTGAATCAGGTGTGTTGGAGCAGGGATATGTCTAAGCAAGCAGGGCAGTGTACCTGAGGACCAGGATTGAGGAAACACTGGTCTGGAGCCATGCTGCTGCAGGCGGGACGGTTCTGCTCCTGGCTGATGTCTAAACTGTTACTGTGGAATATGAAAGAAAACAAAATGGTGCATTTTGGTGAAATCAACATTTGAACGCTCAACTGTTTTTCATGCGATCAGTGTCATATTGAGAGAAACAGCTTCTAAAAAGAGAGGTGATATCATCAGGCTGTATTTGGTTATTGGCTGCTGTACTGCTAATTTTATGAACTTGTGCGTTTTTTTTAAAATTCCTGGATACGCAGAAGTCCGAGGGTTTTGTATTTCACTGTCATGTGATAGCACAGATGTAGCTCAGGATGGGATATGAAATTATCCCCAGTTGTTTTTTTTCCAAAAGAGCTACAGGTCATTTTTTGTATGTACTTATAGAACATTCATAATGAGGCCAGTCAAATTAGATCTAACGTGTCACGCTCAGGTGCCTTGTTTCCATCATATTTAAAGAGCAGAGGAGCTGAATATGAGTGCATTCCAATCAAGGTATTTGTCTTGAGGGTTTATTCATGCCATCAAGGTCTCATTGTGTAGTTTTATCTGAAGAGTTCGAGGGTATTTAATTTTACAAAAATGAATATTCTTTTGCCCCCCCCCAAAATATCCCTGAACGGCTGAATGGTTTCAGGAGAACACAGGATCAATACATCTCTAGACGCTGATGTGATTATGATCTGTGATTGATAACTAAGTGAGTTTATTGGGCCAATAAAAGCAATTGAATATCACTTGTGTAAATTAAGTGTACATAACAAAAAAAGAAAAGGAGCGATACAAAGATTTGTACTCTGGAGACAGGCAACCATTTAGTTTGTTTTCAGGGTGGGTGTCAGGTGGTGGCAACCCAGTGTTGTCCTCACGAGCCACTTTCTACTTGTGATAAGTTTGTTACATTATTTACTCCTCTGGATTTTATCGGGCAGAAACTAGAACCGCTGGGCCTGCCTGATGTTCAACATCAGGAACACGCCGGCACTTTGGGACATTTGCTTTACTTGCCATCCTTCTCAGGGTCAGACGAGATGCTTCTCTCCACTGTGCTACTTTAGCCTGATTCTGTATCAGTTCATTGATTGGTGTGAGGTCAGTGTTGTGTGATGAACTCTGAACGCAGACATGGAGACAAGAGAAGTTCAAAGTGCGTGAATGTGTCTAATTCGATGGTAGATGTTACACCAATCAAAAAGAAGCCACATGTTGGACCATTTCTTCCCTTCTACTGTCCCTTCCGTTGCAAGTTTGATTTGTCAGTACCAATAAAAGGTCTTGATTTACTCAGAGACATAAGAGACCAATGGAACCAGTTCTCGATTCTCACCCCAAGTCGCCTTAGAGATGATTTGTGCCACGTTTTTAGGTTTGTAGATGCAGCAGTGTTCAGCTTTAGAGACAACTGCCGGCGCTCATCTCAGCAAGGTTCTTTTATAAACCGTTAATGTCGTGTTTACAGACAGCACTTCTCAGTTTGTACAACACAAGGGTTGCAGCGCTTCCTCCTATTTCTGAAATACAAGTTATGTATGGAATCACACAAGCACCAGCCAAATGTACCCACGACCTGCCGTGTAGCGTTCAAGACTCGTCTCATGTAGTTTGATGTGTTTTAAACATTGAGAACTTGTGGATTTTGAAATGTAATAAAGAAGTTTGGAACCACTGCAATGGCTGACAACTGATCAGTAATGAAGATTTCTCTTCGGATGTGCAGACTCATGTGAGCGCACTTCAGAAAATCTTAATTGAAGTGTACAACTGTATTTAAGCTCTGGATTTTAGAATTTGCTGTATAGCCACTGGCCACTAGAGGGAGCACAAGGTCCTACTTAAACTGGACCCCCCCCCCCCCTTACAGTTTAGATTCTAGATGCCCATAAAGGATTTTTAGTCTTATTTGATCTCTTAAGATTATTCAAGCATGCCTAATGACATTCCATAAAACTTCAGCTGAATTTGTATTAATTTTAATTTGGTCTTCCATATTTTTTTCCCCTCATTTATCTCCTCGATTGTACATCCCCAGTTCCCCCCAACAAGCGGCTCTGTTTGCTTCACCTTACCTGACACTCCAGGGTGCACCACAGGGTACCACACCTGCTTCCTCCGACACGTAGAGGCTGAAGTGCATCTTTTTTTTTGTCTGACAAAAAGGAGTTTGACCAGGGGGACGTGACTCAAGGCAGGGTCATATTATTCCCACAGTTCTTCTACCGTATAGGTGCCCCACTTAGAATCCTCTCACTCATCTGGCCTCTCAGCCACTTGTGTCCAGACACACAACCAAGCTGGCTGTTACGTAAGGAACTGACCCTGTAGTGTCCAAAAAAAAAAAAAAACTTTAACAAATATCTACTTCAAAAAGTAGCACTGATCAAGATCTGTTAAAACAACTAAGAGAGACCAGCACATTAAAAAAACCAAACCTTTTATTTGACCACAGCAGGCAAGTGCAAAATAACCCTTTACAATTACTTTACAGTCTTTCCTTCCTCCAAATGACCAACGCCAAGACTAAACAGTTCCGGTGCTCATCTTTTAGCCGGCTGTTCTGGATGTTCTTCATCACATGGGACAGTCGTAGATGTGAATGGCGCGGTCGTCCCCAGCAGAGATGATCTTTGACCCGGTGCTGTTGTACTTCACGCTCCACACCTGAAGACAACAGGAGTCAAACATACACTTGAGAAGATTCTTAAATCACATGGTGAAACATAAAAGAGGGAGTAAATTCAGAGATTTAAAAGAGGATGTCACTGTTAAAAATGTTGATTGCTGACAGGATTCTCTGAACGTGCATTTTCACTGATGATTTACAATATTTTGTCCCTTTCTGCTAACCTCAAAACATTATAGCTGTAACTGGAAGCAGTTCAAGCCAACAGCGACATCAGCTCACAACTTAGAACGGACCAAAACTTATTCTAAATGATCACAGTCTCCACAGCTGTGAACTATACAGACAAGCCCCAACAATGTCCTAAACCAAAGAACAAAGCAAAGACAGACAGTTAATTGGCTGCAAAGTCATCCCTGTAGATTTTCTGGTAATTTCACGATGCGTCATAAATATGGCGAACCCAGCTGCCCCTGAGCTCCTCTCGGAGGAGCCGCTCTACTTCAATCAGAGGCTTTGCTGGAGGATGGATCAGCCTCGCTACGGGCGTCTGCAACCAGAGCCTAAATGACAGCTGGGATTATTGCTTTTGGCCAAGCTGAGACATCAGAGAAGGGTTGTGTTTGAGGCCGCTCCACGACATCAGCCATATTGATTTAACCAAGGCATCAGCAGATCTCCTATTGGATTTGGATTGGAAGAGTCAAAATAAAAATCTCAGGATTCTCGGTCACCTGGTCTTGATGGTCGAAGAAGGTGTTGATACAGGCTCTGGAGCTGGCATCCCACACCTTCACACTCTTGTCTGATGAACTGAGAGGAGCAGAGGAGAGACGACATTTAACCTTCTCTGAAATGCATCTGAAGAATCAAAGTGTAACGGCCGGCTGGCCTGCAGAGTTTATCTTGGCCCCGAGCTGAACACCAGTTCTGAAAAACAGTTTCAGCAGACAATCGTCTCACATAGAGGGAGTGAAAGTATGGGAAAGAACAGGGAGGCAAGCAATTGTTGCTGACTGATGTACACCAATAGACACAAGGAGCTATGGAACATGCTAGGGTACTTTAATGCATTTACAATTATGCTACATGAGCATTGGCAAACACGTCTTTATCTTCAAGTGATTCAATATGTCACAGAAAGAAAACTGAAGTCTTGATTCATCAGCAAAGACAGAAACACTGACAGCAGGATACCACAGTGATGAAGGAATGAATCCTGAACCCGGATTAGAACTCAGCCGTGTTGAACATCCAGTTCCTGCACCCCACTGTTCAGAAATAATCTGTGCTTCACACTATCAAAGATGAGTTACCATCATGCTTTTTTGTGTCTTAAAATTAAGAAGCAAGAGAGTTTATCACAGACGTAAAAAAACTTAAAAGAACGCCGTTGTGGTGATGTTGACGTCATGCAGCCGCGGTGTAATTTGTTTATCGTCTAATTAGCAGCTTTATGTTACAATTGCATTTATGCTTCATAAGAGTCATTCTCTGGAAAGATTATCTTATGGTAAAAAAAATCATAAATTGCCATGGGTTGGCTAGTAAAAATGCTGTACATCAGCACTGGAACCCTCTGTTCTTATGTTCTCAAGCTGCTTTCAAGCTGTAGTGTTAAATTTTACCTTGAGACAAAGTGAGTGTCATCTGGGGAGAATGCGACATTGAGAACCCAGGATCCATGTCCACTCAGCGTGCCAGCCAGGTTAGCGTGTTGCCTACAGAATAACAAATGCTAACGAGTCATTTCTGATGAACCGGAACTGACAGCAGGAGTCAGGACGAGCTGTCGGGCGAACTCACACGTCGTATATCTTGATGTAGCCGTCGTCGGAGGCTGTGACCAGGAGCTGGGAGTCGGGGGAGAAGGTGAGGGATCTGATGGGCATGGCGTGACCTGACGAGGGAGGAGACATTCGTGACAATCCTGGCGGCAGCTGTCATTTGTACCCCAGATTATTTTAAGCTGAGCAGACTAATTCTTAAACACTTTCTATTCAAATGAGGAACATCAGTAGGAGTAGAGATTTTAAAATATAAACCAGTAATGTGTATAAATCAGGCTTAATACATTTGGTTTCATGAATTTGTTGAAATCTGAAATATGGACGTTGCAGTGGGTGAAACACTGCCCACAAAACTAAAGAAATCTTCTACCTTCCAGTGTGTGGAGCAGCTTTCCAGTGGCGATGTCAAAGATGTTGATGATTCCATCAATAGCACCACTTGCCAAATACTTGCCATCAGGGCTCTGAAGAGAAAACCAATAGAAACAATGAACTACTTAGAATCATTACAACATTTTCAGGCTGTTCTCATGACATCAAGACTGTGACGGGACTGAATAGCTCAACCTTTGAATCAGGAGAGAAAAGCTCAAGAGTTAAAACAACAGCATGAATGAGTGACTGTAAAGATGAGACAGTTGGAGCTCAAGCTTCCTTACATAAGCGATACTCAGGATGAATTTCCCTCGAGTATCCAGGGAGTATTCCTTCTTGCCACTCTCCACACCAAAGATGTTGACCTTGCCAAGATGGCTTCCTGTGGCGATGTATTTGGAGTCCGGGGAGAAGGCTACTGTCCATGCATCAACTAGAGCGGAGAGCAGAGAGACAGAGGGAAGAATTGACTCCACAAGTGGTTAATTTCTTTCTAACTGCAGCTCCCCCTCAACAAGACAACAAATCTGCTTCCTGCTCACTGAAAATGTCATCAATCACAAATATGATTAGCCAGTGTAGACGAGGAAGGACAGGCCGCACTTCCCAAGAGTCCAACTACACTGAAACTAGCAAGTTTTCAGAGAAAAATGGTGTTCAGCTCACAGATCCAGACCGACCACAGAGTGAAACGGGATGTCACAAATGAGAGCTGACATGGCATTTAGTTGAAGTGCAGCATGGTTCACAAAAACTACACAAAGAAATACATTGTGTCTGGTTGCTGAAAGGTGAAAGTAGCAGACCAGACAAGCGACTGTCCCCCTGCAGCTTTGTTTGAAGACTGAACCGATGGACTGGTTCCTTCACAGACAACTTATTGCAATCTACGAACCAACCGAGGTCTCCCCCACACCAACAAATAAAACAAAAACAGAGAAGACATGAACGTGTTAAAGAGTGTACAGACATATCTGGCACTACAAATCTATGCTGACTATAAAGTGGGGTGGTCAGATTAAATTCCTTTAAAGCTGGCTGAGATACTTTTCATGGGGTAAATATTATATTAATCAGATTTTTTTTTTTTTTTTTGCTGTCAGAGTTCCGGCATTTTAAGTCTTACCTGGTCCAGCGTCCATAGACTTGATCTGTTTTCCAGACTCCAGGTCCCAGAGACGAATGTGAGCGTCGAGCGAGCTGGAGGCGGCAATGGCTCCGTTGTGACTGATGTCGACTGACACCACCCCCAGCTGGTGGCCCTCCAGAGTCCACTGCAGCTCCAGCTTCTCGTCTGACCTGTGCGAGCAGCACAGCAAGGCACGGCATGGGGATAATGTGGTCACGTCAGGTCCGATTAAGTTTATTTATCCTGCACATCCAACAAAGACTTCTAAAGAGCTCTCTTTCTCAAAATCTGCAACATACCAGCTGCAACCTGAGATGATTTCCTCTTGTGTTAATGTTCACAGTGTCATAAATAAACAAACACACACTTGACTTGTGAACCATGAGTAAGAACGCAAGAGCTTTTTCATGTACCTGCAAATTGAGGGTGACAGTCATTTGTGGAAAGTGTTCTGTGTGTTAGCAGTGTTCAAAAATAGGTTCAAATTCAAGACAAACCCCAAAGATATGGCAGCAGTGTAACAGCTGGTTACCTCCCAATGACAATTTAGTACTGTAACAAAATGAGCTTTGATATGCTTTTGAGTAGATCATGATTATACTGGATGTATGAGGACGGTGCTGCTGATACAAATCTTATGAGTATGGAGGAAAAATTCAGATGGATTGTCTCCATTCATTCAGAGTACCCAAGTAGCCACAAAAACCAACACTTTAAAGTATCAACAATACAAATGCTTCATATGGAAATGGCCCTACTTAGAGTGATATATTTACTACATTATTAACTCGTCTGAAACACTATTCCTCTGCTCAGGTAAACATACGTGTGTACGTTCACTAAAAGCCAACAACAGCAGATTAAATCAGCCAAAAGATACATCAGTCAGGCTCTTTCTTTCCATGAACTGGATTCGAAGCTTTCAGGATCCAAATACAGCTTGACTGGCGCTACAGGGGCGACTGCTTCAAACTGAAAATCAACCTTGTAAAGATCCTCGTCAGGACAGATGTTTAGGAAAATGTCCGTCCCGTTTCTCCATTAAAGCGCTGGCACTGCTGGGCCACACGCTGGACGAGGCAGTCAAGTGTGCTAATGCTGTCTGAGTGCAGACACGGTCAGAATCAATAACTCTGGAAGGCTCCGAGGAACAGCATATTTGGGTACAGTTCAGTAAAGACAGGAAACTCCATTAACCAGTCAAGAGTACACAGTCGGCTTAGAGGTCTGAAGATTTACAGATGTGAAAAAAATTGGCAATTTGAATATTTATGGCTGTTGGACTTTTTTTGGATTTTTTCTTTTGTACGACAGCAAATTAGAGAGAAATCAAATCCAGATGTTAATTAAAACTCTGTTACACAACAACAGTGAGGCAAACAGCTACCAGCAGACTATCACGAGTATCATGAGAGGAACTGTTAACAAACACTCACCATTTCCAGACTTTGACCATATCATCTAGCGAGCCAGTGACAATAGTTTCTGACCCATCTGCCTCACTTTTACCCCACGCCGCCGTCCAGATGGCATCGTCGTGTGCTGCAAGGAAACAAACTGCAGGTTAGAACTTAGAAGGAATTTACATGCATTGATTTTTTTTTTTTAATTCATAAGCTGACTACACATTTACCAAGCACTATCAGAGGTGATTCAAGCATCAGTGCTGATCAACACACGTTTGGAAGACAGACATTTAGATCAAGATCTAGTGGGCCTCAGCCACAAATCTGGTAATTGTTTTCAAACTAGCACCCTTTCTGTTTTGATCTTTAAACAACAAGCAATAATCCTATGGAAAATGTGGACTACTAGCCTTACCAGAGAAGGCACAGCAGACCTATATTATCGATGGCCTTTACAATGAATATGTGACTTTATTTTGCTGGCGTGACATTTTCAGTGAAACGAAAAACTGATAAATGATGATTACTAATAAGTAAACTGATAAGTTACTCACCATGCTCCTGCTTGAAAAGAATGCTGTACTGAAATGAAAACACGCCAACAATTAATTTTTGTATTCTCCCGTATCGAACGGGGGGCATACTGGTGGAGAAGGAAGACATTATTTCAATGGGATTCTTACTTGAGTGCTCATTTTTTTGGTCCCGGTAGATGGAAAGCCAGCTTTCTTACTTCAACCTAAAAACACAACCAAAGATGTTGATGTCAACAGAAAGCGGACAACGCTGGGCGATACAACGACACACTCTTTATCTCGGCGTTGACCAAGACGTTAAGAACATACACATCCACATACACGAGAAGTCAGTTTGATAAGAAATGTAAGTTAACATTCACGATGAAACGAAATAGTTACGTGATGATGCTATTGATAGTTCGCCGTTAGCTCAACACAATCACCGCCGTTGGCTATTTCAATATTTCCCGGATTATTACGGTGTTAGCCGGTCGAGCTGGGTTCATATAATGTGGTTAATATTTCCTTGCAGAGTCATATGCGTCCACATACCTTTAGTATTCCTCATAAATATTGAAAAAAAATTGCGAGGAGCTCAGCAATTTAGATGTAAGACGCCATGACAGATTCAACGTAACTTCCGTCTGAAGGTCTTCTTCGTGTGCTTAAATGCGTTTGGCGGGGAACACGAAGACACGCTCACTATCGCCCCCAGCAGCGCCGCAGAGGAAAGCGTTTGCAAAGCGACTGAAAAAAAAAAGACAAAAGATTTAAAACTGGAAGTTCAAAATTATTCGGAAACACGTTTTGGTTGTTTAAACTGCTGCCGAGATTTATGTAAAATAAAATAATCAACTCGGGATGAGACAGATTTAACCGGACGACAGGACAATTTATTATAATTGTCACTTGACATTAAAAATATCCCAGGACATCAAAACAATTCAACATTATACGACAAAAAAGGTACCATATTTAGACCTCATTATGTTTATTAATCTGGGACAGTCAAAGATACTATAGCGACCTCACAGATAATCAGTGTCAACAATCTTGTCATAGAGTGAAAGTAAATTAAACAAGTGATGTAAAAAAAGAACATGATTTGAACACAGAACATGACGTAAGTGGAGCCTGATTATGGGATTTGGTCTTGGCCCACTGTGTTGAAAGAAATAAAAATGGCTAAAGCTGAAACCCTTAAGCTGAGGGGTTGAGTCATTTTAAAGCCTGCCTTATTTTTGGCCAAAAAGCCGTCTTTTGAATTAAAGTGTGACATCTTGCAATTTTTAAACATGACTTTTAACAGCAATGTTGGAGTGTCACTATTCACCGCACACACAAGACTGCTACGGTGATGTGCTGTGTCATGATTGGCATCCTAAATTGTTCCCTTCCATTTCACCCAGATACACTAGGGCTTCATCTGGGACACGACAATCATCAGTGTTGTGTGGGCCAGACGTGGGCCGGATATGGACCGGACTTGGTGGACCTGTGACCATGGAGTCAATTCCATTTTCAAGAACAACTGATCCTTATTTTCAAGTTCAAACATCCTCGAGCAAGATACTGAAGCGCTGCTGCTGATGTGTCGCTGAGCACCTTGAATGACAGCCCCCACCGTCATTATAAATGCAGGACCGAGGAAGTATTTTGAAGTTCTTTGAAAAACACAAAGGCAGAAAAGACTTATGTAATTTGAGTCAATTCAAAAATAATTCCCTGCTAATTCTGAACAACTTTCAGATAATTCATCATCAGCACAATTAAACAACTTTTTTGTAATCTGTTTTGGTTTGGATTAACTGTTCCTTCCCATGAGGACTGAGAGTTAGGAAAGCATTTAGGAAGTCCACCACTTAAGTGAATAAGACAATCAAAGAAAATACATATTAGCTGCAGAGATGTGAGCATTCAAGTTTACTCTTTGGATATTAAACTTTTTGAATTGAAGAAAATGTGTTGCGTTTGAGGAATAAGTGTGATTTTAAACAGACTTTTTGAAAAAGAATGTTTTTTGATAGCGAAAGATGATCTGTGTTTCTGTAATACATAAAAAATGACCAATGAGAACTGAGTTTCTGACAACCTTCATGCCTATAAATACACTCAAAAAGACACAGTCGTCTTGCTTGACTGTATTAATGGGACAAAGCTTTCAGGGGAGGGACCTGCTCTAACTCCCATTAAAGACAGAGTCTATAAAGGAGCTAACGACAGAAAGACTGCAGCCAGCTCACAGTGTGTGTGTGTGTGTGTGTGTGTGTGTGTGTATGTGTCGCTAAGTGTGTGTGTGTGAGCGTCCATCTGTGTGAAGAAGAAACATTTGGGTGTAACAGAGTCAAAGAGGCAGAGCCCTGAGCAGAGGAGACAGGAGCACAGGGAAGGAGGAGGAGGGAGAGACAGAGTCAAACAGAGACAGGAGAGACGAAAGAGAGCTACATCAGAGCGTGGAACAGGTTCTCTCTGCAGCCCGCAGCCTCAGCAGTCATGCCTAACTTTGCCGGCATCTGGAAGATGAAGAGGAGTGAGAATTTTGATGAACTTCTCAAAGCCCTGGGTAAGCCCTCTCTGCTGTGTCTTTTCTCCCTCTCCTCCTTCCCCTCCATCACCGGCGCAACATCCCTGCATGAGGCTGACCATCCATCATGTCCACATTGAAAAAGGCTTTTCTTGTTCCTTGAGAACCGAATGTCTGACTTCCAACAACATGGTATTGTTTGGAGAAGCTCCCTGGGAAATTAGTCTGAGATCTATGGGGAGATGCTGCTGAAGGGAAATCCCTTGGCTTTACAGGAGATATGAAACACTGGATGCTGAATTCCAGCCCGAACAGAAGTGGTATTGTTACCCAGAACATGACGAGAGGAGGGGGGCACAACATTATTCATGTTAAGCATTTAAGTAGGGCATGCATTAGCAATGCCATGGGAGCCTGGCGCTATTCTCTTGTGTTGTATCTTTTTTCACTCTTTTTCACACTTGGTCTTAACTGATGATTGTGATGGTTTGGGTTCGGATCAGTTTAACTGGGTCATTCAATTGTGTTGCAGCGTTTCGTCACGGCGGGACGGCTGAAACAGTCGGGACAAAGCAAAAGGCTGGCTGTCTTTAGAAAAATGTAGAAATGTTTGTGGTGCAGTCCCACTGTGAGTTCAGGGAGTTGCTTTGAGAACTCCAGGACACCACGCCGGATTAGAAATATAACTTTTTCATACGTTTTCGATCAAACAGCAGAGCCTGACAGCATAAATGCGGAATTTCTTGGGTGTCTGAGTGGATCGACGGCTCTGCAGGCCTTTGCTTCACAGTTGCCATGTCTGCTCAAAGACAATCATAATGCACCTTACAATTCATATTTTAAATGATTCTGCAAATCTTGGGGTATTTATTTATTTTCTTTCTTTCAAACTAACAAGAAAAAAATCCTTAATTCATCAGGTAGAGGGTAGTCAAAGCTTGGTATTCATCTGTGCTTACTACACTTTAATTCTTTTCTTCTTTTTTTTCCCCTTAAAAAAGGCGTGTTCCTTAATATGAGCGTGCTGATTTGGTGGTGATACTCACTACGGAGCGCTAAATGTGGATTGATCCACGACTGGAAGTAGTCCCATCAGGATATTTCCTCTTAGCTTAGTCCTTTTACCCCTTTTTTGCAGATATTAATGAGCACCTTTAATGTTGGAAAAAAACAAACCCTCTATATTTCAAATAAAAAGAACATCATGTGAGACTGAATGGTTCTGGGTTGAAAGGAGGCTGGTGACGTTGTTTTCATCAGCGTTGCTTTGCTGTTGGCCGAATGACTCAAAAAGTTGTTCATTGTTTTGTTTTCTCACCGATTTGGTCGGATGGTAGAATCCTGTTGAGGAACAATCGATTAGGTTTTGGAACTGATCGGAACCTGAGAATGTCATGGTTGGATTTTTATGATAAATCAGATGAGATGTGATGCTTTGGTAAAGGTTTACACTCTTCTTTTTTTTTCAAATGAAAGCTTCTGATCCGTCGGGCTGTGGAACATGTTATCGTCCATGATATATTGTGTTTCCATGTCGCTAACATCCTGTCAGTCCAGGTACTTTCACCTTAGCGTGATGTGCTTTTCTCAGAAGAAATGATTTTTTACATTTTCATTTGATTTATTGACTACGGAATCTCCGAGCTCATTTTTACAAGAATTTTGATTTGTGAATCAAATTTTGATATAAATTTTCTCAGGCCAACTTAACTGGTTTTGGTCAGACTGTATGCTGATGTGTACAGAATAGTTTCACAATTATGTCAAACATTGTGATGCAGGTTTACATCGAAGCCACTTAAAACAGCTGCTGAATCCATAAACTGCCACTCAGATTTACTTTGAAAGACTTTAATTCAGGTGGGATTTGTGTAACGGAGCAGTTTTGATTCCTCACATATTCATCATCTTCTCTATGGCCTCTTCCATGTCTTATTTTGGAGAAACCCGTCACTCTCTGAATTTAGCACCTCATTTGTCCACCACATCTGCTCAGGCACACCACTTGCTCGCTCTTACGTAAGGCCTCGGTCCACTGAGAGCCGCGATGGGCGGCTAATGTGGATTCCTGGGCTGCAGCGCCGCCACTTTCCATCAGCATCCTCATAATTATCTGTTGAGTCTGAAGTTTCCCTGCAGTAAGATGGGATCGTTAGAAGAACAAGGGTACAGACTGAGCTGTACAAAATGATCAGACTCACAGTTTGCTAATTGACAGCAGGCATGCGCAAAGAGAAGCTGGAAATACTGTACAGTTCATGTACAGTTTTACTTCTGAACCAAAATATGGTTGACAGTTGCCCGAGTTAATTGGGACACCGGTCAAGAAATGCAGTAACAGCCCAGGTTAGTGAGGTTTGTGTTGGAAGACCAGAATCAGAGTTTCAGTGTTGGTGGCATTTCAGGGAATTGCGCTGAGCTCCAGATTATGCTTTAGGACCACAACTCTTTCATAATTACATTAAATAAAGATAAATCTGATCAGAAAGGAGGACAGATTGTTGGCTCACAGATGCTCATCCATAATTAATGCGATAAAAATACATGGCGTGATCCTTCAGACCATGGGTGGGGTCGAGTGTGAGCTGTCAGATTAATATATTTTTATGTGTGGGTGTTGACCGAGCAAGGCCACAGTGGACTCGGAACAGGAGGATCGCTCCAAACCGATCATTTTTCATGAAAACTTTTTTAGGCTTTCCTCATTTCAGACCATTCAGAAGATGAGAGAAGGCAGTGAATTGAATGAGCCAGAACCTTTGGCAGGACAGAAAACCAGATGGCCTTGCAGAGTCACAAAGGGCATGCCAGTGTGTCGCCACACCCAGGATCAACACTCATACAGACTTCACAAGCCAAAATTCCCAAAATTTCAGTTTTGTTAAACAGCTTCCCTCGGTGTCTGCGAAGAAATTTCATTCTTGTTCCAACTTGTAGGGAATTCCAACTTCAGTTTACACCGAAATACGGAGACGTGCAACAAAGACAGTACGAACCATTGCATAGATTTAAGGTTCTGTGTCTGACGGAAACCAGGACCGGGGCCCGCAGAAGACGACAATCAGGCTGAAGTCAAGCTTGATAAATTTTGGTGCAGAATTTAGTCCCATCAGGACAAAAAGTCTGAATCTAACATGTAAGGCCTGACTGATGTGATACACCCTTACCATGGCAAGGACATTACACAATATATTGTATCAGCATTTATGTTTTCTGATGCGCTGGTATTAAAAAACTTTTTTTTTTTTAGCCTTCCAAGAACCTTTACAAAGTCATAGCAAAACACAACTGGTACAAAATGAACATAGAAAGGGATTGTTTTCTATTCAGCACAAAAACTCACTATATCAGTCGTACATATTGGCGATCTTTCGGGTATTAAAACTTTACAAGGTTGCAGCCAATTTTGCAGATTCTTTTTTTTGTTGTTTTTCACAACAAAAGATTATTTTAGGAGGTCATAAGCACTCTGTGACAAGTTTGGACCTCTGTGACGGATCAGTAGAAAACATCCCAAAGGCTACATGGTTGAGATATCGTCACACACATTACTGAGCTAACTAAGCTAACAGAAATGTGTTCATGTTCAACTACAAACCAGGTGTGAAAGACTGAGTCTGAGAGGCGCTGCCCCAAAACCCCCCAGAGAAGACAGATTGTCTACCATGAATCAGTAGAAAAACCCAATGTTCTTTGACTGACTGACCTGTGCTGTCTCTCCCCGGTCCGGGTCATGTCCTCTCAGGAGTGAACGCCATGCTGAGGAAGGTGGCAGTGGCGGCGGCCTCCAATCCCCACGTGGAGATCCGCCAGGATGGGGAGAAGTTCTACATCAAAACATCCACTAGCGTGCGCACCACGGAGATAAACTTCCACATCGGGGAAGAGTTCGACGAGGAGACGGTGGATGGACGAAAATGCAAGGTAGAGTGGAACAGATAGTATTTGTACTCATCTTTACTTATAGAGAGTGTTTTAATGTTGAAGAGGATGTTCTGGAGACCTGGTGTAATGTTCCACGCAGGTTCTCTAAAGGCGACAAATACCTTGAGCCTTAAGAACATGAGGAATTTCCCCCTTAAACATCCTCTGTGGGGTATGAAAGCCCTGTAATTCAAATTGAAAGACACCAATATGAGAACGTTCCATTTTTATTTTTTCAACCATCAAATTGCAGCATTACAAAGAGGAACTATGGGGTATGAAGAGAACATTCTCATTTGGTTCTTATTCCCAACGGAACATTTTAATGGGATAAAGTTCCTCAGCTGCAAATTCTGTGCTCCAACAATGTTCCGTCAACATCCCTGATGGTGTAAGGAACACAAGACTCTCACACTTGTTTCAACATTTGGTGGAATAACAGACTCCTCAGTCTGTTCTGGAATGTTGGACGTTCCCTCTAGATACAGAACCTACAGAGATATTTCAGGAGCCTTTTACATTTACAGGATGAGGGTGGCTCAAAAGTGCCCTTGACCAGGATACAGAACCTCCACCATCAGTGAGTGAGTGTGAATGGATGAATGTAGCAACAGTGGAAAGTTCCTTGAGTCCATTTAGGGGATCAACCAATAACGTTCTCTTTAGCTCCCTGCATCCCTCGCTCATTGGCACAATTCACAGTTTAAGAGATCCAGAAGGAACATCAAATACATGTTCCCCTAAAGAGGTCCAGAAATGTTGCTAGAACATCATCAATGTTCCCTGTAATACCTCCCTAATCTTTTACGATCTGGAACTTTTTTTTTTAGGAACATTATAAACCTACATCCTTTACACCAGCAGAGATGTTCTGGTGTCTCTTTGAGGAGTCCCTCCAGGCACCAATTGGGTTTTCAGTTCTTTTATTGACATTTAAAGTCTCGTTTTTCTCCTCTTTTAATGAAGAGTCCATACATGAGCATAGTTCATTTCAAAGATTTAACTCCTGAACACAGGATGTCTCCCACTGAATTATGAAGTCTGTTCTTAACGTTTGCGGAACAAACAACATCGAAGCAACGACTTCTTTGGCGGTTCGGATCGGAGGGTTTGTTGGAGTTGACCAGGGTCTTCCGAAGGGATACAGAGGACAAATAAACAAAAGCACGTATGTGGAAAATCATGTAGCTGAGCGTCTTGAAATATAAATAATGATAATAACAATATTTAGACATGTTGTCTGTCCTGTAATACCGAGTGATGAGATGATTACATCTGCTATGTTGCATTAGCAAAGGAAACAACGTAATCTAAACAGCTCCAGATTTCCAATTTAGGGTAAAATCCAGGAGATTGTCACTGCAGATACATGCATGTGTTTGTATGAACTCAAGGATTTAACCAGGCTATTGTTCCTGAAGGTTCAATGAAAAATTAATTCCCCTTGCAGGCTCCTCGATTGGTATCATCATCACGTCTGCGCAGCCGGATTAAAGGTGGCTTGATGCAGAATGGATGAGAGTTTCTCTCTGAATCTCTGCAGGCCCTGGGGTGGGTTTGGGGGGGGGGGGGGGGTGTGTGTGTGTGGGGGGGGGGGGTTCTCACACTGAGTCAGAGCTCTGGTGTTGGTTTGAAAAGGAGGCTTAATTCTTTAATTTTATATAAACGTATGAATCTCACCACACACTTAGATGATTGCTGAGACATTTTCTTCTTCTGCATACAATTCAGATCAAGAGGAGACATCCTGATTGTTGAACATGGTGATTGTGACAGAAACTCTACCTGTGTTTCTCATTCCTGTCAAAGCATTAAACGATCCACTTCACTGATTTATTCCTTTGACTATCCGACACATGACCACACCTGCGCTCTGGCTACCTCACATTAAAGTGTTTGCTAAGTAGTTGCTGTTTTAAAGCAGCGCTCTGCCTTTCGTTACCACAAACAGTTGTCTTGAGCAAATGAAGACATTCATCCCCACAGCATCACTTCTTTGTGTCTCCAGAATGCAGACAGTGCCAGCCATGTATATTTAGCTTGACGCTAATGTTGCTCCATCGGCACCATCCAGAAACAACAACCGACAAACTGTCCGAAAATGTCAGTTTACAAACTCTCACATGCATCACTCACCCGGTTCCATCCTCCCAACTCCACACTGGAGGCGTGTGTTTGAGTGTGTAAACTTGTTTTTTCAGTCTCCAGTAGATTCATGCTGGCCTCAATTTGTGGGTGTCATTTTCTGCATTCTGGGTTCTGAGGGGAGAAAATTAGTGACAGGATACTGAATACAGGATGTCACATACAAACAAGGTTAGTAGGAGCATTTACTATTCAAATAATGTATGTAGCAGATTAAACTCAAAATAAATTGACATACGAGTAAAGGCATGAAAATCACTATCAGTAAGGAAAAAAATGGTATCAGAAAATATATATATATATATATATATATATATATATATATATATATATATATATAATTCCAATATATTATTAGTCACAGGCTTTAGAAAAGAAGAAGAAATCAATTTGAACCTGGCTTTACTTTTCAAATTAGACGTTTCAGTTTGTATAAAACCGCTCACCTTAAAAGAGAAGACAACTTTCCTGCATATTCACGACGCTGTTCATTAGATCAAATACCATCTTTTCTCTGACACAGTGAATCGAGTCAGAGCTCGAGAGTTGGAGAATTTGGAGAGAAGACAAAAACACACTGAGTCCATTTAGACAGCAGGGATCTTGTGTTGACGGCCATGAGAGAGAGAGAGAGAGAGAGAGAGAGAGAGAGAGAGAGAGAGAGAGAGAGAGGGAGAGAGAGAGAGGGAGAGTCTGTTTGGAGGTGAACGACATGAATCCAGCGTCGTCCTCTCACACAAAAAGTGAAAACTATCACTTAAATACTGCGTTACACATCTATTGTTCTCGTGAGTTAAG